>NW_027286763.1:3410000-4010000 GCF_022747635.1 Hetaerina americana | reverse complement strand
CACAAAATGTGGGTACCCTGAAAAACTACTAAATAGTAAAATACTCAAACAGTCAACCCGATACACTCCCCTTTCCAACCCAAACCGCCCAAAATGCTTTAATCTTATCACCGCTTTCTTCCCCGGAACACACAGAATTAAACATTTAATTCGTGACCTCTTCCCAATTATTAACAACACTCAGTCCACATCACTTTTATTCCCACACTGTCCCTCTGTTTCGTTTAAACGCCCGTCGAACTTGCGAGACATCTTCAAGTCCACAAAGCCAACTGCGAGCACCCCCGTCTCTCCCCAACCCCTATCTGCACCATGCAACCGCCCACGCTGCAAATGCTGTCATCTTTTAAGATCCTCCCTCTCCCTCAGTACCAACTCCCAACCACTCGCCACCTGTACCTCAAAAAACATTATATATCGCCTCTCCTGTAACTTCTGCCCTGCCTTCTACGTGGGCGAATGCACGACCGCACTCTCCCTCGGCATGAATCACCCCCGATATTCCACCAAATCTCCCACCTTCCTTAATTATCCCATTCCTACTCACACTGCTTCCCACAATCAATCTTTTGACGACTGCTTCTCCGTTTCGGTGATGAAATCCTTCCCAAATCTGCTAGTATAATAGAGGTGAGAACCCGCGAGATGGCGCATATCTGGGTGGCCCAATCATTTAAACCCCCCGGGCTGAACAGGGCCCACTGAATGCATCATATGGCTGCCTACATATTCCCCCCCCTTGTTTATTTCCTATTGGTCCCTTACCTCTCCTTCCCCAACCTCTCCCCCGCAGACGTCCTCTCCGCTCTTCCCCGAGAACGCAATTCTGAAGACGACAGCCGAGTTGTCGAATCGTCAAACAACATATTGTGAGTGTCCTTTCTTTGTGTCTCTATATTCTACAAATCTACATCCGTGTTTATATATATATATATATATATATATATATATATATATATATATATATATATAATACAAATCTACATCCGTGTTTATATATATATATATATATATATATATATATATATATATATATATATATATATATATATATAATGGGCTGACACAATATAACACAAATAGAATAGAATAGCAACATTTAAAAGAACACTCACACGGTAAATTGTTCGAGCTTTCGGCCCTCTCAGAGGCCTTCTTCAAGAGAGACTGAAAATATGCTATTGCTGAGGAGAGGGGAAAGAGCTATGGGCGTGGAGGGGAGGTGTGGAGGGAATGCTGGGAGGGAAATTAAAGATGGCGGTTGAGGGTGGGAATTTTGAAAGAACGGAAAGCTAATATGTAGGCTTCACGATCGGTAGGATTCACGAGTTCTCACCTCTATGTTGGTGGCTGAATCAGGTAGGGATTCTAGGATGCTTAGATCAAAACACTGGTCGAATGAAAGGTTGTGGGAATGGGCGTGTGAAGGGATAGGAAGAGAAGAGAGAGAGGCAGAATTGCAGGAGTACCGGTGATTATTCATTCGGATGGATAAGGGGGTAATGCATTCCCCTATGTAAAAGGAAGTGCAATGTTTGCATGATAAAAGATAAATAATATTTTTTGAGAAGCAATTAGCGTGGGAACGAGGTGAGGGGGCTATGAGGGGATGTAGGGAGAGGGGAGTAGGCATAATAAGAGGACAGGTTTTACATCGGGGGCGGTTGCAAGTTGGGGAAATATTAGGAAATTTGTCACGGGGGGCACCAAAGGGTTGGTGGATCTCAGAAGGTTTTTGAGATTGGCGGGTCGTCTGTATGCGATAGATGGGCATTGGGGTAGTAAGGATGAGGTCGCGTGATTGTCATGTAAAATTGGAAACAGTTCTTTAAGAAGGGTTTTCAGTCTGTGTGATCCAGGGTAATAGGTGGTGCAAAGGTTGAGTCCTGCGTCTGATGTGGGCTTGTTATTGTGTGGTGTGTGTGGTCGGGTGGAACGGTGGATTTTATTTCGTAGTAACTTTCTGGGTAACCGCGTCAAACGCGGTTACCCAGGGTCTCTGTCCACCAGTGCTAAGTGTTATACATTTTATATATATATATATATATATATATATATATATATATATATATATATATATATATATATATATATATATATATATTATTCTGGGGCACCGAGCATATTGACTCGTATAGGAAACTGGTAAGATTCTAGAAAAACACTCGAGGTGGTTGGGATTGAAAACCTAGGGTGAGCATTTCCTTGAACTCGGCTAGGGCTTTCAGTGGCTTGCCACTCCATAGCAGCTTGGTTTTGTGAAGAAGTTCTCGAGGGCAGACTGGGATGGCCCGACCTCTCCCTCCCTCTCTCCCATCCCTCACTGCCTCCCTCCCTCCCTCTCTCCCATCCCTCACTGCCTCCCTCCCTCCCTCTCTCTCCATCTTCCTGACTCTGAACGCATTCTCGCCTCCCAATTCCCCTGCATACATTCCTGCGAATTCTATCTGGCTCTCCCGCCTCCTCCCTTGAGCACTCTCGTTCACACCCCCCCCCGTTCCCCTCCCTCCCGTCTTGGAGCTCCCCCCCCCCGGAGCTACGGCAACTTTCGCAGCAGCGCCGCCACCCCACACTTCTCCCGCGAGTCTCATCCACCCTCTTCAACCCCGCTCTCCTCACCCCCCCCCCCGCACCACGCAACACCCACCCTCCCGCGCCTCACCCTACTTTTTTATTTATTCATTTGGTAAATACATTAATTCCCACCGCGGCTCCGCAATTGCACGACCCAAACATATAACGGATGTTTTTGCCGTCCCTCGTACCCTCAAAATGGGAAAAAACCCAGGGTGGTGACGAGGTGGACGGTGGGAGGGGGGAGTACGTGGTGTGGGGGTGGAAAGGAGAGGTAGGCTTTGGGTGTGAAGTTTTTTTCGAAAAAATGTTTCTTGGAGGTAAATGCGGCACGGGGAATAGAAGAATAAAATAGAGAAGTTCCCAGCCCTTAATTCGATATGCAATGGCGGTGGTGTCCGAGACGCTTTCCTTGCAAGACCTCGGCACGACGGAGGAAAATGATAACGTTTTGCGCAACTATTTATTTCCCTTCCTCCAGCGACGCGTTTGCTCAGGAGCATCGATTGAACGAGTTCAAGGATCCACGAGAAAACCTTTCGCCGAGGTGAACTATTTTCGGATTTATTTTCCAAAATTAAATCATTTCTATTAAATGGCAACTTGAGTATTTTAACATAAATAAACCTTCAAATTCCACTCCATAACGCTGAAAATCTTTCAGTTGATTCGTAGGAATTTTTAGACCAGAAACGGGGAATAAAACTGAGATAACATAAATCCCGGGAACAAATCACAATTCTTCCGAAATACTAGAAATAAAGCCTTCACGATGATAAATTCTGGTAGGGGTTGAACTGCGTCAACACTTTTTGGGCTGCAATCACAAATTTTCGCCTTTAAAAATAGATTCTAATGTGAAATAACAATTTTGAAAATGTCGTAAACCAGCAGGCTGTTGAAAAACATCAGTCGTAAGGGTAAAAATTATGATTTCAAATAAAGATTATATTACAATGTGGAGCCTTAGTTACCGAACAAGTGATATATGCAAATATAGTAATTTTCATAAAACCCATTTCCAGTAGAAATAGATCAATCTGTTAACTTGATGAGGGACAAACCATTCCTTTCATTCCTAGTATCGCCGCAGGAGTGTTTGACACTTGACAAAATAAAACCCTTTCGTGAGAGAAGCGCACTGTGAGAAAATTAATCTTCTCCGTCCCGAATTCCGCGGCGTAAAGTAAAGATCCCCGGTGGAGTAAAGTAACCCTCACGAAGAAATTACGAGCCCGTGCCTCCTGACCTTCCCCACCCGTCGACCTGTCCCGAGTGATTTATGGCCGGAGGAAACGAGGAGAGGAGATAATATTCCTCGGAGGAGTGAGGCGTCTTTCTCTCAGCCTCTCCCCGGCATTCTGTGCTCCCATGATCTCGTAAACATCTCCAGAAAAAGCATAGAATGAATACGAAGGAGCTGGCGAAACATAGCGTTAACTCCCGCGTCTAGTTTCATACTCGGGCGACCATGAAAATGTCCCCCTCGAGGGGGCAACTCCGAATTCAACAGCGCCTAGTGCATATTGCACTGATTGCCTCAGGTTGCTTCCCAATAATTTAGGACGAGAAAAGTTTTATTTACTCGCGGATATTCACAGAAATTAATGCTGAGTGGATAAGAATGTTCATGTACGCAAGGGATTGAATAAAAGAAACGGGAGGTGCACATTCGTAGATTCAGGTGCATGCTAGTTACTGGCGCAGCGGGAAACGGGGTTTACTACACCGAGAGTTTAAAGCTATTAATCATGTCTCCCATTGGGGCACTTCACGTTAAAATCCTCCGGTTGAATCCATTTGTCTGTTGGTAAACAAGACAATCCAGATCTCTGGAGAATCTAAATGTGCCGTTTGGACATTTCAACAGATCTCGAGTCGACAATTCCACTCCACAATACTTTATTGCTATGCTTAACTACAGCAATGTCTCCTTTTACTCTGATTGCTACTAAATATTTTAATGATGAATTGGTAGGCTTTCCAAAGAAAGGTTGAAAGTAAGCTCAAAATTAAATTGCACGTTTGAGTGGGAGTAATTATTTTTATTCCCGCAAATGCTACTGATGTCTGAGTAATAAGTGCTAAATGCGAACCCAGATCCATATATTTACGACGAGGAATCCCTGCTTCTATCTTATGTTATAAGTTATTGAAGTATTATCATTACTATTAACAGGATTAGTAAATTTCAATGAAAATTTGGTTTGGAAACTTTTATGAAACCGAATTAGAGTTTTAGAAGGAATGAATACTGAGTGATATAATTTTTCTTCACAAAAACTCTTTCCAAACATAACTCTCCTGATGCCTATCGTCACTTTAATAAATCTAAAAGTCATGAATTTGAACAGCATACACCAAAACCTTGGAGGCAATCGCAGAACCACCTGAACAACAAAGAAATGAGTATTAATTCCAGGGATATCATTAGGGGTCCAACGTAAAGACCTTTTCCCCTCATCTCGAAAGGGCTTTGGACCTCATGGCGGTAGGACAATGGCAAAGCGCTCGCGAATGTCGAAAGAGCAAGCGGGGTTGGCGAAGGAGGCTCGCCAGTGCCAGGATGTCGCGCTTCCTCGGCGTGGTCGTGGATGGGGAAGCGGCGTCCGTCGGCTGCTGGACCGCCTTCTCTCCACCACGAGTCACTCACGTCACGAGCGCGCGAGTGAGTCGGCCCGCCACCCTGGTGAGACCCTTTTCGAGATGTCTCCCCCCCTATTCCCAGCTGGACCCTCCTTCTCCCGGTCCACCCCCCTTCACCCACTCGCAGCTCCTCAAACATGGCCGACTCCATACCGAGCACTGAAATAAATGAATGTGCCATCCATTCGTTATCCGACTCAACTGACCGCCTAAACGGCTGGCAGCCCCAACGAATCGCCCAACATGTCTCATCGCTTCCCCTTACACTGTCCTGCTCCGTCCTTCTTCCGATTCTCATAAATGTCCTCGCGAATCCCACACTCGCGCAGCGCCTGCGGTTCCGCATAAACGGCGTAAATTGGAGTCAACACTTAGGATTACCATTAAAAATATTTTAATTCGCCCATTCTTTGCTGAAGTGATGCGGAAGTCCCGAGATAAATAACAAAGCATCATTTATCAATACATGAGAAACGCCGACAGAAGGTGATTCCAAGCATTACATTCTCCCTCGCAATCCGTGATATGGCACGTGACCTTTAGGGCATCTCTTCTCCCTGATTTTTCCATTCTGACTCAAAAATTTTAACTTTTAAGGGTCGTCATGTGATAAATCATTGAAATGTCTCCAGGTGTGATTTTTTTTATATTGAACTAATCCTTATCGTTGGGTCGGAATGGTGCGGTGGCTAACGTACTGGCTTCCTACCCAGAAGGCCCGGGTTCGATTCCCGGAAGCTGCAGATATTTTTCAGTGGTGTCGCGAGCCCTACTTGAGTGGTTTTGTGGAACACACTTCAAGTGACTACGCCGTCAATTGGATGGGGCGTTAAACTGCGGACCCCTTGGCGCCTTTCGTTGGGTGTAGGACTGTTACTTACATAAGGACACTTCTATCTTATGTCCTTATGTCATCCTTTCTCCATCCATCCCTAATGGCGCATGTGACCTCAGCTGTCGGTTTCCTCCCTTAAAAACTACTACTACTCCGCCCATTCAAAAAAACATGTGATCCTAAGTTACAAATTTATCAGTAGCCATTAACGAATTTTTGCATGAAAAGTTTTTAAAAAATCTTAATTTGATCCGTATTTTTAAAATGGGGGCGCTTCTTTCAAGACATATGTCAGTTTACGATTGCAAATATAATTGAGCATTTAGTTTTAGTTGGGTGAAATCTGTTAATTTTTGCTTCTCTCCACACCTACTCTTTTGCACATAAAATAGTTAAGGCCATGTGCATCATACTTTCAACTAGAATTTTAAAATGGCGTTAATGGATTAGTGTTAATCGCACACAATTTCACTTTAACTTTTCAATTCTTTATCGATTTGGCAAGGGTTTTGTGGCCGGCGAAACTACTTAATCTCCATGAGGTCACTTCTCGTCATTTTCCTAGAAATTGAGGGTTTCGCCCTCTGCCGTCTTCCCTCACGAAAGTTCAAAATTCAGACTTTCAAAATGAGTCAGATTCAAGTTTTCAAAGCACACAACCAATTGGAAATCATTGTTTCCAAAGAGTCAAACGATATGTTATCTTATGACTGTTAATTTATTATTTATTTTCTACATAAGACATCTATTTCCAATATTAAGTATAATTTAAAAAATTACGAGCCGAACATGTTCTACCTCATTGGTAAGTGATTCAATCACGCTATAAAATATAAAATACGGGTGATTTCCACATTTTTCGGGCTGCGTCCGCGTATGTCGTTTAAATGTACAACAGTTTCGCCAGCTATCCGGCTGGCGTCCTCAGGTCAAGGATGAAAAGAAGCTTGTTGTCCCGTCTTATATAGGAAAAATCCGGCGCCAATACCGGGAAATTTCTTGGCCAATCAGGGAACGTCCTCATATTTGCGCGGAATAATTCTTTTCCACGCACTGTGGAGTGGATATCCATCCTCTCTTTAAAAATTTTCTGGCCTTTTAACGATTTCAATGGCCTCTCTGATTATTCTCTGGAAGTATTTTCCTTCTTTCGCTATTATTTTAGCGTCGTCGAAGAGAATAGAGTGTCCGTCCGTCCGTCGGAAAGAATCGCGAGGGCTTTAAGGAAACATGATGTGGTGACCAGATTCAACTGCGTCACCAAGATAGTTGACACCCTACCCGGACCCAAGGATGGAATTTCACCGTTAATATCAGAAGGCGTGTACCAAGTGCCATGCTCCTGTGGCAAATGGTACATCGGTGAAACATGCAGAGCGCTGAAAACACGCATGAGTGAACACCAGAGGGCAACCAAGGCCAAACAGTTTAGAGCATCGGCCATCGCTGAGCACGCCTGGAGTGAACCTGGAACGCAACTTGGGGAAGTCGAGCTCCCTTGATCTCGCCCCGTCCTTAATTCATCCCTCCTCTCCCGACTCGATCTTTCCCGTCCTGCCACCCCACCCCCTCACCCATTTCCACCCTTAATTGACCCCCCCCCCTTCGTCACATAGGGCTCCTTCCACCTCGTCCCTCACCCCACTGCCCTCCGCCGACCCACCTGCATTAGGCAGTCCACCTTAACCTGCTTATCACGGAAGCTGAAAACTCTGCAGACGTTAACCGGGGGAGTAAAGATCCTCTTTAGATCCTTGGGTCAAGGAATAGTCCGGATTAGGGAGTGTCGGTGGCGCATTTGACGGGGGGTGGGTGGGTGAGGGGAAGATGGATAATTGGGAGGGAGGGCAGGAAGGGGACGACCGCGCGGGTTGGAGCGGTGGCAGAGCAAAGGGAGCGGGGAACTCTTCCCCCTGGCGCCGACATTCGCTTGTGATCCCCTTGGCCTTCCTCTCGGGTTCATGCTCGGAAGAGGATAATGCGGGGAACGGAGGGGCGATCGGTGCGGCGATCGGAGCGGCGTGTTGGGAGTGACGGCTTTGGCTCGTGGCGGCGTGTGTGAGGGCGTCTCTGTGCTTGCGAGTGATCTCCATGCAGTCTCCCGGAGTTTCTCACTCGGAGGCCGGTGGGAGAAAGAAGGAAGGGAAAGGTTATAAAATGGGGGTGCAACTCAAAAGGCCACGCGTAGGCGATATAAGGGAAGTTCCCCCTGGTTCCCCCTCGTAAAAGGGAATTCTATTATTTATAAATTCAAATTAATAGAATTAATGGTATTGGTAAGACACCGGAATCGAGGCATGAAAGGACTTGAAATGCTGCATCTGCAGTCGACCATTTAAACTCCAGTAACCGGAAAAGTGCTTCATCCGGGCCATAGAGCCTCTGAAAAAGGGTAAGAAATAGGTTTTTTCGGAACCTCATTTTGTAGGATATTAATTACAAATACTCAAAAATACGCAAATACGCAAATTCAATTGTTCGATCGACCTAATTAACAATTTTATTTTAAATGCAATAAATAAATGGTCAGTACAGAGTGCAATAAGTACCGTAGAAACGATTCCACGCCATCACAAAGTCTAGGATGAAAGATTTAGAGCAAAGACGGTTGATGGCCTCCATTTCAAAATGACGCATCGAAAAATTTTGCCCGAGTGAGATATGCTGGGAAAAAAGTAATTCTTTTCCCGCAATCTCACCATCTTCAGCCGTTTATCTTAATATGCATACTCACAGAGAACACCGACGGATCATTTGAAGAAATTCCTTTATGTGCCAACATATGTTGGCTTAACCCTTATTCCAGAAAAGGTTTCCATTCAGCATGCTCTATTGAGCAGCTGTCGTCAACACATTTGACGAATGGGTTTTTCGGTCCATACAGATTCATACAAGGTGCGTTCCCAAAGTAATGCAATCAATTTCCTGGGCCGCTCCTATTGGTTGGAGTGGGATCGGACTAAATTGATTAGCTTCAGGCGTGATGATGTGGTGGAAGTCGAACATAATGAATAACTCATCGAAGCACTTTTCCACTTGATAATTTTTTTTATTTCACGACCGGGTTTCGATGTATTACATCATCATCATGGCCTGATGTTGATGTAACACATCGAAACCCGGTCGTAAAATAAAAAAATGTATCAAGTGGAAAAGTGCTTCGATCAGTTATTCATTGGGATCAGACTACTTGGACCGGGTGAAGGAGACGCCAACCTTTGCCGCGAAACCAGTCTCAGTGCTCTCCAAGCTACGAAAGCGGCATCGGTTATTGTAAACCTCAGCGCGCTGACCGTTTCACGGAATACCATCCGAGTGGGATTTTTAGGTTAAATTTTGCAACGCATTGAAAATGAACCTGATTATTTTGACAATATAATCACTGGTGATTAAACCTAGGTTTATTAAAAGGACCCAGAAACGAAACCCCAAAACTCTGAGTGGCACACCGACCAGTCCCCCAAGCCCAAACAGGAAAGAATGAGCAAATCAAAAGTCAAATCAATGCTCATTGTCTTTTTCGACAGTAAAGGAGTGGTCCATGAGGAGTTTATTCCTCAAGGGCATGCACTTAACGCTGCCTACTGCGTGGATGTGCCGGAAAGACTCCGAAAAAGGGCCATCAGGGCGAGAAAAGACATCTCCGCTACCTGGCAACTCCATCACGACAACACGCATTGCCACAAAACGATACTAGTCCACGAGTACCTGGCCAAACACCAGGTGCCAACGCTGTCCCACCCCCTCTACAGTCCCGAAATCACACCAGCAGACTTCTTTTTGTACCCTAGGATTAAGATAGCCCTAAAAGGAACCCGTTTTTCGTTCATAATCAGATCCACTCAGCCGTGAGGAAGACCATGCGAGATACCTATGAACGTTAATGACCAAATTAACAGCCCAAAACGTTTTCGCGGTATTGGTGGAACAATTATATATTAAGAACACGAGAACAAGACGGAAAGAGCAGAGAAATGAAGAACTTTATGGTTTTGAGCTCGACTTGCATAAATATGTAAATAGACGATGTTCATATTATCCTCTCATATGACACGAAAGACTTTAAATATTCTGTAAAAATAAAATATCAGCAACTGTTAGTTTACTACGAGTATGTTGCCTCTTAAAAAGAATTCTTTGGTATATTTTCTTGCGATTGTCTTAAGGGATAATGCGTACAATTTTAGTTGATCGTGATAAAGTTTTAATGTAGCAAACATTATATTAAAAAATACCATCGTTGCTTGACTCCATCTTGACACAATGACGTGACGTAAAGCTGTCATATTTTATTCGTTTCTGTCTACAGAGAAGTGAAATAATGAGAGCCTCTTTTTATCAATCGCTTAGCATTTATAATTACTCTAAACGTTCAGCATCTTCAATTTTATATTAGAAATTTAAATAAAATCTTATGTGTTACACCAATATAATATGCATGCGACGCTCTGAATTCTGTTCACATTATTGCTCCATTCGCTGCAGAATTCCGAGTGGGCGCAAATACATCACTAATAACGACCGTACTATAACTCCGCAGGCCCTGGCAGTATAGTGGTGGTCAGTGGATGCACACCAAGTGTGGTGGCCATGCACCAGGGCCAAGGGCATGAAAGAGGCAGGCGCCGCCATCGGAGGAAATGAGATAGCGGCGCAATTTCGAATTTTAGCTGTGGGGCTATTTAATGCACGGCATTGCGCTGTTTGTCAACGCCCGCGCAGCCCATGGAAACTTCGGTTGGCTCCGCAATGTCGATAATAGGGAGCGTGTAGAAGGATTGTATGGCACAAAAGGATCCCGTGGAAGGATTGGAATGAAGCGCAGAAATGGCGAAATTAGGTCGTTGGGTTGGTGAAATAAACACACGCGGTGCAACTAACCAAGGTCAGAGGGACGTTTCTGGGAGGGGGAAATATGTACAGGAAATCGGGCGTTAAGCGTACGTATCGTTGAGATGGGGTGCTTTTCTCCCTTCAGAGGTCTAGCTAAGGGGATGTGTTTATCCAATGTTTCAGGAAAGCAGTGACCTGCCATTCCTGTTTGCGGGCATTTCAAGGCGGAACAGTTTCCAAATGGAAACACATTATTCTCACAGTGCTGGAAAAAACTTATGTTATCAGTTTCAATCACATGAATTATTCATTTCATCTGTACGTGCCATTACATTGTGGATTTTTTGATATGGTATTGTATCGTAAAATTTCCATCAAACGATATTTAACTCGAACAGCCCGGTTGAAAACAGGCAATGTATGAAACGAGAACTGATCAAAATTTTTGTTTAATGCCTGGGGTTAGCCGCAAATATTTGGTACCGTATGAAAGACAGAGCCGACAAAAGAACTCCTAAAACCAAATACACGTAATCTCATACGCACATTAGAGTCAATTGAGAAGTTTTAGAGAATAGATACGATTACCTAGGAGTGAGCTAGTATTGCTTAACGTATTATTACACGTCCTCGCCTGCCAACCCAGACGTCGCGGGTTCGATTCCCGTCTGGATGGGTTTTTCTCCATTTGGGCTCATGTGTTTGCAATGGTGTCCGTTTTTGCATCATTGTTAAGGTCCTATGCAAAGGGCAAAGTGCTCCTTTCGAATTAATGTGAAACAAATAAAAAAAAATAATACCAATAAAGATTACAGTATTGATACGGACGTCCCAAGATTTTTCATTCGTGTATTACTTTGCGAATTGGATTGATTATGAAAAGATATGTAATTGCTCATTGAAATTGCCGGATGCGAGTCTCGTTGATCGTTCATTTGACAAAAACGCCCCGTGAGTTCAATACTATTTGTTCTTTACCTACCCTTCATTTTAGCTTTGCCGATTCATTAACATATCTTCATAAAAATGTCATAAGTAGTCCAACTTCTCGCCTAATCTCATTTCATGAGCACCTATTCACGCTCACATGCCTGGATTCAGTAAAAGCCTTGGGGGTGGGATATAGGGATCGCCATAATTTAATACTAAAGCGGGAACGGAATTGGCGGCGAGTCCGCTAATGATGACTCCAAAATCGCTGTGTAGACTCAGTTCAAGACGGAGGGGAAGAAGAGGTTTGCGAGCGATGGACGCGGAAGGGGTGAAGAGTGGAAGGGGAGAGAAACAATTGAGGGTTAGAGCGGGAGGGAACTGTTTCGAAGCATGGGATGATGAGAGGCTGGGCCGTGAGGAGCCGGAGGGAGAGCGATAGGCGGGGGCGGAAGAAGGGGTGGCCACGAAGGAGGAGGAGGAAATACCGATGGTCATCGAGGGGGGAGAGGGCGGGTGCGGGAAATAGATGGACGAGGAGAGAGAGAAGGGGGGAGGAAATGAGGAAAGGCAATTTGGAAGGGTAACGAAGATGAGGGCCGGGTAAGGAGTGGGTGGTGAATAAGTGATGGACGTGGCCGCCGCCTCGGGGCAGGGCGAGAGGGCGAAGGGCGAGGGCGGGAAGGGAGAGATGTGTGTGTGTCGAAGGGCGGTGGGAGGGCGACGGCGGGGCTGGTGAGGACAAGGAGGTGATGGCTAGGTCGGAGATCCAGCGGGGAAGGAAGGAGGGAAGGGGCGGGGAAATGGTGAATGGCATTTGGGGGGATTTTCAAGAGGGGGGAGAGGAGAAGATTTTGCGAATGCCAAAAACATTGGAAATGAAATGCTTACCACGATTTACGCGACCGAGAGAAAATATCCCGTGGCTGCTAATTAATTCAAAGCAAATTCAAGAAATGCGTCATTCTCAAGTTGATTACAAAATTTCATTTACTCTTCCAATTTTTCGAATGCATTCATCTTTAAAAGATCAATACGGTCCTTATTACTCCACAGATTCAATATTTCGCAGAATATGTATTTTGCATCCACTCCGTTCTATGCTGTTTCTCCACAAACGTAATTGTTTTTGCTAGTAGTATTAACATTTAGGGGAGGTGATTGACAGCTGAGGTCATTTCCGCCTTCAGGAATGGGCAGGAAAGGATAAAGAGAGGAGAGAAACCCGGCGTCGGCATTAGCCTACTCTTAATTAAAGGCGCCAAGGGGTCGAACAGTTTAGCGTCCCATCCGACAGACGGCGTACTGACTCAAAGTGCTCTCCACAAAGCACCTCAAGTAGGGATCGGGATACCACTGAAAAAAATATGACGCCGCCGGAATTCGTACCCTGGCCCTCTAGGTGGAAAGACAGTACGTTAGTCACCGCACCATCCCGATCCTCTTGTTTTATTTTTCCATAAAAAACCCTGCCTTAAGTCCGCAACATATTTCCTCAATGTTTTTTCTAACATGATTATCTTGACAACAATATAAATGAGGCGGCTGATATAAAATTTGCTATTAAACAACTTTCGCTATGACTTTATTAGTAAAATTTTACCTAACAATAACTAACTACACCTATGTTCAATCTCGGAGAGGGGTCGCGAAAAAATAAGCTCAATAAAACTTTGATTATAATTATGTATTTTAGGAGGAAAAAATGTTTACATTTATGTTTCAAGTGTACAAAGATTCAAATGAAATGTAAAACTGTCAACTAGCACGATGCTCTTCTAACTACAGCAACCACAGGAGAAAAAAAAATGCACTAAAAACCTTTAAATGTTGCATTTGTAAGTTAAACAACCGAATTATATTCTCTGTACTATTTGAGTTTTCAGCAGAGTATTGAATAGAGTGATTTGGTAAGTTCTTTCGCAGTAATCAAGCTGGAGTAATTTATTAATATTTGACAAGGAATGAAGTACAGGAAAATACATTGAAAGGAAAAGTGGAATAGCCCGCTCTCAATTACTACAGGTCCGATAACTGTTGCAGGTGTATTTGCAGCAGTACTCAATGGCTAATGTAGTGAATTAACTAGGCATTCAATTCATTAGTCCAATTCCATTCATTCGAAGTAAAGCGCGAGCGTAATTAAAGAAGACCAAATTCTCTATCAAAAAGAAAACTATCCACCTGAGAATGTCTCATGTGGGACTTTCAGAGCGGCGGGATGACACCTGGTGCATAATTAAGTTGCGATTAGCGCGCTACCCGTCGGATAAAATTGCAATGAAAAAGCAACGTTCTAAAGTTTGAACAGGTGAGCAATTCCCGTCTAATTAAGGGAGAGTTTTAACTCCATTTCATCAAAATCGCCAATTGATATTAATAACCTTAACGTAAATTCATTCTGTATTTACGCCATCATTAATTATTTACGAAAACCCTAACTCGCGTGGATTGAGTGAATCGCGCGAACCCCTCTGCTTACATTGCAGAAAATGCGAATTAGTAGTCGTCTCATTCCTTGACGAATGACATTAATTACATGAATAATTAATTTCCTGCCATTGCCGATCAATGCCAAACAAATTAGTGACAGCAGGATCAATGAGCGAAAATGACGTGTCGCTAATCGTTATTTGGCCCAACTGTAAAGTGAACGCTGTAAACAAAATTTGAAAGCAATTACAGAATGATTACGTACCACATGGTACTGATTCATGCCACCCACCGTAGGTATGTACTCTGAGTCCTAAATGTAAATTCATTAATGGAATTGTTACGAAGGAAATCATAGAAATATAAATTAAAATCCTGCATCTACGAATTTAATTATCAGTAAATAATTGATGACTAAAAACAATATTTATGAATTTAAACTTTATCAAATAATAGCCTTGCGTTTGAATTTGAACATTTATGAGCATCCAACAGAATTGACAAAACATTTTGTACCTGAATTCATGACTCCTTTCGGTTCAAATTCAAAATATGATTTTTTTCTAATGAAACTTGAAAGAGTTCATTTAATTGTATCATGGACATGCGTTCTTTCGAACCAAAATAGACTCATTAGTGTCATGCTTTCACGATGAATCCCAAGCTTACCACGATCAAATGATAAAACCGTCAAATTAGTCTAGAGTGTAACCTAAAACATTATGGATCCACCCTCAAAACTATCCGCAGAAATAAAACTTGCCAAAACGCAGTGCAGTGGGGAAACGGTCATTTTCACCGCTAACGTCTGGGTAGCCGAAGAGCAACCGCCTGAAGCGGAATGGTCTCTCCACATGCATCCGAAAAGTAGCGTGAATATCCACACGACACTAAAGACACTATTGGAACCGCTAACGCTAAATGGACTAGTAAACAATAGATTTCTGATGAGATGATTACCAAGATGGATGAGCGGAGAAAATGGAAGAATGTAAATACAGAAATAGGCAAAATGAAGTATAAAGAATTAAACAATAAATTTAGGCGGGCAACAAATAAAGCAAAAGAAGCATGGTGGAAGACGCAGTGGAAAGTATGCAGAGGAAGGGTGAAATCGGTGCGCTGTACGGGAAAGTTAAATCTTTATCGGGAAGTAAGAAAGGAAGATCTAAGGTAACAGTAAGAGATAATTCGGGTATGATAATAATTGTCGCAGGAAAGATCCAAAAGAGATGGAAGGAATATATAGAAGAACTTAGACATACCATGTTAGACATAGAAATGGACATGACGTAAAGGAAGATAGCTTAGGTCCAGGCATACTAGACGATGAGATAGAAAGGGCATTAAGGGAGATGAAACTAAATAAGGCCGTGGGGGTGGATAACATTCCCGCGGAACTATTAAAATGTTTCGGAAAATTTGGGAGGAAGAGGCTATATGGACTGATTCGTAGTATCTATGAGGAAAGAATCCGACCGGAACACTTTGTGAGATCAGTTTTAGTTCCTATTTCGAAAAAGGTAAAGACTACATCGTGTGAGGACTACAGACCAATAAGTTTGATATCCCACGCAGCTAAAGCTGTTCTCAGTATCAAAAACAAAAGGATAAAGAGTAGGGCAAATGATAACTTGGGGGATGATCAGTTTGGGTTTAGGAAGGGGAGAGGTATGCGTGATGCCATTGAAGTAATGACATTATTAATCGAGAGGAATATAGAATACAACCAGGAGGTATTTGCCTAATTCGTAGCTTTCGAAAAAGCGTGTGATGGAGTGAATTGGGGAAAACTAATGAGTATATTGAAGAAAATAGGAATAGATTGGAGGGAAAGGAGGCTAATCCGCAACCTTTATATGTCTCAGAGTGCTCAGGTGCGAGTGGGGAACGGGAGTCCGGTTGGGCAGTGTTAGGAAGAGGTGTAAGGCAGGGTTGCCCATTATCACCGTTGCTGTTCAACCTGTATGCAGGGGAAATGATTAAAGAGGCATGGGAAGAACTGGAGGTAGGAATGAAAGTGGGCGGGGAATTCGTAAAATCAGGTTTGCTGATGACCAAGCTTTAGTTTGTCAGTCAGCCAAGGGGTTGCAAGCATTCCTGATTGAATTGGAAATTCTGTGCGACAGGTATGGGATGAGAATCAATATTAATAAAACAAAGGTTATGCGATTTTCTAGACATAAAAAGGCTAAGCTAAAATTAAAATAGGAGGGCAAAAACTACAGCAGGTAGAACAGTTAACGTATCTCGGTAGTTTTTTGGACCAACACGGTCAAAGTAGTAGGGGCGTAAGGAGAAGATTTTTGTTAGGCAAAGAGGCTTTCACAAGGAGGGATTTGATGACAGGGACGTTGAGTAAGGATATTAAGAAAAGACTCGTCAAAACTATGATATGGAGCGTAGCTATGTAGGGCGCGGAAACGTGGTAATTGAAGCAGGAGGATAGACGTAGACTGGTGGCTCTTGAAATGTGGGTGTGGAGAAGAATGGAGAAGGTGAAATGGTCAGAGAAGAAAACAAATAAGGAAGTACTTGGTATGGTGGGCGAGGATAGGGATTTGCTGGAAGAAATCCTATGGTGGCAGGAAAGTGGATGAAGGGGGTATTGACCGGCTGTGGGATGTTGAAGACTATCATAGAGGGGAGAAGGTTAGGCAAACGAGGAAAGGGAAGGAACAGGATAGGGATTTTGGACGGAATGAAGGGAGGAAGGAAGTACACAGAGATGAGGAGGGACCTGAGGCAAAGTAGGATGATGGACTTTGTGTTTTGTTAGGAGTCATAATTATTTAATTAGTAATTATGTCCATCCAAAAACCTACCTCAACCGGTAGATTATCTAATAATAATAATATATATTGTTAATATATATATGTGTGTGAGTGTGTGTGTGTCCTGGGCAAAGCACATGCGGTTGTGCTAATAAAAAATTGGGATTTGTAAAAAGAGTGCTAGGTAAATGTGACGAAAACTGAAGGAACGATGTTTTCTTGCCCTAGTCAGGCCCCACCTAGAGTACGCTGCCAGTATATGGTATCTTCAAGAGATAAATTTAATTTCGGAATTGGATCGAGTTCAGCGGAGGGGGGCTAGATTTGTCAAACATTTTTATGATCAACGCAGTAGTGTAACTACTTAGCTAGAAAATTTTGGCCGGGATTCCCTTATTATGTAGATTAAATTTATCAAAACATTTACAGATGGGTCTTTTTCCGATGACATCAAGAACATTATACGAACCCCAATGTGTTACGGGCGGAGGGATTACGAATATAAGATCGGAGAGATAGAGTGCAAGACTGTCAGGTTTCAAATGTCAGTTTTTTCCAAGAATGATAAGAGACCAGAATGCTTGTAGCCGAAATCCCCCAGGAGTCAGTTCGACACAATGAGTATTGACCTACAAGGTAGGGACTGCGCGTGGTTATAAATAAATAAATATATAAATATATGTATAGAAACACATACATATATATATACATACATATATATAAACATATATATATATATATATATAAATGTATGTATATATATATATAAATGTATGTATATTTTTTGTAGGCTACGTCCACTTTTGCGCATCCATTTAAAAAACCCTAACACCACTCACCCCTTACAATTTCCTCCTGGTGCCGCACCCCCTGCCACACACCTCTTTGCGGATCGCAGCGTATTAATGAAGATGTAGATGTCCCTAAAGTCCTCATTCAAGCGAGGATCGGGATGGTCCGGTGGCTACCGCACTGACTTCTCATTCAGGGAGGCAGATCTTTTTCAGTGGTATCCCGATACCGAATTGAAGTACTGCTTTATCGAGCACTTGGAGTGAATTTGAAGTCCGTCGGATGGGACGTTAAATTGCGAGCCCCTTGGCGCCTTTCGTTAAGAGTAAGCTAATGCCGACACCGAGTTTCCCTCAAACCCTTCCTCATCATTCAAGAGCCCTGCCGTAATCAACTCCGTCCAACTTGTGAAATTTCGTAGGCCAACAAAATTCTTCTTCCGACGTCCCTACTACTTGAACAACCACCTCGGCTCGGATCGTGAATTTTGACCCGTGGGCTGAAGATCGAGTTTAGCCATCCAGCGTGCAAGTAATTAAAATTTCATTTAATTTATTTCCTTTGATATCTGGAATGCCGTATCGGTATCCAATATTCGGTTACCATCAGAGAATGTGTATTGATTCAATTAATTGAATCGAATTGGTTGAAGACCCTGAAGATCCCTACTCAAAGTCCATCAACTTTCAACTCAATAAGGCAATAAAATGGTAGTTACATATGTTTTTCCAGAAGAAATATTCTATTTAATGACTTCTGGTCTCTGGGTAAGTCAAGAAAAGTATTAGGAGGACTTAATAACGGATGAAAAGGAAATATTATGGATCTTCGTCCATCAAAATCCTAAATTACTCCATGCTACAATCCTCTGCAATCTACGATTTATTCATTCCGCTCAAATTCTATCGAACGCTCTCTTGAAATCGACAAAAGAAACACACGAATCCATATCGTACTCCTCAAGTACCTTTCTTGCGTTCATGACCTCGTTACTTATCGCATACCTGAGCGTTTTTCAGGTTGCTGAGCGCGTGTGGCGAATGGAGAGTCTGGATGGGCAGTACGAGGCAGGGGACAGGAATGCCTACTATCACCCGTCATTTGCAATACATACCGCGGGGTCAATGATAAGAGAGAAATGGAAATGGTTGGATGCAGAGCTTCAACTGCCTGTTTTGCTAAGGTGTGTCAATCATTGCTGAGCGCATCATAAAATAATTGTTGTAAGTATGAGATGAATGTAATGTAAATAAAACAAAGTTTATGAGTAAAAAGAGACGTTTCAGGCGTGATATGGTGGAATATCATGATTAATTAAAAATAGCAATTTTCCACAAAAATAAAATTTAATGCGACCGGTTTCAATGTTACTACATCATCATCAGGTGATAGTTAAACCTCAGAGTCCAGTATATGATTAAAGGCAAGTAAGGGGAGGGTGGAGGAAAAGAGGGGAAGAGGGGGGAAGGTGGAAGGCAGAATGGGTGACTATGTGAGTGGGGTGGGGGGAAGAGGGTTGGGGAAGACAAGGTGCAAAGACCCTAGGAGTCCGGAGAGCGCGTCGTGGCCGAATGGAGGGGGGTGTCTCGTTGAGGGTGTCCCACGGTGCTCGCAAAGCTCTTCGGGCCGCGGGGGAAGAGGACGGGATCGGGGGTTTTTCCCTATGGTCGTGGTCTGGGAACAAGGTATCAATACACAAATAAGCACTGAGTTGAAGGGTAAAGATTGGGATCACTGTATAGTTTTAAGGGGGCGCCCTAGCGAGGTTTTAGGGAAAGGGTGTAGGAGGGAATGTTATCACTAGCACATGCCGAATAGGGGGGGGGGTTGGATTGTCCCGCAGCGGTGAACCTTCCCTCCTCGTCCGTGAGGAAAGGGGTGGGGACTCGGGGTTTCCCACTTGTCCGGGAAAGCATGGTCTCCGTCTGCAGAGGGGGGGGGAAAGGAAGGAAATATCCAATGAGAAGGGGCAAGGGATCACTGGTCACATGTACGTCTTGGGAAGGTGATGGAGAGGAGGGGGGAGGGTGAAGATAAAAATTGGACTTCGTTGATCAGCTCCAAGTCCTTGCGATGTAAGATTTCCAGCTGTTCCATGGCATCCAGCTTCCTTCCTTTTTCCAAATTGTGAAGCACTTTGAATTCGAAATTGCTGAAATGGTTAGAATCGAGAAGATGTTTGGCAAATAAAGAGTTGGTATGACCTGTTATGTAGCCTTTCCTATGTTCCCCGATACGTGTCGAAAAACTCCTGCCAGTCTGACCAATGTAAATGGCCCCACAATCACACCGAATTTCATATACACCACTTTTGGTGTTGCAGTCTATAGGATCTTTGTTTGAGCATAGGGCTTTATATAGAGTATTGGGGGTATAAAAAGAAATGCGGAATTTGTCTTTGGGAAACCTGTTCGCGATTTTATATGACACAGAGTTATGGAATGGAAGTTTGCACCATTTGCGCTCAGAGACTGTAGTGACTGCAAGGGAGATGTTTAATTTCAGGGTCTGTTTCTTAAGTTTTTTCTTCAGTATATTATCAATTATGCGGACATGGTAACCGTTCTTAAAGGCTATGTGCTTGATCGTATTGAGCTCTCGTTCGAAGTTGGATTTGGACAAGGGGATACTGATTAATCTGTGGATCATGGAATTGAAGCTGGCTAGTTTGTGGGTGAAGGGATGGCAGGAGTCTGAGGGTATCACTTGGTCTGTATACGTGGGTTTCCGAAATATTGAAAAATGATGTGTGCTTCTTTTTATTTCAATAGTGAGATCCAGGAAATTGATTTTATGGTCCACTGCCGATTCCATGGTGAAAGTTATAGATGGGTGGATGGAGTTTATGAAATGTAAGAAAAGGTCTAACTGTCTATCACTGCCTGTCCAGCAGCATAAGATATCGTCCACATATCTAAACCAGTATAAAATGTTATTCTTGAATCTATTTTCACTTAGGATCTTGTCCTCTAAATTATCCATAAAAACTTCTGCGAGGAGAGGGGAAAGGGGTGACCCCATAGCCAGACCATCCTTTTGTTTATAGTAGGTGCCACAGAATAAAAAATAATTTTGGTCTACACAAATTTTGAGAAGTGAACTTAATTCATTAATGTGGTGTTGGTTCACATTAGCGTTGATTAATATATTTTCAGCGTAAATTAAAGTTTCATGCGTCGGAATGGAAGTAAAGAGACTACACACGTCAAACGATACTAGCTTAGCGTTGGGTGGTAAGGTGAAGGGCAGAAGACGTTCAGTTAAGGAAATGGAGTTTTCTATTGAGAATCTGGGTTTGAAGCCTGAGAGTTGTCGATAGATCGAGTTTAATTTTGCTGCTAATTTTTGCACTGGAGCACTGACACTAGATACGACTGGTCTAATGGGCACGTCTTTTTTATGTAGTTTAGGTAGACCATAAAGTCTTGGGGGTAAAGGGTTCATGGTGGTTAAGAAGAATTTTTCTTTATCGTTGAATATGTGGACGCAGGAAGCGATGGCCTCTTTGACACGCTTTTGATAATTGGGAGTAGGATCTTTCGGGAGTACATCAAAGGCGTTGGCGGATATGAACTTTAGGCACTTACTGGTATAATCGTCCCTATCTAGGATGACAGTGCAGTTTCCCTTGTCAGCTTTACTGAGCACTAGTTGGTTTTCTGCCTTCAAATCTCGGAGTGACTTTAAGATCTTACCTTCGGATGATCTTCGGGCAGGGATGGAGTGGTTCTTTATGTCTGTTATTATGGTATCGGCGACCAGATGCTTGATACCACGGGGTTGATTGGATAGAGCAACTTCGCAGTCCGTTGCCAAGTTTTTATAACCTTTGGAAGAAATCGGGATGGCCGGTGCAAATTTCAGTCCCTTATTAAGGAGTGAAAGAACGTCAGGGGAAATTTCACACTTGGATAGATTTACAACTCTCGTGGCGAATTGGTGTTCACAATGAATTTGGGGGGATGGATCACTGACGGAAGACTCTTGGCTAACACTAGTGAGCCGAAGGAGCTTATGGTTAATCACTGCACGTTTTTTATCAGCAACTGCCACTGCGAGGGACCTCACACGATCATCGAGGACACTAAATTCGACGGGATGCAGTTTGTGGCTGAGTTCTGCATGGAGGTGGTACAAATAGTAATACAAGGAATCCCGTTTCCTGTACCACGTTTTTAGCTCCGTCCGGATCCACACCTTTTCCGCAATGGAGACTGCGCGTTGAGCTGCTGTAGAAGATGAGATAGCCTTGATGGATATGTACTTAGGGGTTACTCCGTATTCGATGCACTTGCTATTAAAGTAAATGTTTAAGGACGCTATTCGGCACTGAACGGACAATTTGAGAAATAACTTTGCCTGGATTGCCATGCTAGCATTACGAATAAAAAGAGACGTTTCAGGCGTGATATGGTGGAATATCATGATTAATTAAAAATAGCAATTTTCCACAAAAATAAAATTTAATGCGACCGGTTTCAATGTTACTACATCATCATCAGGTGATAGTTAAACCTCTGAGTCCAGTATATATATGATTAAAGGCAAGTAAGGGGAGGGTGGAGGAAAAGAGGGGAAGAGGGGGGAAGGTGGAAGGCAGAATGGGTGACTATGTGAGTGGGGTGGGGGGAAGAGGGTTGGGGAAGACAAGGTGCAAAGACCCTAGGAGTCCGGAGAGCGCGTCGTGGCCGAATGGAGGGGGGTGTCTCGTTGAGGGTGTCCCACGGTGCTCGCAAAGCTCTTCGGGCCGCGGGGGAAGAGGACGGGATCGGGGGTTTTTCCCTATGGTCGTGGTCTGGGAACAAGGTATCAATACACAAATAAGCACTGAGTTGAAGGGTAAAGATTGGGATCACTGTATAGTTTTAAGGGGGCGCCCTAGCGAGGTTTTAGGGAAAGGGTGTAGGAGGGAATGTTATCACTAGCACATGCCGAATAGGGGGGGGGGTTGGATTGTCCCGCAGCGGTGAACCTTCCCTCCTCGTCCGTGAGGAAAGGGGTGGGGACTCGGGGTTTCCCACTTGTCCGGGAAAGCATGGTCTCCGTCTGCAGAGGGGGGGGAAAGGAAGGAAATATCCAATGAGAAGGGGCAAGGGATCACTGGTCACATCCCTTGCCCCTTCTCATTGGATATTTCCTTCCTTTAAATTTTCCGTCGCATTAAATTTTATTTTTGTGGAAAATTGCTATTTTTAATTAATCATGATATTCCACCATATCACGCCTGAAACGTCTCTTTTTACTCATAAACTTTGTTTTATTTACATTACATTCATCTCATACTTACAACAATTATTTTATGATGCGCTCAGCAATGATTGACACACCTTAGCAAAACAGGCAGTTGAAGCTCTGCATCCAACCATTTCCATTTCTCTCTTATCATTGACCCCGCGGTATGTATTGCAAATGACGGGTGATAGTAGGCATTCCTGTCCCCTGCCTCGTACTGCCCATCCAGACTCTCCATTCGCCACACGCGCTCAGCAACCTGAAAAACGCTCAGGTATGCGATAAGTAACGAGGTCATGAACGCAAGAAAGGTACTTGAGGAGTACGATATGGATTCGTGTGTTTCTTTTGTCGATTTCAAGAGAGCGTTCGATAGAATTTGAGCGGAATGAATAAATCGTAGATTGCAGAGGATTGTAGCATGGAGTAATTTAGGATTTTGATGGACGAAGATCCATAATATTTCCTTTTCATCCGTTATTAAGTCCTCCTAATACTTTTCTTGACTTACCCAGAGACCAGAAGTCATTAAATAGAATATTTCTTCTGGAAAAACATATGTAACTACCATTTTATTGCCTTATTGAGTTGAAAGTTGATGGACTTTGAGTAGGGATCTTCAGGGTCTTCAACCAATTCGATTCAATTAATTGAATCAATACACATTCTCTGATGGTAACCGAATATTGGATACCGATACGGCATTCCAGATATCAAAGGAAATAAATTAAATGAAATTTTAATTACTTGCACGCTGGATGGCTAAACTCGATCTTCAGCCCACGGGTCAAAATTCACGATTGCCAGGATGACAGATTTATGTGGAAGCATAATGAAATATTATTCGTGTGTGCCACTCGTACATATGTACGGGTTCAGGTTAATGTTCCCATATTCCGAACTTTTTTTCAACGATATTCTGAATGAGACGCGTCCATTTCAATCCATTTTCCACTTCAACTTCTACGATAGTTTTTCTTTCTATCAATCCTTTCTCTATCATTTATTGATGCACAGGAGTTTTCAAAATATTTCATCTCTTTCGCCCGTCAAATTGTATTCAAAAGAACGTCAATACACCCTTAATATCTCTCTCTCCTTCCAACTTTTCCGTATTTGCGTTCAATACTGTACAGATTAGTCGCTAAATTCATAGGATTTGGCGCTTACGTCGGTTTTTATAGAAATGAATGCGGGATCAAAACAAAATCTGATTTTCCAGTCTAATTCATACCGTTTCACGCCATTTGCAAAATGTTTCCAAAAAAACAAGATTTCCAATGAGATAATTGTTGCTTTATCAGAAAGCAATGCTTCAGCACTGTACGTCACCCCCTCGTCCACGAGAGAGCTCGCTGCGATTCTAAAAAGCAAGTCCAAAGCGGTGCGAAGTGCTGAACGCCACGACACGTCTCCTGAATGCTCGGCATCCTGAAGAATAGATTGGGCGAGATCATAAAACATACACACGCCCCTCATCCTCTCTCCTCCTCCGTGTTGAGTAGCCGATAAAAAAAGATAAAAAGGGAAGGGGGGAGGGGAGGGATGAGAGGAGATGGAGGGGGAGGAAGGGAGCGGACCGGCATTGTGGTTGTTGCTCGGGGGGTTGAAGTGTGTCCGTGGGGGCGTGCTGGTGCGGCGGGGAGCGGGCGGGGGACGGTGTGGGGGCGAAGGGGAAAGGTGGGGGGGGGCAGCAGAGGGAGCTCTCATCCAATTTTCCCTTTGAGTAGGGAGCGGAAAACGGACGCGGCACGGCAGGAGGAGCGGCCAGGGGGTGGTGATGGGGGTTACGGGGATGATGTGTGCGATGGGATGGAGAGGGGGAGCGAGCATGGTTTAAGGGGTGGGGCGGGGCAAGAGGGGAGAAAAGGGAGGGAGAAGTTTTGGCATTATGACAGAAGTGAAGAGGGGAGGGGGAGGAAGAAAGGGAGGAGGGACGGGAAGAGGAGAGGGACCGATTGCTGAGGGAGGACGATGAAAAATGCATAGGGGAACATTTGTGAGGGGATGATTAGTGAGGGGCGATGAGTGGAAAGAAAGTGAAACGGGTATCTTTAAGTATTACGAACGTAAAACCAACAAAGTTAAGCATCACTCGGGGGAAGTTGGAAATTACTACCCTTTGGAGAGAAATCAAGAGGTCGCGCTTTGTCATTGGTTCACTCCTTGAATGGCTTCAACGAATCCGAATCGCCCCCCGTTAAGGTTCCGACTTCATGCCGCTCAAACGTTTTACAGATTAAAAAAAAACAGAAATTTTCACGAAATAAGATTTCCGAATTGTGAGTAAACATGAAATCTTATACAAGGAAGAAGGAATCGACATAAAATTAGTCGAGGAGGTTGTACGGGAAACGAACTCCTCGAAGCATAAATGAAAGTCCACAAAGAAAGAAATTGGAATCAATGATGGATGACTCATAGAGCCACGGTAAATTGGCTTTGGCAAATGAAAATGCACCTAAGCAGAATATTAAGAAATGGTTCGATGCATAAATACCATTTCATTGCGCTTTAAACTACAGAGACACCAAAATTCGATTGTATTTCTTTTTTTTTCTTTGTTTCAAAAATAAATGTTGTTGAACCTTTAAAATTAATCTGCAAGTATTATCGTGTATCTAAATACTTAAACAATACAAATCACCACGGTAAGCTCCGTATTAAAACAAACCAACTGTGGAAACCAGCCATACGGAAAGAGATCATTGGAGTAGTCGCATATGCTATGAGCATATTTTAATTTTAAAATCGTATTGCAAGGAATCCGATACATGTGTATTATAATGAAATTACACTCCGAATGGCATTTCAGGCATTTCAGTTGATATCGTAATTTTATTTTTCATATAAATTGGCTCAATTTGGCTATATATCGCAGGAGATGAGTTATTCGCTGGAGATGTTGATGTGGTAATTCCAGGGAAACACGCGCATGAGAATAGAAACCAAGTTTGCGATGGAGCAGGTTCGCCGAGCGGGGAGAGCGGACGGGACGGGAGCGGCGGCTTGAGATGGTCGCCGAGTGCCCACTCGAAGCTGGGCGACCCGCGAGCGACCGCTGCACGGCCGCCCAGTCCAAGCACCGCTCGTGTGTGCTTTCATTGGGAATGAGGGTTAGGCATTAAGAGTCGAGGACGCATGTTGAAGGTTTCCAGCAGATGGAAGGGTTACATTTTCAATGTTTACCATATATTATCATGAAAATAAACTATTTCCACTTACGACCAATATATTTACTTTTTTGTTACAAAAAGAAAGTGCTCCATATATCCGATTGTGCTCAATGATAAGTAAGTATCACTCATCAAGATTAACGCCATGGAAAACAATAAAAAAATAGATCAACTTCCTGAGTTAGTAAATGGATTTCTTCATGACTTAGGTCGAGGGAATGTGTGCGTATCAATTAACCGAGGAAATAAATTATAAATATAGAAGCCCTGTGTATTGGACCGAACAATGGTTATCAAATTAAACAGTTGTTTAATACTAACCTGAAGTATTTGAGAATCTAATAATTAATTAAATGATTACAGTGGCATCAAAACGTAATATTTTCACAGAAAAATCCTCTCAATATGAAGAAATTGTGGATTGAATATCTTAACTAGTAATTCAAAATCTACATAATACCACGCACGCCACCGCAAGGGCGTGTGCCGAGGGGTGTTAGCTCACCACCCGTAAAAGGAAACAAAACCACATTCAAAATCAACACATGCATGCGAACCCATAGAGTGGGGCAAACATTCATACCAAGACCCTGTCATTTTACACGTAAATTCATATACTATCATTTTACAAATAATTGCACCTTAGGTTGCTGTAATTTATCCAGTAACGCGCAAGCCAGAATATGAAAAGCAAGAAGGTGAAATCCCACTACCACATGAACATAAAACATACGAGGGTCATCCGGAAAGTAGTACCCGTTCGTGCCGCATGAAGTGCTGACGACGCGAGTAGCCGCTGGACGAGGTCAGATAGCTTCAGTGGCTTGTCTGCCTTCTCTGAGCCAAGTTGCGTGACGCTAGCATTGCCTTTGTTGTTTCTGTGATTGTTTACAATGTTTAAAAAAATTGAGAACGCCGCCAGTTGTGAAGTGAGGGCAGTGATTAAATTCCTCAATGCAAGAAACGTTCGCCCATGTGATATTCATCGCCAATTAAAGGAGGTGTATGGAGACAATGTAATGGACGAGTCGTCTGTTCGGCGGTGGTGTCGCAACTTCAACATGGGGAGGGGGAACACACACGACGATGAGCGTTCGGAGAGACCGTCTGTCATTACAGACCAACTGGTGAGCTCAGTTGACGAATTCGTGAGGAACGATCGGCGCGTCACAATTGATGACATCTGTGAGCATTTTCCCAATGTTTCTCGAACAATTGTTCATGAAATTGTTAAACACCATCTGCATTATGCAAAAATTTGTGCAAGATGGGTCCCTCGCGTATCTCAATGAGCTGGCGGCGAAGGACTATGCAGCAGGAATACAGAAACTTGTCACACGTTATGACAAATGCCTTAATTTGCTTGGAGATTATGTTGAGAAGTAGTTTAAAGTATCCTCTTTCAAATAAAATTTTTTATGTTTGTTAATATTTACTTTTGTGTCTTTATTTCACGAACGGGTACTACTTTCCGGATGACCCTCTTACAACGGTCTCCTCCCCAAGGACACAGGTAGGGATTGTGACCCAACGCTGCAGTCAATGGAAGGGTCCCCCCCGCGGAGAGAAACGAGGTATGGAAGGGGAAACTTAAATGCGGACAAAGCAGTTGAATCAATACTGTAAAGAGCACTACATTATGTAATGACATTTTAATGCCGTCATGCGGGAAGAAATGGTTTCGACATCAAAACACACGAGGTCAGTGAAAGTGCATGCCAGTAAGTAGATCTAATTACTGCTGGGACACCGAGGGTGGCAAGTGGAATTTTTGATATCTATGCAAAGCCCTGCAGTTGCTATCCCGTATTGTCCGTGGGAAAAATGAGTCCTTGAGTCTGCTAGTTCAGGCATCTATTTCCCGAATTTTATACACGTGATCCAAGCGACCAATGCATGTGAGAATAATTTGCGAATGATTATCGCCACGGGTCAGATATCCCTGAGTCACATCTGGAGAAATTCATCATGAGCATGGCATTCAGCAAGCACAAGTACAGGCGTGAAGATGAGTGAGAGCCGTTGAGATCCCCTTGGCGCGCGGGGGAGGGTCTCATCGGGGCAATGCACATCGCCGCCGCCCGTCTGTACGTATCGTGTGAGCACGGCGGGATTGTTTTTCAAGGCCCTCTATTTTTAACGCCGCCTGCATTTCACACCGCTCGAAACACGCTTTCGTTCGGATTGCTAAATTCTCATGCATTATTCAAGGTGCCAAAAGTTTGTGCGACATGGATTGGATGTGAATTCCATCCATTCAGCTTTTCTCTCAATTCCACCTAAACTCCCATGATTGATTCGACATTCCCTATTTGTATTTATTAGCATTATTTCGTCCATTAATATATTCAAGTTGTGGTTATTTGCGACAGCGAATTATCGTCGGAATGATTGCACACCGCATACGTGATACCCCTTTTGATTTAATAACGCATTAATATATCTTCCGGATTAATAAACAGCCACGAATTCGCAGGAGAACCATTTGTTATCCTGACGTTCTCAGAGGAGTAGCTCATTTGAACGAATAAATGATAAATTCTCGGATTAAAAACTATATACCGGCCATTTAAATTTGCACAAGTATTTGAGAAATGAAACAATGTGATAAATGTGATATGCGATAAGTGCTTTACTTCCATTTTGAAGTCGAATTCATTTTCACCAGATGGTATCGCGTAATCGGGTGATTGCAGTGTATAAAGCCATAAACTTTTACTAAATTTATTCGTCGCTTATGCCAATTATTGGGAATGATACTGTAATCACGCAAACAAGGATGAAAACTAAACATTTATCCATATGAGATGGGGGCTGAATTGCTGCAATATTAAATTATTGCGTGAAAATATAGATTTTAATTGTGTATAAATTTTATATTTTCGGTTATTCCTAGGGTTCTAAGTTATAAGTGAAGCAAATTAATCAAGTGTTGGAGGGCATTATTTCAGGAATGTTTAGTCAGTCTGTAAATAATATCGATAAAACGTGACTTCATGTTTTTTTTATTCCAAATTGGAACAAAACTCCTCGCGATACGCATCTCTATGTTGGGAACGCATGCTACACGATGGGTTGAAACACAATTTGAAATTGATTTGGGGGCGGAATTATTTATATGATTCGAAATAGTTGTCTATCAATTTACCAAAAGACATGAATTTTATTCTTGTAATTGTAAATGGTGGGAAAATGTATAATTCCTTTCAACTACAACTTGACATTAAGTTGCGAGGAAATAATAATCGGGAGAGTGTGAATATTTCAGAAAACAATACTGATTCAGCGAAAGTCATTAACATTTTTGACAGAAGCGGGAGCCCATTGCGAGGTTTACGAATTTGCAGAGACCACTAGTTAAAAAAAAATCAGAAAAGTTTTGGGGGGCCACTATGCGTATTTGTGACGTAAGTAAAAATTCTAAAATGAGTCTTTTTAGTTAACAATGTATTATTCTCCCTGAAAGTTAACAATCCTTAGCCTCGTAGATCCCTGTATTATGACGACTTTCATAATTTAAAATGAAAAAAAAGTTCAAAATTATAGGGAAAATGAATCATCAAGCTAAATTAAAATTGATAAATATGGCAAGAGATCGGTTCTTTGGAAACAATGTCCGCGTAATAGCATATGGCTTGATTTCTCGCATTTGCGTATCCATGGCAACGATACCAACAAATAGAGAATTCCAAATGAACAAGATGGCGCGTTTTAAGGGACGACATTTTCGATAGAAGACAAAAGTTCTGGAACTTGCTTGCGACCTATGCAGCACACAGATACGAAACATGTTCTTAAAGTAACACACATTCCTTCGTTATGTGTCAACACTAATTTCATTTGGCCAAGCGTAAAGACAGGATCAAAAAAATTCTTCATTTACAACTCACAAACAATAGTCCCACAGGCGACTATCGAGCGGCATGAACCAACCGTTTTCTACTTCAGCGCCGCCTATTGGGAAGCGTGTAAACGACACAGCATCAAAAACCCCGGTGGGTCACTTCAGAAAAATGAGCCGGACCGCCGGCACCCACGGGCGCCCCACTAATGCGACCTCCCTCCCACCATCCTGCTTGCCTCTCACGTCGTCATTATTTGCAATATGTATTGTTCCAAAATTAATATTAACCATAATACTAACTTTAAAATAACAAAAAATGTTTAAAAATAAATTTCAAGACATTAACTATGTTATAGAATTCATAAATTAGTTCAGCTTTGCAAATGCAGTCGGTTGGTAGGTTTTTCTTGAACAGTGAAAAAATGCATAGAATGACATCGAGGGCTGCGTTTTTGAGTCAAAATTCGAATGAAAATGTTTTTTTCGTCAAAACTGTCTTTATAATCGTTGGGTTAACAGCACGAATTTGGAGAAGAGCGAATAAATTAATTTCATGAAAAAAGTGAGCGGCTACTTCTCTAAAACATCCCTGAATGCATTTCCTTTCGATTCCTTTTTGCACGCGATTACGCCCGTGGTGGAACTGTCTGCGGAGACGAGAAGTATCCGACTGACGATTTGCAGATGAAAGAGAGAGAGAGAGAGTTGGTGGAGTGAAAGGAGTTGAGGGACGGGTGCAGTGGTGCGAATGAAGCAGGAGGAGAGGCGGGGGGGGGCAAGGGGGGTGAGGTGGGGGGGGGATGTGACAGCAAAGGAAAATCAAAGTTCCGAAAACGAGGTTATATCGAGTAAAAAGTTGAGGCTGAGCAATCACTTATGCATGGGAGTTTGGAAATCGGCGCTTCAAAAAATGCTAAGTCCATAGCCAACTTGCGGAGAGAGCGGGGAAGGGAAGGGGAGAGAAGGGAGGGGGGGTTAGGGAGACGGTGGGTGCTTAACCGCTTTGCCGGAGGGAGGAAAAGGAAGAAGACACCGAGGGTGGGTATTAGGGGAAGGGTAGAAGAGGAGGGCGAGGGATGGGGAGGGTGGCGGAAAGGAGGGCCTCTCGGGCCGATGGAAGGAAAGAAAAGGGTTGGCATAAATGAGAATCGGAATAAAAGAAGAGAAGGGGTGGGAAGAGGTTAAATATGAGAGGCTGCGTGAGAAAAAGAAAGGATTCGGGAGAAAATGGAAGGGTGGAGGACAACACTGGTTGGCGGGGTTCTCAGATAAATATTTAATTAACCTAATAGAAAATAAAATCGTGATAATTAAGTACATGAACGAAGTTATATTCACCTTCCAATTGTTTAAGGAGGCAATACCCAGCGAGAACAATGGACCGACTCGAGTTTCAATTCAAAATGAAACTACGCAAGTACTTATTCATACCCTGCATATTGGAATTTTGGTTTAAGAGTGAAAGCAATCTGGTTTTCTCAAAGGATCAATACGGCTAATGAAATTATAAACATATTGAGGATGAATTTTCACAAACGCGCACATTAAATAATTCATATTTATTTACGTATGCATTTAGATACACGAGGGTAGGCTGAAAACTAATGCACACATGCGTGTAGACCTTAAACAAAATTACCTTCAGAAGCACTCCTGGTGGCATGTGGAAGTAACATTCCCCTCAACACGCAATCGCAGGTTTTATGTCGTTACATCCAGTCTGTGTATTTCGAGAAGTGGAAGTATGGAGACGTGTTCTCTGGTGCTATGTCAACGCGAGTTAAAAAGCATGACTTAAAAAGTGACTCCTACTGAGATCGATCGTCGTCGTTTAAAGGCTGTTTATGCTGACGACACTGTTGTTAGTTCTACTGTAAATCGAGGGGTAGTAAAATTTCGTGGTTGCGAACCTGGGAAAGCCATAATTGTTGATGAAACACGCAGCGGACGTCCGATCACTGCCACGATTGACGGTAAACATCGCAAACTCGTCGAAGATTTGATTCAAAATGACCGGCGAATCACTCAGGAGCATATCGAAAACCGTATTGGAATATCCAAGGAAGACGTTCGTCATGTTAAAGGCACCCTGGCGCCAATAATCAATCTTTCAACATGACAACGCTCGTCCACACACCTATAGCGCGCAACTGGAGAGGCTCTGCGAAACCTGCAATTTGAATCGATTCCACACCCTCATAATTCCCCCGATCTTGCGCCTTGCGATTTTTATTTTTTCCCTCAACTCAAGAGACACCTCGAGGGTAATCATTGCACCTCGGTGAAGGCAGCTGTCAAGTCCTGGATTCGATAAAAGTCGAAGAGTTTTTCAATGACGGAAAGGAAAAACTTGTTACACGTTTGGAGAAATGTGTTAGCCCTAACGGTGTCCATTATTGAAAAATAAATACATGATTTTAAAACTTCAGAACTGCACTTAAATGATGTACTGTTAGCCCGATCTTGCTTGATTTGCTTTTGTTTGTGGTCTACATTACTTTCCAGCCCACCCTCGTAGTTTGCCCTGCCTAATCAGTCGTGGAAAGGCAAAAGAATACCTTATTTTTTTATATTTTCAAGATTATCAGCGAGCGAAGAAAACAAAAGACTAATGATGACATTTGAGTTCTCCCGAAATCATAAAAATGACATATTATGCACACGTGAGCTATCCCCACACAAAACTGATGAGCGCAACCACGCATACGGACGCTACCCGGCGGCTCTTGTTATATATGGTGTAAAAGCATAGTGTAATTGTTCAATCTTACCCATATTTACTTTAAAAGATGGCCAACAATGGTGATGCACGTCGAATGATTAAGTATTTTTTTAAAAAATCAAGCTACAATTTTCAACACATTCATGATATTTTTTTAAGTTTCATGTAAGTAAATGAGTACTTAAACCTGTCTCTACAAAAAATTCCTAATGTCTCAATTGCACCGAGAGTGGTATATGATTCAGAAAAAATTTGAAAAAAACTTTATCGATGCTGAAGATTCTTCCAGGGGACTTCGGTCTTGCAAAATCTCTATCGTAGCAACTAATGAAAATTTTCGCTCGTAACCTCCAATTAGAGGTCCGTTATTCGTTTACCTCGGCAAAATTAAAAAAGAAAAACCTTTTTAAGGTTCGGCCATTTGCTCACCGTGCAGAAAGGAAGCTTCTCGAAAAAGGAGAATTTAAAATCAAGGAGCGAGCGAATCAATACCTCCAGCTTCACGCATGGGAGTTCATCCTGACTTCATTGCGTACCATTTAATTCCTTCGCTCCCACCCTCAACAATCTCGCTGCGAGGTTCCTTCCCTTCGTCCTCCCCCATCCCCCTCCCAACCCTTTTCTCTCGGCCCCAGATCCTCTCGTGCTCTGTGGCCTCGAGAGCCATCAAGCGGGTTGCAACCACCGAAACTATACCACCACGCGTCTTCCCGACCCCTTCCTTGTGAACTACCCCTTTCCATCTACTTCACCCTACGTCGAAAGCACTCCGCCTAGACACACACTCACACGAGCGCCCCCTCAAACACAAACAGTGAGTGGCGGGGCGCACGTCCACCTTGCTCGGCCCTCCCTCACATTCGCCCTCATTCCGCCCTACTCGACCAATTTTCCCCTTGCCCTCTCCGATTGTCGGGCACTTCCCTCTCTCATCCCCCGCGCTGCTTCTTTCCACTCCCTCCCAATGAGTACTTCACGCATTCAACACTTCATTTGCGCGAACGCTGGGTAACCAACCATTTTTATGTGGAATAATCATGAGAAATGTTTTGGTTTTGATGGTACGGTGGAATATAAAACCTCCAGTAAGCGGCCCCAGGCTCGAGGAGTGTGTGGTCGACTGGCAAACTTTGACAGGACGGCTTCCTCTGCTGCCTTTTGACCTTTCTCCCGCAGCACATCGTCCACACGCGGTTCACTTTAATGATGACATTTTCATTAATTAAATCTTCGGTTTCACCAACAGTAGTCCTAAATCACGATTCGAAAGCACAGGGAAACATTTGAATCGTATGAGTAAACAGCAGCATCTTTAACATCAAGCTTATAACATCGTTCGATTTTCTGACTGCCTGGATGCTAATTACGAAAATTTATAATGATCATTGGGAAATTATTAAAACTGTACCGCCACGAGATAATGCACCTGTTTACATTGTTCACAGCTTGTTCGTGAATTTTTAGCCAATAAGCTTTTAGCACTTAAATGATGCCCCGCCTATCACTAACGAAAATGTTAAATGAGCATCTGAAAATTATTAAAACCGATAAACTAACAGAAGTCTAACGGGAGTTTATTTGGCGATGCAATAAACGTATTTACAGAAGTCTAAAGTAATAAAATTAATGAGCTATAAAAAAGGTTATTCAAATGAATTAAAACCATTTTATTTTGCGCAATAAATATTGCTACACATTGAAAAAAATACATGCAATAGCGACGAAGACAAATTACCATGAAAAGCAATAAATCCTCTCCTCGATTACAGAAACGGATTATTTCGCTGGAATCAACAAAAGAATTTTCACGGTGCACAGAGTCGCCAATAAAATAGGAACGAATAGGCATTGAAACTGTTGGAAATATTGACAAACCAAAAAGATTAAACATTTTGTTTCAACAATCCAACTTGAAACTTCACCTTTATATGTATTATCAGGGAAATAAAATGACTTTGACGAAAATTCTTATCTCATCACAATTTCACATTTTTTCAGAGCAAAATGGCATTGGAATTAAGTTCTTTTCCTGGATTCAAACCCGGCCAATCTACATTGCCTTCTCTTCGGTTGTAAACTCGAACGCATTCATGTGAAATTTTAGCATTCTTGCGTAATTTTATTGTATTATTAAGGACGCAGCCTATTACCAATTTGACGAGAAACAAGGCGTGTTCAAAAAGGTACGATTATTCGGCGATTCCACATAGTACATAGTTCACGGCATAGTGCAAACATGAGTTCTCGCCACAAGATCAAGAGTTAAATAACGAGTACTACTTATAAGTTAAACGCCGTTTGCGTGAAGCAATATGAGACAGTAAACGCCCGCATTTTTGGTGAAACGATGCATGGCTTTTGCACCAACACAACGATATAATGCACCTTCTAATCACAGTGCTCACTGCTTGTTGCTCGTGGATATTTGTTTTAGCAAAAACAGCACTGAAGTAATGATGTGCCAGCCTCCATATTCGCCAGATATAGTCTGACTTTTATCTTCTGTTCCCAAAAATAAAGAAAACCTTACTTTCGACTAAACATGGTAAAATAATTTTAAGGTATTGACATTGAGAAATGAATGATTAGGAAATAAATTAATCTAACTTTCATTTCAATTCTCATAATGACAGTCCTTCGTGCACAGTATGTTTCAGACTGGGATGCGACGCGTAAACGAGAGCTGAAAAAAGGGACACCAATATTGATTGATGCGCCATTGAGAGAGCAACAGGAATCCGCACGATCAGAATGGGCAGCGCACTCCTGAATTGGAAAAGAAACATTGATTTAAGGCAGCAGGCGAACATGAATGACATCATCAGAGTGAAAATAGAGCGGTGAAGGACTGTGGACGCGCATGTTGGCATTATGGCGGGAGATAAGACCCTGGCTGGCCAAAGATAACAACATATGGCCCTAATATAAGCTGATAGGAAGGTCAACAAAAGATGGAGAGATAGCGGGCGATCCAGCACCTCATATCAGGACTAATGACCGGTTAAAAACAGCCTACTTCAACAGGAAGGAGGACATTTTTAGGACAATTAGCAAAAATTCGTACATATATTTAGGTTCTCCAACAACTATCGCGGGAAAAGATTTTTAGGTGGTGAAGTCATTAAATAAACTTAATTTGATTTAAAAAAAGAGGAACTGGATTCTACTAACATGCCACTGAAGCAATTCCAAAGTGAAGAGAGGCGAGCAAATATCTTTTTCTTTAATCATCGCTATCTAAGGATTTATGCAACTTTCAATACAATAATGTCATACAGTTCACAGCATCTTGAAACTTTATCCATAATCAAAACATTGATGCGTTTGGAACATTTCAATCATGAAACAAAAAACATTTATAGTGGTTGAAAAATACAAATCTATTTTTTAAAAGCATTTTTGAAAAATGCATGGAAAAATGCGAGAAACCCTTACAATATGTACAATGTGGTATACACGCTTTGTTGAAAGTTTTTATTTATAACCAACTCTCTCGAAAAATTTACGCCCGATCGTTTATCGTCAAGTCGTAAATATAGCATAGGATATGCTTGGCTAATAACTTTTCGCTGTCCTCACTTCCTTGACATGAGCGAACACCCGCCAAACAACGCAAACGCGTCCGTCCTTCGAGATCCTTCACTCCATCCCAATCCTTCCCCGCACACCTCTCCTGCCCTCCCCCCCCTTCATCCCGCTCTCCCCCCCACCCTCCTTAACTCCCATCTTCCGACCCCTCGAGCCCTCTTCCCTAACCCGTCACCTCAATTGCCCTTACGCAAACATGCTCACCGCTCCCTTCTCACGGCAAACTCACGTGCGCGGTAGCCCTCGAAATTACTCCTTTGGATGACAAGCTTCACACACACACACCCAACCCTCCCCCCCCCCACGCAATCACACAGTGGCGCACATGGGGGCGGGGAGGGACACACTGCATCCCCTTTCTAGCCCCTCCTCCTACTTAACCCTCCCTCCTCTCCCGCCGAGCACTTCCACCCCCGTCTCCTCTCTTCCCTCTTCGTCCCAATTCGCCAACCGTCGCTCCCTCCTTCGCCCCGCGTCTTCGTCCATTCCCTTATCGGTCTCCTCTCCTCTCCGCCGACTCCGTCTTGAGCCAGGCACACAATCCGCCCTCGCCCCTGTCTTCCTTCCTCTTCCTGCTGAGGTGGGCGCCCCCTCCTGGGTAACGCAACGAGCGAAAATCGCCCGCGACGTCTTCCTTCGCCTTCCGCTTGGATGGGGATCAGGGATTCGTTCCTCGAGGGAATGGCACGCTCCCACGAGAGCGCCGCAGTTTTAATCTTTAGTATGGTTAGTGGAGGCATCAAAGAGGTCTCAGTCGGCTCCCCTTATTACCAGCCTCCTCCCTACACCGGTGAAGTAAAAGGTGGAAATATTGCAAGTGGCCACCAAACAGATGAGAATGAGAGGCTCTTAATAGTCATCTTTTGTTCATTGATGAGGAACGCATTTATTGTCCATGGCTGAAATGGCAATTGCATTAACTTTGAGTAATTTAGTAATCTTTTATTATTGGTATCTACTCGCAATTATAATTTTGTGATCTAGGAAAGTTTTAACTCATAGTTTACGCACTCTGACGTATCTTGGAAATGTCTCAGACCAAGATGGTCCCACGATTAGCGATATAACAAAAACAATCACGCTAGGAAAAGGATTTCTCAAAAAGAAGGGAATTGACCGATAAGGCGTCGACTAACGTCCCAGTCAACGCATTTCTCAAAAAGGCATTGACTGGGACGTTGAGTAAGGAGGCTGAGAAAACACAAGTGAAATATTTTACATTGAGCAAGGTTTTATGGGGCTCGGAAAAATTTGATTTTGAAGCAAGATGTTGGATATCCTCAGGATGTTTGAGATCCAGGTCCGATGACAGATGAAGACGGTGGAATGGAGAAATATTATGCCAAACAAAGAAAGGATTAGGAGAGAGTGTTGATGGTGTAATCAAAAGAAAGCAAGAAAGATGGATGCAGAGCATTTTAGTTGGCGATGGAAAGCTGAAGACTGTGATGGAGGGGAGAAGGACTTGAGGCAAGCGAGGACAGGGACGGAAAGCGATGGAACGGAATGAGGGGAGGAAGGAAGTAAGCATTCGGAATTAAGGATTTGTGTTTATTGGAGTGTGGCTTTGCCCTTTTAGGCTTAGGTAAGAGAGGTAGGTGTGTACAGTCAGTGCCCCATCAAAACCCGCCTGAAACGTTAGCATATCAATTATTAATGAGTTTTCTTCACCATTTTTTATACTTCACATCTGATACGAATTTTAATATTTCAATTGACCTACATCAAGCAATCGCCGTCCAATGACCGCTTAATTCTTACTTATCTTACTCTGTCGGCCTCGGTGGCGGCGGGGTAACGTCCTCGCCTACCAACCCAAAGGTCGCGGGTTCGATTCCCGCCTAGGTGGATTTCCCTCCATCTAGGGCTTGATTGCATGTGATTGTCTTCAATATAATGTCTGTAATGTAGGGTTAGGTGGAAGAAGGGACTATTACTCTCAACCTCGCCCAAATAAGTCGATAAATAAATAAATATCTATCGGTCAAGTTGCCCGTAAAAATTATTAAAAGAAAAATATTTCAGAGTTACATGACGCTAACATATTTTATTATATCCTCAAATTTGGTCAAATAAACAATGATTGTAAAATATATCCACATTTTTACCATGTACCGACAAGGAATTAAAGAGTATTTTTCCCAGGGGAATTTATTTTTTTTAAATATTTTTACCGACATAAATGCCCTAAACAAACCCTCACCATTGTATGCAATGTGGGCTTCATAGTCGCAAATATTGTGGTCAGAATTCCCTTCGTGGAGCACTTAAGATAATTTAAGAGCCTAAAACACAACCTATCCCACCCAAATTTATGTCACTCAAAAGAGGGTGACGAAAAAATACGGTTTTTTTTCCCGGCGCGTTTTTAGTGGATCCGCGTACAGCATTCTGCGCATATCTTCATCATCTCCGTGTATTTCAGCACATCTAAGGCCACGTAAGCGACCCAAAGTTTCAAGGAGCCACGCATTAATTCCCGAGGAGCCGCAGGCCTCAACCACCCTCGACGTTTCGAATTCAGCACAAAAAAAAATCTCCTCCCGCTAAACATTTTTTCCCCCCTGCGAGATCCGACTCCTGCCGAGGGAAGGGAAAGATGACCACCGGGTGGGTGTTTTAAATACGTTTCAGCCATTTCGGCTATCTCGGTGGAGGCGGGGGGAGGGAGGGGAGGGGCGAATTTAAATCGGATCCCCTGATGCATCCATCACGGACCGTTCCCTAAGTAGGTGGGCACTGCGCCCCCTCCCGCCCCCTCCGTGGAAACCACAATTTCCATAAACAAATCGTAAATCCCCTGTTTTTGAGACCGAGTTCCCTGCCACCCCTCCGTGCATCCCATCCCCGCCCATTCATCATCCTCAAAGCCAACCAGAAACGCTGCTGACTGCGCGAGTTTCGGCGTCACCGACCCCAGCGACGCGACGTGGAGATACGGGTGAACTATGGGGGACGAAATCGGACCATCTCCTCATCCCCCCCCCCACTGCCGCCCACTTCGCGCCGACCAAAGTGACATTCATCCCATCTTAGCCTACGGCCGACGCCGGCGGAAATGGGGAACAACGACCGAGCGCGATACTTTCCGTGATTCCTTCCCTCTCCGGTGGGAATCAAAACAGTATTCACGGATGCGTTCTTTGTGTGGCACTCCAATCAAGGGAAAGGCTGTGGGACCGCCGTACTACACCAGGCAGTCGTATTGGGCGTACGCCGCGCTGCAATTGCATTTGATAGTGGCTGACGCCATCCGTGATAGTCCCTTGAATGTTCACCGTCAAGTGAAGACGAAAATGGAAATAAAGCTGCGCGTCCAGCTACCATTAGATAGAACACGTTCATAAACTCAAGGTTGAAAGTTCAAAGGAATAACGGGAGTTCAAGTTTAATTCTGATCTAATTGTAATGGAATGAGGGCAGAAAATAAAGGCTCTACGTACGTATGGAATTCTCCTATCCAGTAACCTTAAGCTTGACATTACAACACCAAGGGAACAAACGCCGCCCTAAAATCATCGAGATGACTGCTACTGATTGCTCGACCATTAAAGAGGTGAATTCGTCGCCAGTGATCTTTGCATTTCATTTCACCACATAATTAGTGCATGACGATATGCTCCCCCTCACACTTAAAACGTTGGGCATGTCGACGGACATTACATACTAGATATATGCAAATTCTGAAATTCATATTTGATCTACATTTACTATAGCTACTCCTGTTGATAAGAAATTTCGGAACAAAGCTGAAATGGCAAGCAAGATAAAGCCTAAAAGAGGAATTAGAATTCGCTATATCTGGACTATTCGGAAATATCTCTACCTTCCAGACTTAACGGATAGGCCCATTAATTATTTAGATATCCATCCAAAAAGAAACGGGCAGAGGTTGCGCCTATCAGAAGCTGGAATCCACATTAGGTATAAATTTAGCTTTGCAAGCATCAACACTTTGAGAATGTTAATTCCGGAATAGTTGTCTAGATAAGCCTAATCTCACCGAAGGAAGCACGTTATCCGCAGTGCGCGCGTGACGTACTCTTGCATTTAGACTTCCATATGACGAATGTACACGTAATATCGCTTGTTATGTTTCCAATTACTATATGGGGCACACATTCCTCGTGAGAATGCTGCCAGAAAATACTAAATTATAATAGTATGCAGTACCTTAAATCCATCATTAGCATCAAAACATTTAAAGAGCCTTGTGTATCTACGGAGTGAAACGAGATAATCATTGTCGCATGAAATTTCAGAATCGCAGCGAGATGCCGCGCAACGGACGGCGCCCCATCGTTTGAAGAGGGGATTACCCGGAAGTTATAGTGAGGGAAGTGGGATACGGCTATCGTAAGTCAAACCACAAGTCACTCTGTCAGCTCTTTAAATAACTATGGTCTAAATTTTAAATTTCAACGTTATTGTGAAAGAATAAACAACTCGTTAAATCATAATATTTACTACTCTTACGTACGTAGATGGTTAATTCGTAATTATTTGCAAAAAATCCGCATCTCTTAACTTTCCTCCGAGGCAACATAGGCGACCAAATGTCACATGGCGGAACGAGCACCATCTGCCTGCCTTGGGAGCAAATGGCATGCAAAATGTATCTCAGGCCAACAAAACACCGCTTACTATCGCAAAATTCACGAATACATTTGATACATTCTCGCCCTCCATCGGGCCTCCAGGCGAATCGTGAGACTGTCAACTTTCGATCGTCCGTCGTCCCCCACATGGCCAATAATCACGACTTCCAAGATTCCCATCGTCAGAGGCCTTCCGCTCCTTTCAAGACAACTGCACCACCTCATCACCACCAGTGCACCAATTGCTTAGCACAATCATCTGAATGCTAACCTGGTTTTGCGCATCACAGTGAAATAAGCCAAAGCACACCTCATGGTCAAACATCGTGGCATCGAATGGCTTACGGTAAAGATAAGGAAATTTAATTGAAAAAATGAAAATTTCATTGAGAATATATCATCACAGAATACATTTTTATCCAAAGAGGAACGATTATCTGGAATAGCCTTTTCATCAAATTTTATAGCTTTTCATAAACTCTTTCCATTATTTAATCTCACTTGAGGAAAGAGCTGTAGTTTTTTCGTTTTCTCAAGAGGGCTACAGAATATAAATACAGATGGAAGTCTAAGAGTAATAAATCATTTTAAAACACGCAGTAAAAGTTCTCACTCATGCAAATGTATGGAATACATTTATTGCATAAGCTTTGTCTCCTGGCACGATCCCAAAAACCACGAGTAGGTGCTCAAATCTGATTGTTATAAATAAAAATATTGTAGGCAGTCAAAACAAATTATTTAAAAAGTGGAATTCCACACGAAAACGTTTCGGGAACTCAGCAATAAGTGTGGAAAAAATAAACTAAAATCACTAAAAAATATGATTTGGTTACTAAGAGGGTGGAATAATTTGTAATGCCCGTTTACCATAAGCGTAGGATAACACAGGGAGGAAAAATTCCAATAACCTCCGTTGGAGCAATCGAAAACAGAAACAGCATAAAACAGAAATCTATTCGTTTGGAAATTGAAGGATGAATAAAGAGAAATATTTAAAAAGGAAGGTTCATTAAGAGTTCGAAATATATAGTTTAACTATTTCCGAAAATAATTATCTCCTGCTCTTGTCTTTTAGAGTACGGGTGAAACGCGTAAAACGTTTTTGAGATATTAGCGTCATAATTCATGGCATATTTAAATCATGCGAACAAAGTTTTCCATACGGTCTTTCTTAACCTAAAATATAATGCAATTTACTTACCAACATTGCCCGGAATATCGCTTTAACATTCCAAATATCATTTAAATTATCTATGTAAATATACTGCCTTTAGTGAATTGCCAATAAATTCAAATTCATTATGCAGAACAATTTAACTTATATGTACCCTGATAATGAAACTCCGCATTAAAAATTCAATCAAGTCCAATAAATTGATATTAAACCAAATCGGATAGAGTTGAATATAATTTCGCCCAATCGTCATTCACTCCCCTGGTTGCAATTAAGGTTTAAGGTCAAGCTCATTTCGACATTAATGCTTCAACCCCGTAACTGCGGTCAATTAATAATCGCTATATTCTAACTTACCCACCTAGGTTTAATTATTTGCGGAATTCATCCGCAAAGTATTCATTAATTATATTTGTAATGCACCGGATATCAGAGTCCTGCAATTAATGACAACGACATTTACGGCAACGGTATCCAAACAAGCCATCAACTGCGCTGCCTTCGTGGTGGCCCTTTTTTTAATACAAGCCTCGTCCCTGATGGAAGTATTAAACACAGCCTCCATTCGAGCATTTTTCCTGAACTCTTTTCCAAAAACACGCCCTCATCGGGTTCCGACCACAGATTTCCCGTCAAGCAAACACCGCCCGCCTCCTGCCCTTCCCTCGGAAGGAGGAGCAGGTGGAAATTCGGGGTACTGGATGGGGAGTCGGGCGGCGTGGGGGTGCGACGCGTACCCTTGTCCGTGTTCGTAATGTCCGTCCCTCCCCCCCCCCGGCCCCTCCATTCGTCTGGGGACTCGCTGTTGCGCCTAAACTCTTCTCATCAACCCTTCATCTCTCGCCATTCCAGTTGGAAAACCATCACTCCTTTCAGACGCCCACGCTTGTTTTTTAACCTTCCCCGACCCATTCAGACTCGGCGCTCCGTCACTCATCTCCTGCTGGAAGCACCTTTCGGGGCGTTGATTTTTATTGCCAGTTACCACGGGGTCACACACGACCCCCGATGCCCCCCCTCATCACCACTCGCCCGCACACAATGTCGCCACTTGGATCCCGCTTCACGCCCGCCCACCCACACCCCCCATCCGCTATCCATCTCTCACCTGACCTCCTCAAGCGCCCCATCCGCTCCCTCCAGCCTAATTGTTAGTCCGTCCACTCCAAACCACCGCTCGCCCCACCCGCACTTCTGCCTTTTTTCTTTCTCTTCTCTTTCCCCCCCAACCCTGCTGCTTCCGAAAACGGACCCCCCCCCCGACACTGCCTCCGCCCTTCGCCAGTCCACAATGCTCGAGCCCATTCCACTCCCACCCCCCTCTCCAAACCTCCTCTTCCGATCGCTCCCTCGCTCCCCCTCTCGATCCCCCTCCTTCTCGATCCCCTCACTCCGATCCGGGCGCATCCTCGGGGAGGACACCGGGCGGCAAGGACTCGCCCACGCCCCTGCCGAATCACTTTTCGCCGATGGATTCCAATTGACTCCTCCTCCTTATATTACGCTCAGTGCAATCACGATACGGGCGGTGCTTAATGGATCGCTCGTGCTCCAAGAGTGGGGAATTAGTCGTCTCGGGGTGCATGGTTGAAATGAACCGAGGCGGCCTCGTTTTGCCCTATTCGATTTACCTTCCGGGATTTGTTGCGCAAGGACGCAGACTCTCCGGAAATGACAATGAGATCACATTTACTAAATAACGGTCATTAATCTTATTTCACTTTTGCAAAAGAAGAATTTGGTATCCATTAGCTGAGGTCAATGGGCAATTTTAAGCGGAAAACATTTGAAACTTGGAAATGTTTCGCACAAAAGACGCTGACTCTTCTTTCCTTGATTTTTGTCATTATGATTAAAAAATTTAGTTTCCTTTTACACATAACTATTGTAGATCCAACAATATGAATATTGTCAATATTCTTTATTGATTTTTAATTGGATTCAGTGATGATCTAATTTTAGTTTATTCTAATTTATCAAGGCACACTTTAGACGGAGAAAATACGCTATCGGTAACCGATATTCATGCGCTCAAAAATGCTGAAACGTCTGAGAAAAGATTATAGGAACTCGGTTTGCCTTTGAATTAATGGAATACATGGAGATTTTACTTGTGTCGCTAGAATTGCATTCGGAAGAGTAAGAGAGCACAAGGTAATGCGTGTTACGTATATCGTACTTCATTGATGAATCGCGACCTTATTTGCGATATACTTTACCCGCGAAAACCGATTACAGAACAATGTACGAACATATTTATAAACATAAATTCAAGTGATTCAACATTCAGGCGATGTGTAAATTATTTTAATAAAATAACAAAAACCAACATCTCATGTGTACTCGTCGATTCCAGGTAAATAAGATGAGTTGTAGAGTGAGATAACCTAGTGCATGTAGTCCATGTAGTCCAGAAAAAAGTAGCTCTCACGATATCAGTTCATTTAGATTTTACAGGAACATATAGGCCATGAAAATCATTTATTCCACATAAAACCGTAAGTATTTTAGTTTCAGTTTAAAGGTCAAACCAATGCGACCAGAAATGTGAGCCCTATTTAACTGAAGCATAGGAAAAAGTTAAATGAATCTAGATGCATTTACCACAGTGTTGCCAACATTGAGCAGTCAACAGAATAATGCACGATTTAAAGAATATTGGAACATGATTAATAATTCAAAATTCAATCGATATCAAATCAAATAAATTGCATATCAATAAATAAAACTTGTGCACAGCTATGGAGTATCTCACCTCTGTTTTGTGCGAAGATGACCCGGGCAATTTGAGAAAGAACGGGACGGTCTTTCCAATTTCAAAAATAACAATAAAGCCCTCGGACTGTGCGATTTCGAACTGATGCGCATTTTTGCAACACGAAGACACTTCATCAACATAAAAAATCGAAATATTGACGAAACAGACGCACTTTATACTTTTGAAATCAAAGCATTTGGTAACCAACAAAAGGGCATAATTTCCTTTTCATCTATCAATTCAGAATCGAAATTTGTGCAAGCAACTTGAATCCAGGCTGACCGAAGTTCTCAATTAGCGAGCTATCTCTCGTCGAAACAAATCCTCCGCAGCGGCTCCGGTTGCCAAATGAATTCCCTCGACTGCTAAAGATTGTTATGGAACAATCGGAGGGGCGCCCCCCCCCCTCTTGTTTGATTTCCTCTCACTTCCCAACACGGCCCGAGTGGAGGCGGCGAAGTCTCCCGCCCGCCAGGAGCGCCGTGGATACGCTAACCTCTCGGCCTGCGGAGCACACGGGTCAATTGCTCTCTCCCCCTTACACACCCTCCTCCGGCCTGTCCAAAGGACGTAACTTAGACCCTTTGGAGTGTGGGTATAAGGGCTCCGCTGGAGTGGCCGAGGGGCTGTCTACAAATGAGGGTACTCTGGTTGCCAAGGGAAAATTGTGCCGTTGTCGGCACGGTGTAACTTCATCCTTTCCCGGGCAGGTCCAACATTCCGTGGCGCACGAAAGGGGAACTATAAAATCCCCAAAGAATGCTAAGGGTGTCACACTACCCCGCCTCCTCCCTCTCTCCGCCTTCGGGCCTCAATTTACCAACACAGCACCCCAGACTCGGGCGACTTCTACACGGACGATTCCGGAAACGGAGATACCTCTGTTGAGAGGGGACACACGGAATTTGGCAAATTAGCGACGAAAATGGGTCAAGTTCAAAGAAAAGCCGTCAGGCCTGTGAAGGCTAGTTGGCGCAAGCAAATAAATATATACATGGAGAATAAAATTTCACAATCAAAACAGTAGTACGTTTATACGCTGACATACGTATTACCTGTGATATGTTACCGTAAAAAAAACGAGCTAAGTGCTCACATGATGCAGATGTAAAAGATGCAGTACCATAATATTATCCTAAGACGTAATATGAGTAGACCATGCTAAGTTTTCGCGGGAGAAAGCTATAAGATATCATAATGACAAAAACTCCCCAAATTTAGTATCGTTATAATTATAATATTTAACCCTAATTTAAACTTTTGGTAAACATACATGTATATTGCCACCTTGTACTGTTACCAACAGTCTACACTTGAAAGGTCTTTGTGAAGGTAATCGTAAAAGAGACGTGGTTAGTGGAGATAGCAATGAAAGTCGGAGAGAAATGGACAAAATCAGTTTGGTCCACAGATGATCAAGATGTAACCAGCCAGTCAGCCAAGAGTTACAAGAATTGCTGAACGAACGGGAAAGTAAGTGTAATTGGCATGGAATAAGAATTTATGTCGGCAAAACATAGTTTAGGAGGTTTTTAAGAAACATCAAAGCTAACGTTAATCGTTAATAATAGTAGATCATACACTAAAGCAGGCGAAACGGTTAAACCAATCTCGGAGAAGTTTTGGGCCAAAACGATCAAACGAGTGTAAGGAGAGTTGCGTTAGGCAAAGAAGCTCTCACATGGAGAAGTGAATTGACTGGGAAAATAATGGTTTTGAGGGAAATACCCGTCAAAACTTAGCAGTGGCGCGTGGATTTGCGCAGCTTGGAAACTTGGTGGTTCAAAGGTGTAGGTGGGAGACTATTGAGACATGGGCGAGAAGAAGGATGGAAAAGGTAAAATAGAGAGAAAGGAAAACGAACGAGGAAGTATGGCGGGCGAGGAGATGGGATAGTCGGGAGAAATCGTAAGGAAGGAGGAAAAATTGATGGCAAGGATGTTGATTGGCAGTGGGATGTCGGACGGGATGAAGGGAGGAAGAAGGAACACGGAGATAAAGAGGGACTTGTTGCAGAGTAGGATGACGGGTTGGTTTTTGTTGTATACCGTGGGTGGCCAAGCTTCTTGATAGTCCGAGCCATTTTTAAAATTTGAAATTTCTCGCGAGCCGCAATTAAATACGTATTCATACGGCATGCAAAAAAGGTATTGAAATATTTTTTGCAGTAATTATATTTATTAAAAACAAATAAATAAAAGTACAAATTATGTGTATTGAATTTAAATTTGTAAAAACTAAAAACATTTTTTTTTTACTTCTGTTGATAATTCTTTAAAATTTGGTGAATAATTGTTGACGGCACTTTCAGATGCTGGCTAATTAATACTAATCGCTGTTGGGATTTCACGATTTTAAAGTAGAATAAACTGATTCACATTAGTATGTGGTTCCGAAAATTGAAATAATTCGATAAGCAGCCTTTCTTTAATTCGGGATACCTCGACTCTGGTACTAATTTCCAAAATTCAGTAATCGGCGTCGACTTATATTTTAATTTTAGAGCTTGATCTTTTTGCATCTCTATTCATTCTCATTCTCCCGATGCTTTTGTGGTCTCAATTATATTACAAATGGATAACTCAAATAGAATTATGTTAATTTCAAATAGATTCAGAAAAAAATAAATAGGCGATTTATAATATTTCAAGTCTTGAAATCTATTTTGGAATTCCTTTAATATTCACGCTAGCTTTTTTTATATACTCGTTGAGTTTACCTTGTTTAATATTGGAAGTATTTTTTTTAATTCGAGGAAAATGACAAAAATTTTTATTTTTAATGCCCTTTTGAAAAAGTTGTAATTTAGTTTGAAAACTAAATATACTCTGTGAGAGGCCAGATATTATTTTATCTGTCCCCTGCAATTGTAAATTCAGTGTTTGCAAATGTTCCATGACATCAGGTCATTTTCTTTTAGAAATGCAGTTATCGGATCAAACAAATCGATTTGATGCGTTGTAGCTAGATAACCATATAACAATGCCAAAGAAATTAATGTCATTTGGAAGTTCTTCGTCCTTCAATTCTTCAAGGAAATATTTGAATTGTCGATGATTCTTTGCATAGGTGCGAATGCAATTTACGATGTGTAATACTGTTTTCATAACATCAGGATATTTTAAATATTCTGTAACGATATGTTATCGCTGAATAATGGCGTGAATCGGTATGAATTGTGGAATTTGAGAATCACCTCTTAAAAGCTCAATAAGACAGATTTTTTACCCAGCATTGCCGGAGCTCCATCAGTTGCATGCAATGCTTACAAGTTTATTAAGAGACACATCGAAAGCTTTCTTCATGAAATGTAATGCATTTTGAATATCGACGGCGCGGGTTGACTCCTGAAGTGCTACTATATCTAATAATTCTTCTTTGACAGCGAAGTCAGATGAAACGAAACGTATGAAAACTGCAAATTGCGGAAGATCTGTGATATCTGTCGATTCGTCAAGGGCTAAGCTGAATGCAATACAGTTCTTCGAATCATTTTTAAAATTACACTCAAGAGTTGTATAAATTGCTGTTTTGCGCCGTTCGGTGGTGCGTCTCGATATGGGAATTTGCGAAACACCTTTGTGCAATGCTGCATTATTTGGATCTAAAACTTTAAGTTTATCTTCCTAGTTTTTTAAATAAAATTAAATAAATCAGTACGGGCGTTTTGCACGAGCAATGTTCCAGGCAACAACAAAACTGGCTTCAGGCAAATTATTAGCTTGATTGCTAAAGGTCGTCAAAATTGACCGTTGTTTATTGAAATTTGAATTCAAAAAAACAAGTGTATCTGATCATAATTTGGAATTTGGTGGATACTGATTAGAAAATTGGGGATGATTGTTTTTATTATGTCGATGCAAATTGCTAGAATTATAATTTTTGACCGTAAAATTATAAATAACTCATAATGCTTTTCCGTATTGTAAATAAAAAAGAAATTCTCCTCCCACTCATTATTAAAACTTCTGTTTTCTTGCTCGGTTTTTTCTTTTATATATTTTCGTTCTCTGTCATCACATTTTAAAATAACTGGAAATAAATAAAGAAATTTAGAAAATACAAATTTTGTGTAATTACAACAATAACAACACGAATTACATACTACGAAACAAATTATACTTAACTTACCAAAAATTCCAGACTAAAAATTATATCCGCCGCAAGAGTGATACAAATTGTTTCCTCCAGAGCACAATGTCAACTGTCCGTTACAGTGAAAGTTTACAAATTCCAAATCGGTCTCGAGTCGGTCGATTACGCCACTGTTTATGTCCGTTCGCGCGGTTTTCGATGAGTGGCATCGTTGTTATCTTGGACGGAAATGAGAATTGTTTAACAACTATGTTGCGCTCAGTCTTTCATATTTGTTGTCAGTAATTTAAAAGACATTTTGAAAGATACACATACTGAAGGATAGTAATTTTTTAAGGAAAAATAAAACAAAAATGAAAAGGGGACTCGGGAACAATTTGCGAGAGCCACATATAATCCTTCAAAGATTGGCCTAACCTGTTATATAAGAAAGAGAGAAATATATCGTTATTCATTCGGTCTCCGTCGACGTCACCTCGCTTTATACCTCCATCCCCCATGCACAAGGCTTATCCTCCCTCCGGCATTATCTTTCTCTACGCCCCCTACCCCAGCGCCCCTCAACTGAATTTCTCCTCAATCTTGCCACTTTCGTCCTAACTAAAAATGCATTCACTTTCCAAAATTGTTTTTACCTACAGACAAAAGGCACAGCGATGGGAACGAGGATGGCACCATCATACGCCAATCTCTTCATGGGCCATCTCGAAGAACCTTTCCTGTAACAGCAAACATTCCAACCTCTTTTCTGGGTCCGCTACATAGACGACATTTTTATTCTCTGGACACATGGCTCTGATTCTCTCAACAATTTCTTATCCGCCTTAAATTCATCCTTCACAGTTAAATTCACCTCTTCCATTTCAGACTCCACCATCACCTTTCTTGACGCGACCTCATCCTTGCCCATATTCCCAATGCCCATATCTTGCATACAGACGAACCGCCAATTTCTAAAACATTCTGAGATCCACCAAACCCTTTGGTGTCCCCCGCGACAAATTTCCATTACTTGCAACCGCCCCCGATGTAAAACTGGTTTATTTATTAGATACTCGCCCCTCTCCCTACGTCACCTAAATGCCCCCTCACCTCGTTCCCACGCTGATTGCCTCTCAAAACACTTTATATATCTTTTGTCATGCAATAATTGCACTTCAATTTACATAGGCGAATGCATTACCCCCTTATTCATTTGAATAAATAATCACAGGTACTCCTGCAATACTGCCTCACTCCCTTCTCTTCCTATCCCTTCACACGCCAATTCCTACAACCTTTCATTCGACCAGTGTTTTGCTCTTAACATCCTATTATCTCTACCCGATTCAGCCACCAATATAGAAGTGAGAACTCGAGAATCCGCGTATATATTTGCTGTCAGATCATTCAAAATTCCCACCCTTAACCGCCATCTTTAATTTCCCTCCCAGCATCCACAGCACCACCCCTCCCCTCCCCGCCAATACGCCATTCTCCGCTCCAGCATATTTTAGGTCTTACTTGAAGAAGGCCCCGGAGAAGGCCAAAAGAATTCACCGTGTGAGTGTCCTTACAAATATTACTACTTTATATGTGTTCTATTGTTCCGTCCCAATATATTATTCTTTAATATTAGGTTATCTACCTGTTAAGGTAGGTTTTAAGATGGACACAGAACCTAAACAAAACATTTTGTGATTCCTAGCAAAAATGCAAAATCCAGTATCCTACTACACATCAGGTCCCACTTCATCTCTGAGTACTTTCTTCCTCCCTTCATCCCGTCCAACATCCCTATCCTGTTCCTTCTTTTTCCTCGTTTGCCAACGTTCTCCCCTCAATTACAGTCTTCAATATCCCAATGCCGGTCAATACCCCCTGCATCCATTGTTAGTGCCTCCATAGGATTGCTCCCAAAAAACCTCTCTCCTCACCCACAATACAAAGTACTTCCATAGCTGCGTGGGATATTAAACTTATCGTCCTGTAGTCCTCACATGATGTAGCCTTTACCTTTTTCGGAATAGGAACTGATCTCACAAAGTCTTCCGGCCAGAATCCTTCGTCATAGATACTACGAATCAGCCCATATAGCCTCTTCCTCCCACACTTTCCTAAACATTTCAATAGTTCCGCGGGAATGTTATCCACCCCCACGGCCATATTTAGTTTCATCTCCCTTAATTCCCAGTCTATCTCATCGTCGAGTACCTGGACATAAGCTATCTTCCTCTACGTCGTTCCTTTTCTATGCATAACTATGATGGACTAAGTTCTTGAGTATACAGTTCTTCTACATATTCCTCTTATAAATCTTTCCTGTGTCAACTAATATCTTACCCGCCTTATCTCTAAATGTTAGAATAGATGTGCCTTTGTTACCTCCCGATAAAGATTTAACTTTGCTGTACAGCGCACCAATTTCACCCTTCCCTTGCAAACTTTCCATATCCTCGCGCTGCGTCTTCCACCATGCTTCTTTTGCTTCATTTGTTTCCCGCCTCAATTTATTGTTTAAATCCTTGTGCCTCATTGTACCTATCTCTATATTTCATTCTTCCATTTTCTCCGCTCATCCATCTTTGTAATCATCTCACCCGTGATCCATGGTTTCCTAATCCTTTTAGCTTTAACGGTTCTAATAGTGTCTTTTGCGGCTTTAGACAACCCTTTCTTGAAACTTCCCCATATTTCTTCGATAGTACTTAGCTCTTTACCATCCTCCATGATTTCCACTGCCGCCTGTTTGTATTCCTTCCTTTTCAAACCATTTAATGCTTCTACATCCCATTTTCTAACCCGCCGCCCCAATTTCATCATTTTGAAACGGACGCTACATTTCAGAACAACTAAATTGTGGTCCGAGTCCGCATCCGCTCCCGGGAAGCTGTGCGAATTTCCGACCATGTCGCTTAACCTGTGTCTAACCAGAATATCATCTAGTTGATACCTTTCTGAGTCACCTGGCATTTTCCATGCATACCTGCGTCTTTTGTGGTGTCTAAACCAAGTGTTGCTGATGACTAACCCCTGTCTCCTGCAGAACTCAACTGCTTTCTCCGCGCGGTCATTCCTCGTGCCTAAACCGTAGTCCCCGACCTCATCCCCATCTCTTCCTTCGCCTACCGTGGCATTCCAAAACTCTTCCTCCTTGTTGTAGCTCAGTGGCATGTATACCTAAATAATAACAAAGTTCGTCGGTTCTGCTCTTATCTCTACTAGTAATAATCTATCTGTTACCAGCTCTATGTTGACTAGGCTTCTTCCTATCTCTTCATTTAATACTATGGCCTCCCCTCGTTGGCTCTCGTCCCAGCCGCTGTATATTATTCTATACCGATCACTGCAGTAATCCCCGCTATCTTTCCATCTCACCTCGCATAGACCTAAAATATCTATCTTTCCCCTTTCCATCTCTCGCTTAACATTCTCGAATTTCCCTGTCCTCATCATTGTCCTAACATTCCACGTTCCTATTCTAACTAATTTCGTCTTCTTCTCCTGCGTCTTCTGTCCTGCTGCTGCTGGTTTTCCCTTGCAAGGGTTTCGTGGGATGACGACCGCGGAAGCCTTGCCTCCCCCGCTGCCGGGCACGACACACATGGGCTCACACACACATGGGACACATTGGGCCGAGCCCCGTAGCTGCCAGGACTCAAAATCTCTGTTTTGTCCATCATGTAAATCTTGGGAATGATAATTGAGGTGGTTTCCCGTTGCTTTCCTCAATATTGTTTTTAACGTGACACCATCACTTACTGGCCGCCCCACTGGGGTCAGACGCCATTGCAGCCGCCTCTTTGAGGAACAGACGCTGCGTGGACTACCTTTCGTCTGGCTCCTAACCTTCGACCTATCTGGCATGGGTGACCCTACCAGGAGCAATAATTATTACTCCCGCCAGCACAGCTCTAGGGGTCATCGGAACGCACAAGCCCTTCCACCATGTCAAGGTTGTAGTCCGGGGAGGGGTATATATATTTTGTTTGCTAGTGCTATCTAGATGCACTTGTAGGTATATAAATTTTTTCCATTATCATAGATTTTTTATGAGGTTACCTCTTTTTTCTGTTTATAAATGTGTTAATCCATGTATATATATGTGTGTGTGTGTGTGTGTGTGATTATATACATATATTTATACATATAATTAATGTATCGTTTATATATATATATATATATATATATATATATATATATATATATATATATATATATATATATAAACTTGGATTAAAACATTTATAAACAGAAACATAGAGGTATTCTTATACCAATGTCTATGATAGTGGAAAAAATATATATACCTACAAGTGCATCTAGATAGCCCTAGCGAACAAAAACACAAATACACGAACAAGAAAATCAATTCACACGTTTCCGAGTAAGCGGTGGTCAAGCCACCTTTCTCAAGGGAGAGACTGAAGGAACCAGGGGACTACAGGTCGAACTCCACCATCACTGACCAAACCGGCCTTCGGGTTATTACTGTGTCTGTAAGGTAATACATATGGACATACATGCATTCGAGTAATGCGACTTAACATCGTTTCGCTGAAACGTTTATTTCAAGTAATTCCTTAAATTCAGCAAACTGCACCACGTCCAGCAGGATATATGGTGCGTGACACACATAAAAATATGCGGCTATGATTTTGATTAGAATTAATTTATTTTTTCAACGTTTTCACTTCTTCCTAAGCCCTGTGCAAAAGCGCTGAAGGCGAATATTTTTCTTATTTCACACATTCAATGACGTTTGTTGAATGCGTTTAAAAAAATGAAATTTTAGGTAGGTGCAATAAACTGGTATATCTAATAGTTTTTTAAGTTTCTGTTGTTGTTCTTGAGTGTATCCAAATTGCAATAATATCTAACATAGATTTCGACGTCTGCTGAAAACCCACCATACAATGGTAGACGTAGAAGTGTCACCGTGATTTCCTGATCGTAGAAAAGATGGCTTCCCTTGAGATATGAAAAGAATTATTGATAGTGAAATGTAAAAAGCAAGCACTTTGGCGCTAAGTGTTAAATCTGGGGGGTTAATTAACATGCAAAAGAGAGGGCGCGCCATAGAAACGAGTGAATACCAAAAGCGCCCCGAAATGCCTCAAGCCACGAGAGGACATTTGAATTTGAACGACAGATCCTACCAATTTTTATCCCTCCGACCTTTTCGCCTTCGCCTTCCGGAACCCGAAATGGCGCTCGATGAAAAAGGGGACGAGTGGTAGAGGGGAGGGAGGGAAAGGGAGGAAAAGGGAGAGAGAGAAAGAGAGGATGTGCATTAAGTTTGCATTCGGCTCCCTCTAATCCCCATCACCACTCCACCCGGACACACCTTTTCTTCCTCTCCTACACCGAGTCCCCTCCCCCATCAGTCCTTTTGATATCGCCCCGGCTGGCGTCCTCAAAAGCGGGGGCCCCGCCGCCTCCTTCACGCCCCCTTAGCCTTTCAATTTGCTCCATCGCGGGGCCTCTCACCATTCGCCGAGGACTCCTCTCCTTGTTCCCCTCGCCCCGTACAACACACTCATTCCCACTTGACCCGCTCGGCGCCGCTCCCACCCTACCCCTCCGATGCACTTCGCCACTCCACCCCCGAGCCCCCTACTCACACCCTCCCGCTCCCCTCACACCGCTCTTCCCATCGCCAGGGCCCCCTCATATTAAGACAAGTACCCCCATTGTTTATGTTCTGGAACACGGAACTGTGCTCGATATTGTGAAGCAACAGATAAAGACAACCCCGCATTCGTCGGGGTGAGTACGATGTGACCGGGAAATATACTTCGGAGGCAGAATTTTAACCCTTTAACACACTCCCCCTCCCCATTTATCAAACTGAAATATTGGCAGGAAACGTACCAGCAATAAATACGATAAATTCTGATGGAAATGGAAACATATTGGCGTTATTATTAATCTCAGGCGTTTCTTGGATGAATCTGATAATTATCGGCAAACCTTTAGGCGGTCACCAATTTCACATATTCATTAAAAGTCATTGCGAATGGAAAAAATCAAGAATCAATCAGACTTGGAACATCTGATCGCTTTTAGTTCCTGTCATTCAATTTCGTTACCTTCTCACACCACCTGCCGTCATCGTTAAATCAGAATCCCCCACTTGCTCATTAGCACAATCCTCCAACCTGTATCGGACTCTAATAACTCATGGTGCGACTAACACATACCGTGGTCCATTGGTTTATCTGAAGGTCTCACAATTCTGATAGATTAATGAATCACAGTCTTTTCTATAAAACATAATTTTAGCTTGGAAAATAATTGTAAAAAATATTCACTTTTGGAAAAATCATCGACATTCCTAAAAATTAGGAAATATTTTAGACGAAACTAAAGCTTAGATCGTTCAAATATAAGTCACGATTCAATAAAAGAAATTTTTGCTCATGAATCATCTTCTGTTGAACTAATATGAAGGACACAAGCAAGAACAGAGAAGGAAATACATGGAGGTATTTCTTATCACTAAGAAATAACTGATATCTCTGGATTATTGGAAATGAAAAATAGTAACTTGGTGATTCCACTGTCGGCAAGAAGAGGTATGCTGTTGGTGATCATACCGCGCCGTTTCATTTTCAGAGTATCTTGTAATTTGTTCAGCAGCGGGCGGTGATCGTAGGCACCATTTATTGATTGATAGATCCGAGATCAATTGTTACCAGGTGACCAAAATAATCCTCTTCGCCTTGCTCCAAAGGATTTAATGTCTCCCTTGACAGGTCGCGCCTTCTTTGCTTCTGAAAAGGAGTCAGGAGTCGTGGAACCCAGCGCGCTGACACTTTGGTCATGTGCAGTTCTTCGTGAATAATCTTCCACACACTGTTGCCACTAAGATCAGCCTCACACGTGCCCATTTGGATGGTTGCTCTTCGTCCTAATTCGAAGAGAAAGTCTTCTTCCACTCTCTTTCTTTACTCTCGCAGCATCATCATCGAGTAATGGTCTGCCACTTCTTGCATAGTCTGTTTAGGGCATGTGGCTGCCAGTTTGACTATTTCTATTCCACCTCAGAACTGAAATCTCGTGTGAAGGGGCCTTCATTTCCATAAACAGCTTTCAAATGAAGGAACCCAACCACGCTGCGAGCCTCTATCTTTTTCATACTCCGAGTTACTTCCATGCGCGGCTTCCTGGAGCGAAAAGAAACAACATGAAGCTGCAATTCACAACATTTTGTACGTTAGCATAAATTAATATGCAGAATAACTTTAATCCAGAGATAATTGATAGTTTCCGGCGTAACTCGATGGAATGGATTCCTATGGGAAATGAAAAACAGTAGCTTTGTGATTCCACTGAAAACTTTTTCTTAGGAGACGACCCGGGTTTCGACGCTCAACGTCATCTTCGGGTGACAACTCTGGCGGACATCAATCTATATCTATTACACTCCGGAAGAGGGGCGGGGAGTTGAGGGGGTCGGGGAGGTGGGAGGGTGAGGGAGGGAATTGAGCAATGATACGAGTTGGAGGGAAGGGTTGAAACGTGAGGCACCCTTTGAGGAGCGTCCCTCCCATTGGCGGAGGAAAGTGGGTGGGTTTCAACGGTCCATAGACATATATCCAAAAATAATTTACATATCTCTGAGGTCAAGGGAGGGTGTGGGGGGGCGGGTAAAGGGGTTCTTATCCTCATTAGCGCAGACATTTAAATAAAAACAATAGCTAGAAACAATGAATACAATGAGCAGCTCATTGATGAATTGTATTTTAAAAGCTTAATCAACTGGAGGTCAGAGACATTTATAAAACCCAACCGCCACAAGACTCTGCTGCCAAATGGCGTAGCATCCTACTACATCTGGATCACATTAATTTGAGATTTGTAAAGCACTGCCGAAAGATAAGTTTAAATTAGCCTATTATAATAAATCAAACCTCAAGAACCTACTTTCCCACACAAAAGAATAAATTCCAATATGTGAAAAAAGCGGAGTGTATAAGTTAAGATGTGAGTGTGACGCAGTGTACGTATGTAGGACAAAGCGGCCGGAAATTTCCAGAACGGTTGAAGGAGCACCAAGCCTACGTGAAGAACAAAAAGTCAACGTCACATTTTGCAAAACATTTATTAGTTATTTAGTGACTTAAAATTTGATATGTTACATGCAGAAAAGAAGGGGACTTGGACTAGACGCTTTAGAGCAGCTTGAAATTTTAAAAAGTGTACGCTCCAAAGAGAATATTGAAAATACCTTTTGTGCAACTCCCACTGCCCCCTTCTAAACTTACCACTTCTCGATGCCTGCACTAATGAGGGTAAGAACCCCTCTACTTCCCCCCCACACCCTCCCTTGACCTCAGAGATATGTAAATTATTTTTGGATTAATGTCTATGGACCGTTAAAACCCACCCACTTTCCTCCGCCAATAGGAGGAACGCTCCTCGTAGGGTGCGTCACGTTTCAACCCTTCCCTCCAACTATCATTGCTCAATTCCCTCCCTCACCCTCCCACCTCCCCGACCCCCTCAACTCCCCGCCCCTCTTCCGGAGTGTAATAGATATAGATTGATGTCCGCCAGAGTTGTCACCCGAAGATGACGTTGAGCGTCGAAACCCGGGTCGTCTCCTAAGAAAAAGTTTTCAGTGGAATCACAAAGCTACTGTTTTTCATTTCCCATAGGAATCCATTCCATCGAGTTACGCCGGAAACTATCAATTATCTCTGGATTAAAGTTATTCTGCATATTAATTTATGCTAACGTACAAAATGTTGTGAATTGCAGCTTCATGTTGTTTCTTTTCGCTCCAGGAAGCCGCGCATGGAAGTAACTCGGAGTATGAAAAAGATAGAGGCTCGCAGCGTGGTTGGGTTCCTTCATTTGAAAGCTGTTTATGGAAATGAAGGCCCCTTCACACGAGATTTCAGTTCTGAGGTGGAATAGAAATAGTCAAACTGGCAGCCACATGCCCTAAACAGACTATGCAAGAAGTGGCAGACCATTACTCGATGATGATGCTGCGAGAGTAAAGAAAGAGAGTGGAAGAAGACTTTCTCTTCGAATTAGGACGAAGAGCAACCATCCAAATGGGCACGTGTGAGGCTGATCTTAGTGGCAACAGTGTGTGGAAGATTATTCACGAAGAACTGCACATGACCAAAGTGTCAGCGCGCTGGGTTCCACGACTCCTGACTCCTTTTCAGAAGCAAAGAAGGCGCGACCTGTCAAGGGAGACATTAAATCCTTTGGAGCAAGGCGAAGAGGATTATTTTGGTCACCTGGTAACAATTGATCTCGGATCTATCAATCAATAAATGGTGCCTACGATCACCGCCCGCTGCTGAACAAATTACAAGATACTCTGAAAATGAAACGGCGCGGTATGATCACCAACAGCATACCTCTTCTTGCCGACAGTGAACCAGCTCACTCATCTCGAGGTGCGGTTGAGGAGTCCAGTCGATGCGGATTTCAAAAATTGCCAAATCCGCCCTACTCTCCCGATCTCGTTCCGAGCAACTATTTTTCATTCCTAGAATTGAACAAAAAATTTCGAGCTCGGAGATTTGAAGACACAAATGACGTCATTCAAGAGGCGTAACAGTGGTTTTTGACGCAACCTGCTGAGTTGTACAATGACGGACATCGAAAGGTCAAGAAACGCTGGAAGCTATGCGTAACTGGATGGTGAACACGTAGAGAAGTCTTAAGAATAACAAATAAAAATAAAGTTTCTAGCTCGGTTACTTTTTATTGATAACTAATAATTTACGATACCAGCTCGTGATTAATGCTGACCCATTGACAGAAGTGCACATTAATCACACTGTTCATCTTAAAATGAATATTTACAGCGATTTAAACATTTATTTTCCTTTGTTAGAATAGATGTGTTTTAGAAAACGGCAACGATTATATTTTCCTCATTGCCACCTTATAAAATTAATGTGAAGAAATTGCTCAGCTTGAAGTAGGAAGAGTAATACCTGGGGATTTACCAAGCGTCAACCACTGTCAACGTTGTCATCCAGCTCCTAAACTCATTCGGATGCGATCTTCAGAGGCAACACAATTTTTAGGATTCCTACAGTTCGTTTATCTTCAATACTATATATAGCTTTTTAATATGCCCTAAGGAATAGATATTTGTAAAACACTATACAACTATTTTATTATATTCCCATTCCCTTATTTCATATTATTTCCAAATCGATTACATTCGCATTATTCCCGAAAGCACTTGCAAAATCAAGAGTATTGAAAAGGTCCAAGGAAAAAGTTAATACTTAAGCGACAGCATTTTGAGACCTGTTTCTGGAGTGATTTTTTCCCTCGCCGTTAAGCGATACCGCCCTACAGAAGTACGCGAAAAAAAGCGTTTTTTTACGGCTCTCAGCCAACTCTTCCTGGATTCCAGAAACCTCCCACTCGTCTATTTGCCGAGGCACAATCTGAGCACACCCACCCCCCCATATCACCCGTGGCGCGACATCGCACCTCCCAATCTCCTCCGGCCCATCGCCCCCTTCGGAGGGCGGCGATTCCCCCTCCCCTTCCACTCGTTCCGGCGTCGTCTTCCACGGATGCAAGCACGCGAAAGTGTGTCGGAAAGAAGAAGGCGAAGGCAGAGAGGGGGGGGAATGGGGAAAGACGAGACAGGCGGGCGCCTCTCGGACGGTGGTCCCTTCCGGCGGTTACGTGCACTTTTGAAGGCTCAAGCAATTCAATGCTCAACGACCCTCGCCTGCGGACACCGTCCCACCCTCCCCGGGGCTCCACTCCTCCCCTCCCTTCAACTTCAATCGCGATTGGAAGAGACTGAGTGGGTGGACTTGCTCGAATCCTCCCTTCAATGGACCTTCTTTGATCCTTTGCATTTCCCTTGACCCACTCCTTTAAGGTCGGCTTCCCTTGTTAGGAGGAAGGGAAACGAGATAGTATAGAGTTCATAGAATCACTATCATTGGCAAATTATTGATTAGAGTAGTGCTTGGACAAGCTCTAACCACTCCTTCAAATTGTCGTGGGTTTATAGTGTTTACTTCCGGTCTTCAAATCTAAAGTTTCACTCACAATGCTTTCTTCATCGTGCCCGCAGTCCTCATTCGAGCCGTCCAAAGATTCTATTCTCTGCTTCCCTCTTGCCCTACATTTTTCCTTCTATTATGATGGTCCTCTGTTAACTAGTCCCTCGCAATATCACCTCCGTCTACCTTTCTATCTTAAAATTTAACCTATTGACCTCCGTTCTTTCCTCCACCTTACGTTACATTTAGAATGGAATTTGGTCACAGGATGAGAGCCTCTCATTGGGTAACAGAATAAGTCAAAGATATATCAACAAATGAAACATGCCGTTTATAACAATAAATCATCCTCCAAAAGTTAAACTCATGCTGGTATTACCCTAAGCTCTCGTGTTAGTACACCATACCATTTCCATTAGAAAAATATTAATCTCTTTGAAAAAAAAATACGGAGTGGATCATAACAAACGCACCATTTTCAAGATTACCCATTAGTTCATTGGTTCCATTTTCTTCATTTAACATCTTCACAATGACAACTTTTGACTTAATTTTTAATTAATTTCTTTTTCGATGGGAAAAAAACGTAGTTAGAAGCTGGATGGAAAAATATTGGTTTAATAGTGCTCTAAATTGTGTATTGCCGGCCTCGGTGGCGGCGGGGTAACGTCATCGTCTGCCAATCTATGGGTCGCGGGTTCGATTCCCGCCTGGGTGGGTTTCTTCCACCTAGGGCTTGGGTGTTTGTAATCGTCTCCATTGTTATTCTTTGTTAATAGTCCGATGTAAAGGCCAGAGTGCTGTTTTCGGACTAAGGCTAAATAAATAAATAAATAAATTATGACATGGAAACTAGTGTCTTGTGACTTTTTTCATCGGTACTCTTTCAACTCGTCCCACACAATGCCCATTTCCCAGATGCACCCACCCTACGCTAAGAGCACACGTGATGCATAAGAACCACCCCTAAAATATCCACTTCGAAATTAAAAATGAATCCCTCGGCACCTTCGACTGGCTGAAGTAACATGCACGATTGCCAGTTATCATTTTGCGGTGCAGTGAATGCGGAGGTAATTTGATTTTGAGGGCAGGAACGTATGTTCTGTTACCCTTCGGGAGAACGACGTGCCGGACCAAACTAGACACCAAATTACGAGCACCGTTTTAAAGGCAATGGCCTGATGATATTGGTTTTCGAAATGGCTTTCGGAAGTGATATTAATTGCTCACATTGCTGCATGAATCGCTTCGGCGATAATTTGATGATAGCAAAACTGGATTTTTCCAGCAGCAAGACAATTGATTTTTCGTGCGCCTTCAAATCACTTCCTTGAAAAATTTGATTTAATATTTCTGAAATCATGGCTATTCAACTGCGCTCCAGGAAATATTCCGTTCCTCAAATTCATTCATGCTTATTGTTCAACAAAATATTATTATACTCCTCCTATGAAGTACTTCTGTTCGGTACTTCAAAACACTATCGAGGTACATGTATTTGACGAGGGTAAACACAATTCTAAAATTGAATTGTTTTAAATTTAAAATCTGTCACTGGATAAAATTTCTTTGAAATGTGAAACCAGCTCATTTTCCATGTCTCTCGAGGCTTATATAATCCACAGAGTCAAAATCAAAAATCTACCGATTTTCCCAGAGCACCCCACGTGCCAAAGCCAAAAGCCAAGCCTCTTTATTTGTCAATTAGCGGTTCGCAGTGTCCTCCTCCTCTTTTTCTTCCATCAATCCCAGCCATTTCCAGCTGCAGCAAAGCGACTCTCGCCGAAAAACCAACCCCACCCCGACCCACCTCTCGCACCGCACACTTGAGCCCCCGGGAGCGCAAACTTCCTTCCCCCTGCCTCCCCCACCGCCCCAAATTCCTGTGCTCGGAGCAGACCGCACATCCCGTAGATTCGGGAGGATAGCAAACCAACACGGTGAACTTTGCAGGGATTTATAAATGCAGAGGGAGGGAGACGGACCCGGAACGCGGAGTCACCGCAATCCAAATCTATATCGCCACACAGCTCCTTTCCCAACTGCTGGTCCATTCCCATGGTTCCCCTCCATTTATCTCGCCCTAATCATTACCAAAACTCTCTTCCGCTTGCTTCCACTCAAATGATACCTCTGCAAGCCCTTCCTGACACTCTTTTCATTGTCCAAACTTTCCTATTACTCGGTACTCAAAAAATAACAAAAGAATAATTTTATAGCGATAGATAAAAGGAAACTGACGCCATTGAACGTTTTATAAAAATAAAACCCACCTATCTGAATTAACTACGTAAAAAATAAGAGAGTAAATTGTAAATCCAAAAATGAAACAGTACATGGGAAAATAATGAGCTATAATATTATGAAATTGTTACTCAAATATCTGTTATAACGATTGCCTCGGGAGAGGATTTTTTCTCGTGAATTAGTTCGTTAACCCAAAAGATGGACGCGCCTAATCACGGACGTAAAAGATAAAAATCCAATTGCATTACTCATATCCATGGGATAAAATTGGCAAACAACTCCACGATAAGAAACATGGAAATTCCCCAATAGCCGCCTTCAAACATTTTGTTGATTGTTTACGGCCGTTTACAAGGTGTGATCAGTAAAAGACAGGTCTAATTTTATAACTTATTTATTTCGACGGATAAAGGTTAATCGAACTTTTCACCCTCAAAGTACATGCCTTGGCTGACGACACACCTTTGCCAACGTTTCTTCATCAGCTCTCGAGCCCTGCCTGATAGAGCCGCCTTAGGGATCTTCTTCAGGTCCGCCGTACAATTAGTTTTAATTTCCGCAATAGAGTCGAATCTGGCGAAAAATTCTAGCCACTATCAGCGCCGTGTGAGCCGGCGCGTTATCGTTGTGGAAACGCCATGCATTGTTTCTCCACATGTCCGGCCTTTTTCGGCTCGTTGCGACCCTCAGCCCCTCCATGACCTTTAAGTAGAAATCTTTGTTGACGGTTTAACCTCGAGGGACGTATTCGTAATGAATCAGCCTTTGCCAATCGAAGAAACGCACCAGCATGATCTTCACATTGGACCGGGACATTGGCGCTTTCTATGGTCGCGGAGAATGAGGACCTTTCCACTAAGAAGACTGGGCCTTTGTCTCAACATCATAACCATAAACTCAGGTTTCGTCGCCGGTTACGATGGTTTTAAGAAACTCTGGGTCGGCATTGGCTCGATACAGGAGTTTCTGAAAAATGTCCACACGTTTTTGTCTCTGTTCATCAGTCGGCACCCGCGGGACGAATTTTGTTGCGACACGCGTCGTGCCAAAATGCCTGTCAAAATTGTCGGACAGGATCCAAAACTAATTTTCACTTCCTCGGCTATCTCGTTGACAGTTGAACAGCGATTTGCCAGCACCAAATCGTTCCCCAATTTGACATGGTTGGGGTCTGTCGAAGTGGAAAGCCGAATCTTCATCTGTCGAGGTTGTGCCCGATTTAAAACAACTGCACCATTCTAAACACTGGCTTCGACTCATAGCTCCATTAACAAAGGCTTGATGAATCATTCCAAATGTCTCCGCCGCACGTTTGCCAAGTTTGAAACAAAATGTCACGCACTACTAATAAAACTGTAAAATATGCGCTTAGATTCATACTGGAAAAATTCCCGTTGCTGTTCCAATCGGCAAAAAGATATCCCATCTCCCTAGAAATTGACAAGGTTATACACTTCGGACTAATACTTAAGTTACGTACGATATTATTTAAGTCGTCTTCATGCATTTATCTAGGATAATCAATTATGTTATTATAAGTGAAAGCCCCTCTTATTATCTAAAACTTCTTCTAGAGAGTCCATACTCAGCCTAAATAGCATTAACGACAAATAATTAAAGGCATTCCAAACTTTTGGCCATCTAGTTGCTGAAACACGTCCAACGACACGCCTTAGGAGCGAAAGGGGAGGTCATGGTTTCCTTACAGTAGAAAGGTTTTCCCTCATGTAATATTGAATTGAATACTCATTTCCTGAATTAAACTGAGATATATTACTTTTCTTATAAATTTAAGCCAAAACACAATACCAAAAAATACTTATATCATTAGTGATGAGAACCCATGTGTGATTCTTGAGAAGAGTTCGGAATTTTCGGAGACTATTTTGTGAAACTCACAAATAACAAAAAATCATTACGATGTGCTAACCGAATCAAATCATATACTCTATCCGGAATGAGGCAAAGAAAGAACACCTGAACATTGTTCATTTGTTGTTTTTCTGCAGGTATTTGATTCTTCAAACTGGTTTTAGATCTATATCACCATGAAATAAAACATATCTCTCTCAAATCCGTGAATAAGTATATAATGTCTGATTAGGAGTTGCTGCATGACTTATTTTTTGTTGCAACATTAAAATCTGAAAGTACAACTGGGAAATGGAATTCATAACCCTCCCTTTCTCATTCAACTGGAAGAGGCGTTTTTGGGATTGAAATACTAAAACTTTGCAGTCATTCGAGGGGAGCCTACTTTTCAACTCTCACCCCAAAGACCATTGTTCAACAGCATTAATTGCTATGAACTTACAAGGAGCTGATATGTATGTGCATATAATTATGTACCTACACAAGGCATTTATATTCTTCGCGACGTCCTCTCCTGTGCTGAGGGGTTCCTGACGTCTTCCCAGACGGCTCACGTCTTTTAGGACGTAAATAGGGAAGTTAGGGGGAGGAAAGAGCAAATCATGAAAAGATGAAGTTCTAATTCATCATTGAAAGACAAGCTTAAAACACTCAGGTGCACCACATTGCTTCGGTCGCTCGCTGAGAGGATGGACGAGGCTCGAGTCACCAGCAGATCGAGGAGAGGAAGGAGAAGGAAGTAATACGTGAATTGTAATCGATGTTACACTTAGGAAAGGGATACCAGAAACCTAAATCTGAAATGAGATTAAACAAATTGAGAAAGGTTTCTGAAATAGATTAAACTCACACTTCTCGTGACTTTTCCCACTCAGAAATGGACTAACATGTAGACTACACTACAGCTAAAAGGATGCACCAACCGTGCAAACCTTTATTTGTGTTTATGCATTGAATTATGTGAATATTAATGTTTATAAGGGCGTCAAAGGTGTTATTCGTACGAGGGCAGTACGTATTCAAAGGGGATACGCACAGGGTAGTTTTAATTATTCTCCGAATCGCCACCAGATGTGAGCGCTAGCGCAATGAGTTTCCCAAGTAGTAATAGGTAATCCTTAAAGAGTCAACACGTGACGCGTCAGGGCTCTGTGAATAGATCTGTGGTGCGGACGCCTCTCTGTTGTTGTTCCCGTGTAGTGATTTGTGGAGATGGAAAAAATTGAGATCCGCGAAGGAATTTAAACACTACATAAAGAGAGATATGAAAAAAAATGGAAATTCATAGCGACTTTCAGAACACTCTCGGGGACTCCTCTCCTTCATATTCCACTGTTGCCAAGAGGACAAAGGACTATAAGTTAAGTCGGGATAGCTTAGATGTTGATCCGCGCAGTGGTCGGCCAAAATGTGCCAATACCCCAGAAATTATTCAAAAAGTACATAAAAAGGCCATGGAGGATCGCCGACTGTGAGTGGGAGGAACAGCTGAGCCTGTAGGGGATGTAATCTGAACGGGCATATTACGTTTTAACGGGGGAGTTGGATATGAGAAAATTATCTTCTGGATGGGTGCCGCCGATAAATCTGCTCTCTCTGAAGTCAAAGTACTCAAATGAAGCTCGAGGATTTGAAAATTAGTAGTTTAACCGTTTTTACTTCTAAACCATGTCCTGAAAGACATTTTGCTTTAACTCGCCTGATATATGAAGTCTGTAATGTTTCACCGCTCACTGCGATATTTCAATCTATGCTCTTCACGTACTCGAATATTTCTTAAGCAAAGAATAGTATAAACAAAGAAATGAAAATACATCTCGCTTCAACACAGTACTAAATATTTGTAACTATATAACATCAATAAAATATAGTCGTTAAGGTATGAATATAAAAAACGCATAAGATATCATCGTGTACCCTGAGTGGCATTAAATGAAATTTTAAATCTCACTCACCTTAACATCCATCGAATGTTACTTATCTACAACTGTCTAACTTGAATCAGCAAAGATTAAGGCTCACGTCTTCATATGTTTTTTGCGTCATCTTTTTAGAATTGGCTGCATCTCGATTACATCCTTGGCGAGGGAACAAGCCTACCGTTGAAATACCCTGTCAGAAGAAATCCCTGGCCACCTGCCTGAGAAATATGCAGCGGGACTCCTGAGTGAGTAGCCATCTCTCTTTGTTTCAAGTGTCTAAGCAAGGAATCCTTGAAAGAATACCCTTGAAATCCTGACGCTAATAGTAACGCCTTTAAGGAAGTACTTCTTTCATGTTTTTATTTTATAGAAATCCTCCTATAAATGTTATCATTGAATATTTCTAAACGCTTCTTCGAGTACAAACAATCGCCTTACGGAATGTGGAGGCGCAAGTTCCGTGTTGGTGGGTGAACCTAATTATTCTACAGCATTATCAGAAAACCCTAAACACTAAAAGTGTCTGTTCATTGAAAATGTTTTTGAAAAGCAATAATGGCGGCATAACTAAAATTATGAATCCAATTATAGGCGTAAGGCTATCACACAGTCCCAATTAATGCCCAACATATGAATTTGGCGAAGAATCATTATTAATATTCATCCCCCATTATTTAAAGCACAAGTCTGTTGCTCTTAATAAATATCTCAATTTCGCACACACGAGTGTTTAGGGTGTCAAATTTCAATCAATTTAATAGTTATTATTTATCTTATTATGGTTCATATAAAAAGTATCGGGAAAATATTCGGAAAAATATATTTATTTCAGATTATGTTATCATCATTATTTATATTAATATTATGTATGCGTTGAAAGCCTCAAAATCCTTCAAAATACATCCTTAGTGGGCCGTCCGTCGGCACGCTTTGGCCTTTGCGGCTTTTCCACAACTCGGAGGTAGGTGGAATTCATAAGGGTACGTGCGCGTGCTTCTTTGACGGCATAATTTTAATAGGGGTCGTTTGAGGGGGGGTGGGGGATTTCACTTGTGAGAAAAGGAAATAGCCTGTGGGTGCCAAGTCGAGACTTCAAAAAGCCAGGGGTCTTCTTCAATGCGTTCGAGAAGGCCTTCCCAAGCACACACTCGACTCTGCCGTCCGTCGAAAGACCTTCGGGACGAGTTTAGCGAACACCTTTCGCAACACCAAATTTTAAGCGATAATGGTGTGTGCCTTGTCATCTCATCAATGCCAATACGCGATCCGTTCACACTTAATAACCGACGACCTGAATTCAGCAATTCCAACACACGTCAGGAAAAATTCTTACCCCGATACATTTTACACCAACCTTATATATGATCTGATATTTGAGTAGAATTTTCCATTTTTACAAAGGGAAACCGCAATTGACATGCTTCTTTGAGCTTTAAATATTATGTTAAAACACATATTTAATGCATTTTATTCATAAAATGGTGAAATAACATCTCCGATATTAGAGGTTTTCAGACATGCAGTAAGTGTCCAAACAGTTGGGGCAATTAAGTTTCACCGTTTACGAATTTCGATAACATTATCAAACACAAATAATAATTCACAGACTCATTATTTGAACTTCATTAATCGCATTTAAGAAAAATCTGAATTTATATACACGCACTTTGAAGAATTGAGGATACCTTCACGTGGCCTAGCATTTATTCTTTCAATCATTACGGAAGCCTGTCAAGCGAGTCATGGAGAACTTTTGGGGGTGGAAGAGGAAACTACGAGTATGTAATTATTGGGACAGAGGATTTTGCTAAATACCAAAACTGAGGCAAATAAAGATTGCCATGAAGAGGAGAGAGTGAGCAGTAAGAGAAAAATTAAGAGAAACAATGGATAGAGGGTTTCAGTGATTATGCTCAGTAAGTCCAACAAATGAAAAGACCTCGCAGGAAGCAAAACAGCTCGGAAAGCTGTAACAAACCAATCCAATAGCCCATGATGAATATGCACTTGAAAAACAAGTAATGAAAACAGTTTCAATACAACCAGCTTCAGCAGGGACTTAATCAACATTCAGAAAAATTCAAAAGCAAATTGAAAAAAAGTTGGCTGAAATCATAGTGCTGGCATCAAAACTAATAGTTTTCTGAGTTTAAAAATTTAAGAAAGGTAATCTCAGAAGCCACAGATATCTCATAGATAAACATTCCAGAGGAGTGTCTTAAAGAAACCAGTATTTATCTTGAAGAATCAATTTTGAAACAAAAAAAGTACTCGCCAAAAGTTTTCAATTATATCTTCCTGAAATCCACACAATGCTTCGAAGGATATCTGCGTTTTTTGTCAAACCATTGTGGATCGGAAGACGAGTCACGTAATAACAAAACCATAGTGAACCCAATTACATACAGCATAGTATTTGTACACACATCATATTGAAAGCAATGCCTACCACGCCCGCGAGGATTTCCTCATTAAATTTTCCGCGAAGTTTAAAGGAACGTCGTTCTTATTGTTGCCGAATGTATTTTTCTGTCCGTCCCGATTCGCAGCCTTTGACAATTCGCCCACGGAAAGGCAATTCCTTCAGAACTGAGGATGTGCCCAAGTCAAGAGAGCCGGCCGGCATCTCGTGCCCTTTGGACTTGGTACGCACACTGACTGCCCCCTCCGTTCCATTCCGCCCTCCATCCCCACCCGCTGACCCCGTAATCCACTTTCATCCCGCCCCGCACAAAGGTCACTTAGCCACAATTCTCTTGCCCTTTATTCCTCGACCTCATCCTCTTCGCTCTTGGCATCAAGACTCTCCTTTCACAGCAGCCTCAATCCCCTCATGCCTCCGTTCCCGAATGCTCCCCGCCGCCCTCCGGCCTCTTCCTCACACACACAGGATGACCCTCTTCCGTCCCCCCCTACAACACTCGGGCAAATACCTGACAAACGCGGTGACTAACCAAAACAAGATCGACAGATCGACCCTAAACCCTACCCGCCGCGGGTCCGCGCTTCCCCAGCCCCCAAGCACGCGGGGCGCACTGCCCTCTACCACGGACGCCGTTCCGCGCGCTTCGGGAGCAGCGTCACTTGTTTTCCAATTTCGAGTGTCAAATGCAGCGTGGAGCAAGGAAATGTGATGCTGTTTTTTTATCACCTGAATATTCTATGAAATTTAAGTGCAATTCATCACCCATCAGGAGTTGTCACCATAGAGATCCACTTTGATCGACAATTCGCTGTAAATACTTCGGATTTTCAATGCACCGCAGCCGCTGCATGCAAACATTGAAGACGTCATCTAATAATTATCGTTCGTGCTTTCTACTGGAGTAAATGAATGTCTTTCGCTCGCCCCCAAATTCCGTGAATCTCTCCGCTTGAATCATGAATTACTTTTAAAGGTGCTATGATAAAGGTTTCTCTTTAAAAGAAAACATTATTTACGTAATTTCTACCCATATAAGAAAGAAGAAAATCACATTTTATAAATTAAGTTCACATGAACTCCTTGGAAGCAATTTTATTCCAAATGTATTTGTAACTCAATGTACATAAAGATTAGTAGAGTAAAACTATTGTCCTATTGAGTACCAGGGGTCAATATATAAGCCGAATAGGGAGTTAAATAATAACTAAAAAGAGTTATTTTCCGAGTTGAAACATTGGATAATATTCTAAGTAAAAAAGCCCAAAAAATGAATTTTGTGCGTTAACGTTTCCAGAAAAGAATCATGGCATCCACGCCAGCGAGAACTTCTTTGTTTTTTCATGTGGACGCTTTGCATGAAATTTCGCCCCAGAAATATCCTTCAAAAATATTTATTGTATTAAATTTAAATGTTAAGATTGGCGAAGGTACGCCACATAAACCTTTCCTACCATGTAATGAACTATACAATCATAATAATACACCGATGTAATTGTAATGTTTTTGCAAGAAATCATAATTTAAATCTAATGGGGATGATATATTTTTATTTTTCATTTCTCCCAAAAAGTCATCGTACGCTATACACGTTGTCGATGCAATGCAATGAATAAAAAAGCAACATGCAGAGACTCCCAGGGTAACACACGAGCATATTCAGATATTTCGATGTAATTTTAACTTTCCACAGAAATATTTTATCTATTTTAGTATCCGTGTGAACAGGGTCAAATGGTTATATGCATTTTTTTATGTACATATATGTGCATGTACGTAATAAAGGTATGTGTGTGTGTATATATACATGCACACACATACCTTTATTTTTTTAAGGTAATCTACCGGTTAAGGTAGGTTTTTGGATAGACACAGAACCTAAACAAAACATTTTGTGAATCCTAACAAAACACAATATCCATCATCCTACTATACATCAGGTCCCTCTTCATCTCTGAGTACTTTCTTCCTCCCTTCATCCCGTCCAACATCCCTATCCTGTTCCTTCCCTATCCTCGTTTGCCTAATATTCTCCCCTCTATTACAGTCATCAATATCCCACTGCCGGTCAAAACCCCCTTCATCCACTTTTCCTGCCTCCATACGATTTCTCCCAACAAACCCCTCTCTTCGCCCACCATACCAAGTACTCCCTCATTTATTTCCTGCTCTGTCCATTTCACCTTCTCCATTCTTCTCCACACCAACATTTCACAAGCCTCCAATCTACGTCTATCCTCCGGCTTCAATGACCACGTTTCCGCGCCGTACATAGCTACGCTCCATATCAAAGCTTTTACAAGTCTTTTCTTAATATCCTTACTCATCGTCCCTGTCATCAACTCCCTCCTCCTTGTGAAAGCCCCTTTGCCTAGGAAAATTCTTCTTCTTACTTCCTTACTACTTTGACCGTGTTGGTCCAAAACACTACCGAGATGCGTTAACTGTTCTACCTGCTCTTGTTTTTGCCCTCCTATTTTTATGTTTAGCTTAGCCTTTTTCTTTCTAGAAAATCGCATAACCTTTGTTTTATTAATATTGATTCTCATCCCATACCTGTCGCACAGAATTTCCAATTCACTCAGCAATGCTTGCAACCCCTTGGCTGACTGACAAACTATAGCTTGGCCATCAGCGAACCTAACTGATTTCACGAATTCTCCGCCCACTTCCATTCCTACCTCCAGTTCTTCCCATGCCTCTTTAATCATTTCTTCTACATAAAGGTTGAACTGCAACGGTAACTGATTTCCCGAATTCCCCGCCCACTTTCATTCTTACTTCCAGATCTTCCCATGCCTCTTTAATCATTTCCTCTGCATACAGGTTGAACAGCAACGGTGATAATGGGCAACCCTGCCTTACACCCCTTCCTAACACTGCCCATCCGGACTCCCTGTTTCCCACCCGCACCTGAGCAGTCTGAGACATGTACAGGTTGTGGATTAGCCTCCTTTCCCTCCAATCTAGTCCTGTTTACTTCAATATTAACATTAGTTTTTCCCAATTCACTCTATCAAACGCTTTTTCGAGATCTACGAAACAGGCAAATACCTCCTGGTTGTATTCTATATTCATCTCGATTAATAATCTCATTACTGCAATAGCATCACGCGTACCTCTCCTCTTCCTATACCCAAACTGATCATCCCCTAAGTAATCATTTGCCCTACTCTCTATCCTATTGTTTATGATCCTGATAACAACTTTAGCTGTGTGGGATATCAAACGTATTGTCCTGTAGTCCTCACATGATGTAGCCTTTACCTTTTTCGGAATAGGAACTATAACTGATCTCACAAAGTCTTCCGGCCAGATTCCTTCCTCATATATGCTGCGATTAAGCCCGTATAGCTTCTTCTTCCCACATTTCCCTAAACATTTCAATAGTTCCGCAGGAATGTTATCCACCCCCACGGCCTTATTTAGTTTCACCTTCTTCAATGCCCTTCCTATTTAATCGTCGTATTTGCCTGGACCCAAACTATCTTCCTCTACGCCATGTTCCTTTTCTATGCCTAACTTTGTTGGTCTAAGTTCTTTACTATATAGTTCTATATATTCTTTCCATCTCTCTTGGATCTTTCCTGCGTCAACTATTATCTTTCCTGCGTCAACTATTATCTACCTGACCTCTTATCGTAACTGTTAGCAAGGATATTCCTTTCTTAATTACTGATAAAGATTTAACTTTGCTCTACAGCGCACCAATTTCACCATTCCTCTGCAAATTTTCCGAACTGCAGCTCCACCCAAGCCATGTGTTTTGTCGAGTACCAGATCTCCCTGGGAAACCATAACCGGCACAGGGATAGGAACTGGCCCCCCTACTCTGATGTGTGAATTTCACACGCCGTCGGGCTTAGCACTGGGTGAACTCTGCCATTACATACCAAACCGACCTTCTGATTGATTACTATGTTTACGGTTCATATACATGCACACACACACACATGTACAAAGTTAAGTTATATTGCCTATATGAGTATATGTGCAACATTGCGTGGGTCGGATAGGGATGCGCAGGCACGTGTGTTCCTAATGCCTCAACCCGAATGCCATTGATGGTACCTCGGCCCCTCAAGCACATATTTACGCATTCATTGATTCCTTGATGACTGCAGTCTCCAAATCGACTTTTTGGTGATAAGTCTCCTCGCTCTAAACGGCCAACCTATATGGGTGATGTATGGCTACAATAAAGGAAATTGTTCTTTCGAATCAGTTTAAGGGTAAACATATTGTCCAACCTATTTTTAGAAAATTTAAAAAAAGCCTCATGTCCACCAATTGACCAATAAATAATAAAATAGTGAATAAAAATTGAATAAATCTAACGACTGATAAAGTTTTGCTCTTAACTTCAAACAGCTGGTGTATCGATGGTCAAAGGGTGCGGATTCACTTTCATTCACTTCAGAAGAAGGTTAATTTGGATTTTAATGTGTACTTCCACCCTCCACCAAAAATATAGGTGTCCGAAAGAGGTTTCCAGGTATCTACGCGGATATATTAAAGCTTGTTGAAGCATGTATTGTGAAAGAATTATCATAGATAACCTTATATTGTGAAACGCGCCGTGTAGAGTGTTAAAGTTCGGTCATGTATATGGCACAGTGTTAATTTACCTCGCATGCTAGAGACAAGGATTAAGGACTGAAAAGGAGACGCACTCTTTATATCTTAGCTGCAGCGGGGACCTCTTCGAACGCTTTGCCATAAAGGATCGCTTTGATGGCGTGTTCCACACCATTGATAATAGAGGGTCTCTGGTCTCGCTTTGTGATCCCTTTCAGTCTCGCGCTCACTTCCCTTATCGCTGCGAACGGCTCAAATAAAAATTGCGCAAAGGATTAGGTCGTTAAATTCGTATGGAACAACACGCTGGTGGCGAATGCTCATTTGCGGGCTCTATCTCATTCACTCATGCTGAGCATGTTCGAGTTTACCTTTAAGTATGGCTTGTAAGTATGGTGGGACGACAAGGTAATGTTCGTCTTTTGAAAAATATACAATTTGAAATAGTAGCTGTTTCGAGAAAAAAAAGATAAAATCATTGGAGTCTTTTTTCTTTCACATAGTGTAAAATTTCACCCATGATCATGCTTTCGGCGAATTTTGGAGACAGGGCTGACTGATAGGTATTTTATTGGCTCCTAACGCGCCGGGTTTGATCGATGCCCGCAGCTGGGTTTGACGGCAAGAGCCCTTCAACTGCAACGGGGTGCGCTCGATGTAACTCAAAATTATAGACGTCAAGGCATCTTACTATTTCAAAAAGTAAAACTCTAGCTATGCAATCCACTCTTTCTTTATTCCTTATTTCTCCTCCTATCTCCACCCCTCCCCACCCAATATCACGCATAATATGATAGTGGAGCTATCCAGGCAGAGAGAGAGAGCTGTCAAAATAATGGTATTGCAAATTAAACACTTTCCTCTCGATGTGATACAGGCGGAACGCAAACCGAAGCTGCAGAAGTGTATTTAACACTTCCAATCCATCCATTCACCTTCCAATCCATCCATTCACCTTCCAATCCATCCATTTACCTTCCAATCTATCCATTAACCTTCCAATCTACCATTCACCTCATTGAAAATAATTGGAAATACATATTGAATAAGTCCCCTTGCGCTATTCTCTACATTTTAAAGCAGATATTGGTGACATTTGGTCAAATATCTCAATCGAATCCTTACGCATGACTGGCCCATCTTTGTTAGTTTATCATTTCTTCAGTCATTATTCCTGCGGCCATAAACACTATGAGCTTCAATCGTCCCTCCCTCTACAATCTCTATAAATATGGGAGAAAACTTCATAATGATTCCCACTTGTGATGCTGAATCAGGCTAACTATCAATTTGAACAGAATACCCTCAAAACGTAATCCGGAACTATTCCAAATACATACAAAGATATTGGGAATTATAGATTTCTAAGGAGCAGAAAGATAGGAAGGCTTAAAATTTTAGTCAATTAACTTCATCGTTCTTAAACATTTTGTCAAACTCAATTTTCGATTTCTCGAATTTGTGTTATTGATGGTTTCCGGTGTAACTTTATGGAAATGATTCAAATTCGAGAAATGAAAAATAGTAACTTTGTGATTACATTTAAACATTTTTATTACGAGACGACCCCCGGGTTTGGACGTTCAACGTACCTGAAGATGGCGTTGAACTTCGAAACCCGGGTCGTCTCGCAATACTCGTCTTTTTCATTTCTCGACTTTGATTATCCCCGCGCGCACTACCATAATAGCACAATGTAAGCAAGCATTGCATGGTCACGCGCTATCAAACAAAATATCTCGATATCCACAGCTCTGATCGATTGAACATTTTTCCGCGAAGTATCAAAGAGAGCATCCCGTGCGATTCGTTGGTACGAATCCTTGCAGCATCCGTACTCTTTCCGTGCATGCCGAAGGAGAGAATTCCCATCGCTGCGCTCACTTCCGCTGCATGAGAGGGGCCTCGCGGTGAATGGAGGGCCTTTGGCCGGGCCCCCTCACGTGAACTCGCACCACTCACCACCTCGACCGAGCCACGGTGCCCTCTGGTGCTCGAGTCAAGGAGGAATCCCGGCAGGCATCGCTTTCGTCGCCCTCGCGTGCCGCAATGCACAACCGGCGCGAGAGCAGTCACGGCCGGTGACCCCGAGAGGGAATAGCGCGGCGGCCCCGACTTCAGGGCCCCCCCGCACCCGCATTTCTAGCCTCTCCATTGATTCTACGCGGGCAGGGACTTGAAAGAAGCGCGCCCCCTTTGACGCAGGGTTCCCTGGCGGCCACCCGCACTACGACTGCTTTCCGGGGATGAGCATTTAGGGGAACTGACGTCAACGACGACCTTTGCCCTCCTCCACGCCGGACACAAAGGGATAGCCCCATCTGAATGTTGCGGAGGGGGCACTTCCGTTCCTCTGTACTTCTTATGCCCGTTCATGAATAGGAAATGTAGATGCGGGGAAAGCAAGTGGAATTGCAGCATCTCCCACCTCCCGCAAATTTCCTCGCAAACGGAGTCCAGAGCAAGATGAGGAAAGAGCTTCAAGGAATGCCATGCACCCAATCCCATTCCATCCTATTTAACACGCGTGCTTCGTTGCGACAAAATGGAATTTTTATTCCCAGGGATTTCCTTAAATTTATAAATACTAATTTTAGATATCTGCCTTATTCCATTATGAATTAAGTCCTTTTTTCACGAGGTTTTCTCTTCACCTAACCCAAAAAGAATCGGCGGAGGAGTATATGAACGGAGGCATGCATCTTTTTAGTTCGTCGTACTACTTAAATAAATACATTCATGACAAGGGATAAGGTATCGTATGTCGAGATACATTCAAGTCGAAAATCAGTAAATTTGGCTTAAGACATTTTTTATTCGAGCCTTGACAGTTTTGGGACTTACGTTCCCTCAATGAAATATCAAACCTTTAAATAAACTAAAGAAAGTTTCTATCTAACATTTGACCACGTGAATTAGTACAATGCTGTATTACTACCTCTTTTTAAATATGTTTTCGAGGTTAATGCCTTCGTATATTTCGTTTGCTGCGGCAGCCCGTGTTGTTCTACCGCTGATTGGATGGCTCCTCGTTCCGATCTCGGGCAAGACCGCTCGACATACCCATGTATCAAGGCAAGTAATGCGATTTTCCAGCACTATAACCTAGAGGAAAGCGTTATGGTGGCCCGGGGAACGTATTCGCCGCCCTCCACTCTTGAGTGTATGGATTTCACACCCCTTGGGCCTCACTTCGGGTTGAACTCAATCCTCACCTATCAAAACCAGCCCTCGAGTCCATTACTGTGGCGGCGAATGAATCAAAGTTCCATCCCGCTTAAAAGTAGTGCCCGGGGCCATTTCGGGTCATGTGTCACTCCACAATGACCATCCTTTCCTCATCTTTCACCTCTCCCGCTCCATGTGCCAATAACGTCCCACGCGCTCTGCCTTTAAGAATATCGCCACGATCCCATCAACCAGCCTTATCCATGGATTATTACACACGACATAAACTTCGTTCCCAGAAGAACCGCTTCTTTTTACTCGCCTCTCGATCAAGACCCATTCATACATTCACTTCAACATAATCTCTCCTGCCCCCGCATAAATCACGTCGACCTTACTCTTGGACTTGAATCACATTTGTTTTGCGGGGAGAACTCCGGGTCGCCGGCATCTGGCCCCTTTCAATCTACACTCATGCTATGTAAAAACATAACACATTTTCTGTCCATATCTTTACTCCAACTATCCCCTTCCCATAACATTTTGCTTCCTGCGTATCATTTAGAGAAAGCGACCCCGCGAGCAACCCTCAAAATAATTAGGTTTGCTGGGTTAATAAAAAAAATTTCTATCGAGCAACTATTTGACCCGAAGACATTTTTTTACGTAGCATACGCCCTCGAGGTCTTTCGGCCCTTACTCCACGCCCTTTTTCCTCTTACCCGAAAACTTATTCATGGGGGAAGAGAGGGCAGGGGGTGTGTTAGCCATCGGCACAGCGATTGCCCCAAGAAGAATGAGATCTCCTTATGAGCGCCCGTCACAACCCCCTTTCCACCCCATCCCGCCCATTACCCCTTCCACCACCATGCCCCCTCCACCACTCCCCCGGCTGCAGCATTATCCCCCCCCTCCCGCACCGTTCCCTTCACTTCACCCACGGGTCATGCTTGTCGTCCCTTATAGAACCCGCGCAAGCCGTCCGACCACCCTCCCTCCCTTCCCGCAAATTTCCCTTCGCCCTATCTTTTCGCTGTCCTTGCGGCCCTTGAGCGTATAGAAGTTCCGTGTTCCCCCATCCATAAGCTGGTTACAACGGCACGGAGGCTACTCCAGCCTCGGACTTTCTGAATACACGGACTCAAATGCATGTTGACGTAGGCGAGGGACGATTCTCACGCCTGAGGCATTTAAATTACTGTTGGCAAACAATAATCGCGTGCTCCGCAGATCCCCCGTGGCCGATCGAAATAAGAAATTGGATCTTGTAAAACCATGAAGTTGTTCCAGGGCGGCAGGTGCTTGGCAAATGCGTAGTTCATTTTAGAAGGTTCGGCGGGATTGTGAATCGAGTCCACTATTAATAGAATCGCGAAGCTCCTTTTTTCCTCTGTTGTACTGAAAATATTAGTTTTTTGTGGAACCAAGGAAAATAAAGCTAAGTTAATTCATGAAACAATTTTTCTCCCGTCTTAAAATGGGAGGAACCCGCTGGGGGATTACGCATAGGGTAATAAATCTAAGAAATACTGAGCGGCTGCCTTTGTTCCTACAAACTAAAAACTGCTTGTTTTAATCGCGCACATGTGCTCCAACGGCTAAAAACGGTTTTGAGAATTTATTTTGCACATTGCATTGAAAAGAGCTTTAAGGTTTAAGGGAACTATTTTGTTGCTAGGATTTCATGAAAAGATCCACACAAAAGCAGAATATTTTCTTTTAACTTGTGCATTTACCTTATACCTGTATCTTTCATTTCTTTCTGAATAATTTATAATTCCCAAACATATAACTGTGCGTCAGACAGAAAATGTGTTCTTACATCAATAATTCATCCGTTTTAAAAATTTCTTGAATTACGGAAACATATTTAGATAGTTCAAAATTTATCAAAAATTAAGTAACATTAAAAAACAGGGTAAAGGATTAGTCACCACGACTTATCCTATTCATGACCCTGTTTCATCTCAAATTGAATGTATTGACAAATAAGGATCACAATGGCGGTAGCGAAGAAACAATTCACAATTTTCATGATTGCGACTGCTAGATTAGAAGGGGAGAGGGCTCGCCACGAATGCCTTAAACCCAAAAGAAAGGGAATGAATGGAAATACTGTAAGAAAAAAAGGTAAAAGTTCCTTTCCCCTGAAGGCTGTATTAAGCCCACCACTAACCATCATTTTCCAAAAGAAATTGCAATTATACCTGAGGAAACTAAATTATACTTCTACAATATATCGCACTACAATTTATTATTATTATTAATATTATTAGGTAATCTACCGGTTAAGGTAGGTTTTTGGATGGACAAAATTACTAATTCAACAATTAATGACCCCCAGCAAAACACCACATCCCCCCCTACCTCAGTTCCCTCTTCAGCTCTGAGTACTTTCTTCCACCCTTCATCCCGTCTAGCATCCCTAGCCTGCTCCTTCCCTTTCCTCGTTTGCCTAATATTCTCCCCTCTATTACAGTCATCAATATCCCACTGCAGGTCAATACCCCCTTCATCCACTTTTCCTGCCTCAATAGGATTACTCCCAACAAACACCTCTCTTCGCCCACCATACCTAGTACTTCCTCATTTGTTGTCTTCTCTGTCCATTTCACCTTCTCCATTCTTCTCCGCACCCACTTTTCAAAAGCCTCCTATCTACGTCTATCCTCCGGCTTCAATGACCACGTTTCCGCGCCGCACATATCAAAGTTTTTACGAGTCTATTCTTAATATCCTTACCTAACGTCCCTGGCATCAACTACCTCCTCCTTGTGAAAGCCTCTTCGCCTAGCGCAATTCTTCTCCTTACGTCCCTAATACTTTGACCGTGTTGGTCCAAAACACTACCCAGATACGCAAACTGTTCTACCTGCTCTTGTTTTTGCCCTCCTATTTTAATGTTTAGCTTAGCCTTCTTCTTTATAGAAAATCGCATAACCCTTGTTTTATTAATATTGATTCTCATCCCATACCTGTCGCACTGAATTTCCAATTCATTAAGCAGTGCTTGCAACCCCTTCGCTGACTGACAAACTAAAGCTTGGTCATCAGCGAACCCAACTGATTTTACGAATTCCCCGCCCATTTTCATTCCTACCTCCAGTTCTTCCCATGCCTCTTTGATCATTTCCTCTGCATACAGGGTGAACAGCAACTGTGATAATGGGCAACCCTGCCTTAAACCCCTTCCTAACACTGCCCATCCGAAATCCCCGTTCCCCATTCGCACCTGAGCAGTCTGAGGAATCTACAGGTTGCGGATTAGCCTCCTTTCCCTCCAATCTATTCCTATTTTCTGCAATATACTCTATGTTTTTCCAAATTCACTCTATCAAATGCTTTCTCGAAATCTACGAAACAGGCAAATACCTCCTGGTTGTATTCTATATTCCTCTCGATTAATAATCTCATTACTGCAATGGCATCACGCGTACCTCTCCCCTTCCTAAACCCAAACTGATCATCCCCTAAGTAATCATTTGCCCTACTCTCTATCCTTTTGTTTATGATCCTGAGAACTACTTTAGCTGCGTGGGATATCAAACTTATTGTCCTGTAGTCCTCCCATGATGTAGCATTTACCTTTTTCGGAATTTGGATCTATAACTGATCTCACAAAGTCTTCCGGCCAGATTCCTTCCTCATAAATACTACGAATCAGCCCATATAGCCTCTCTCTGCCAATTTTCGTAAACATTTCAATAGTTCCGCCGGAATCGATCGACCCCCACGGCCTTATTTAGTTTCATCTTCTTTAATGCCCTTTCTATCTCATCACCTAGTATGCCTGGACCTAAGCTATCTTCCTCTACGTCATATTCTTTTTTAATATCTTACTTTTTTGGCCGAAGTTTTTTACTATACAGCTCTTCTTTATATTCCTTCCATTACTCTTGGATCTTTCCTGTGTAAACTAATACCTTACCCGCCTTATCTCTATTTTTTAGCATAGATCTCACTTTCTTACTTCCCGATAACGATTTAACTTTGCTCTACAGCGCACCGATTTCACCCTTCCTCTGCAGACTTTCCATATCCTCGCACTGCGTCTTCCACCATGCTTCATTTGCCTTATTTGTTGCCCGCCTCAATTTATTGTTTAATTCTTTGTACTTTATTTTGCCTATCTCTGCATTTACATTCTTCCATTTTCGCCGCTCATCCATCTTTGTAATCATCTCACCCGTGATCCATGGTTTCCTAATCCTTTTAGCTTTAACGGTTCTAATAGTGTCTTTTGCGGCTTTAGACAACCCTTTCTTGAAACTTCCCCATATTTCTTCGATAGTACTTAGCTCTTTACCATCCTCCATGATTTCCACTGCCGCCTGTTTGTATTCCTTCCTTTTCAAACCATTTAATGCTTCTACATTCCATTTTCTAACCCGCCGCCCCAATTTCATCATTTTGAAACGGACGCTACATTTCAGAACAACTAAATTGTGGTCCGAGTCCGCATCCGCTCCCGGGAAGCTGTGCGAATTTATCACACTGTTCCTAAACCTGTGTCTAACCAGGATGTAATCTAGCTGATACTTTTCTGAGTCACCTGGCATTTTCCATGTATACCTGCGTCTTTTGTGATGTCTAAACCAAGTGTTGCTGATGACTAACCCCTGTCTCCTGCAGAACTCAACTGCTTTCTTCCCGCGGTCATTCGTCGTACCTTAACCGTAGTCCCCGACCTCATCACCATCTCTTCCTTCGCCTACCGTTGCATTCCAATCCCCCATCACTATGAAATGTTTCCCTGCAGGAACACACGCGATTATGTCCTCTAACTGATCATATATCTTATCGACCTCTTCTTCCTTGTGGTTGCTCGGTGGCATGTATACCTGAATAATAACCAAGTTAGTCGGTTCTGCTTTTATCTCTACTCTAAATAATCTATCCGTTACCTACTCTATGTTGACTACGCTTCTTCCTACCTCTTCATTTAATACTATGGCAACCCCTTGTTGGCTTTCGTCCCCGCCGCTGTATATTATTCTATACTAATCACTGCAGTAATCCCCGCTATCCTTCCATCTCACCTCGCATAGACCTAAAATATCTATTTTTCCCCTTTCCATCTCTCGCTTAACATTCTACAATTTCCCTGTCCTTGTCATCGTCCTAACATTCCACGTTCCTATTCTAACTAATTTGGTCTTCTTCTCCTGCGTCTTCTGTCCTGCTGCTGCCGATTTTCCCTTGCAAGGGTTTCGTGAGATGACGACCGCGGAAGCCTTGCCTCCCCCGCTGCCGGGCACGACACATGGCCGATTGGGCCGAGCCCCGTAGTTACCAGGACTCAAAATCTCTGTATAGTCCATCATGTTAATCTTGGGAATGATAATTGAGGTGGTTTCCCGTTGCCTTCATCAATAGTGTTTTTAACGTGACACCATCACTTAATGGCCGCCCCACTGGGGTCAGACGCCATTGCAGCCACCTCACTGAGGAACAGACGCTGCATGGACAACCTTTCGTCTGGCTCCTAACCTTCGACCTATCTGGCATGGGTGACCCTACCAGGAGCAATTATTATTTCTCCCGCCACCACAGCTCTAGGGGTCATCGGAACACACAAGCCCTTCCACCAAGTCAAGGTTGTAGTCAAGGTTGTAGGGGAGGCCTACAATTTACATAAACAAAATTTAATATATTTGGGAATTTGTGCTTTAGCACTTTCTTAAATATGCAAGTATATCGTGAATAATTATTGGTCTTAATTATCCGTAGTCACCGTAGTATCCACCGCGAAGGCTGGATACGTCGCAATGCGTTAAGCACTACTGTGAATGAAGTTTATGCATTCACGGTTTGAATTTGAAGAAGGGATAGTTCAATTCCCTTCCCCACAACATGTTCCTGGTAATATAGTACCGAAAAAAGTAATTGTTTATATTTTATGGTTCTTTCAGAGTGAAACTGTCGCAATTTACCATGCTAAAGGTAATCCTTTAATCCTTGTAGGAGCATGGTTAAATTATATAAAACAATATTTCCGCTGTTGCCAATTGCTGAAATTGATTTTACAAATCTTCGTCTCCCTCGGTTTCACACGGCACGAGTTATTCATACTCTTGTTTCGGAAAGAGCTCTGATCTCTTCAAATCCAAAATATCCAATTTTCCTTTGAATCCATCCAATGCACACAAATTCCAAGGATGCAAGCACAGATTTAAATCACATACGACAAAATTGTTGATAATTCTGATAAATAAGGATGACCAATATTTATGAGATTTTTCCTTTACGTCTCTCTACCACGCTTTAAAAAACGCTCAATAATAAAGAAGGGCCACTCCCAAATGAGTAGACGAGGAATCCAACAAGGCAGCCTACGAAAACAAGTACCTCCGTCTTCCGGCGATCGGGGACAGCCCTTTAATTCCTCTGCACACCAATCCCTTTCCCTCACCCTTTCTCCCGCCCACCCTTCGTCCCTTCTTGCCTTTCATCTTTCTCTCCCAAGCCAAATTTTGAATACATCATCTTTTTTTCCCTCCACCCCTGTTGTCTCCACACCGCTCCCGTCCTTCCCACACGTATTATTTCATGCACATACATAACACCTTGACCCGCCCCTTTTCAATTTCCTCCGCCCCCCCTCCTCCTCCTCCTCAACAGGCCCCGGCGCCTCCGATGGCGCCATTCTCCTTTCGCCCCCTTATCCCTCTCCCGCATCAACAAACATTCAACCATTCCTGGCTATATCGTTCGTCTTTCTTCCCATGAATTTCGATTTCCATAGCCCTTAATCCTCCTCCTTCCTTCCAACCCCGTGCTCCCTATCAAAAATCCCTTCAACATCCCTTTTTTCGCCCCTCATCATTCAACAAACCCTCTCAGCACCGCTCCCGCCTCCCCCCGGCGCAGAAAAAAGCCTTCCCCCGGACACAAGAGCACGCTCTAGCCATATCGCCCGCCCCCCCTCCTCCTCCTCCTCCCGCCAAACCCAGCTCGTTCACTCTCTTAAACATCCACCCTTTACCTTTCGTGCCGGAGAGAGCCCACCTTTAAATCAGCACTCAACCCCGCTCCCCCCGAACCCACCGCCCTTCCCCATCGACGATAGCAGCCGAACCAACACGTCCCCTCCTCCTCCTCGCCCCCAATATGCCGCTCTCCTTCGCGTATACTACACCGCGCCTGCACATGAGAGGGGACACCGTTTCATTCCCCCCTCCTGGGTTTACTTCTTCCCGGTCGGCCATAAAAACTTTTTTCCCCTCGGCGGGTCGCCCCTCGCGCGTCTTCCCATTCGCTGGAGAGAGAGAGAGCGCCCCCGGCGGTGACTCCCGACGTCCTCACCACGTCGCCATCTTCTCACCAGTCACTTCGACACCGTCCTCTTCAGCTTTACCGTTCTCTCGGTGGTGACGGCACTAATTAATGTCAATCATCTACTCTACAACTGCTTTTCTCAAATTTTTACTACGAATTACAGTACAAAGGATTTTCTCTGCGCATATTCACTAAAGAATAAACCAATCACTGAATGCAGAGGGGAAAATGCCGATTGTATCGGGGCACTTGGTGACATATAAGACCCATATATCTCGGTGTAAATTACGTTTCCTCGATAGCTGAAGTGGTTAGAGCATTCGTCCATGAAGAGTATATATCCGGTGTTCAAGTCCCGGTCAAGGAAATATTTTTGCGCTTGTGATCTGTTTGAGTCAGCATTACCCACCTCTCCTATGCTCGTCCTTTATATGTGTTCCTATTACTTTTCCCTTTATATATTTCCATGTGAATATATATTATAAATAAATACATGTATAAAAATATACAAGTATATATATATATATATATATATATATATATATATATATATATATATACATATATATAAAATTGAAGTGCCTGCATTTTTTTTAAATATGTGCACACCCTTCAAACCTACGTCACCACATGAACAGCGTCAATAGCGGTGATCAATAAAGGAGTGCTCACAAAGCGGTGTTCACTTGGAATTTTTTACTATTCACCCTAGTTCATTCCTAAGAATAATTCAAAAGCAAGTCAAATGAAACGTATCTCTCCTTTCACGAATAAAGGAGAAATTTAGTACTAATAAATATAATTCAGCCACGACTCTCCGCGATTTGAGTATCAGCTTCCGGCTTGATAAAAATTCACCAGAATAGAAGGGGCAGAAGAAATGACGGTTCCCCTGGCTATATTTGGGATTCGTATTTCCTCCCGGCCTTGCATTAAATGCCTCCCCAACCTCATTTTTGCAACGCCTCCGGAAAGATTCGACTTCGAAATGCCCATCCTCAACTTTCAGTTGCATCTCATATCTTCCTTTACGATCATTTCCTGCTGGAATTTCCAATGAAAACACAGAAAAAAATTATGACCCGCTTATGATTTCACCTCCGCCGTGGGAGCGTATTCTTTTCGCAATCTAAGCGCATTCAAGTCATCCGCCCGCTCTCAACTTTGCTTTGCATTAATAAAATCAAGCACTTATTCTCTAGATGGAAAATATCTTCTTCGAGAAGCGTGAGCCTACAATTAAATTAGGTGGATGTTTTGATTAGGACTTTTCCCTCCCATTGTACTGAGAGCGTGATTTCCATTCGTCGTAAAATGGCAAAACTTCCGACACGTCTATAACTGCACCACTAACTCAATCGTAGGGCATTCATCCATCTGAGTTTACCACACTTCCGCCCTTCAACGGTTAACCATGTATTTGCCATTCACAGTCTGAGCTCTCTGTTATTTTCCCTTAATTTAAGAATGCACAGAGCTTGACCTACATTATAAGGCTGCGGTTCATGAATTAAGCAATTATGTACTAATTACTATTATTATTTGGTAATATACCGGATAAGGTACGCTTTTGGATGGACACAGCTCCTAAATAAATATTTTGTGACTCCTAGCAAAACACAACATCCTACTCTACATCAGGTTCCTCTTCATCTCTGTGTACTTTCTTCCTTCCGTCATCCCGTCCAACATCCCTATCCTGTTCCTTCCCTTTCCTCGTTTTCCTAACATTCTCCCCTCAATTACAGTCTTCAACATCCCACTGCCGGTCAGTACCCCCTTCATCCACTTTTCCTGCCTCCATAGGATTTCTCCCAACAAACCCCTATCTTCGCCCACCATACCAAGTACTTCCTCATTTGTTTTCTTCTCAGTCCATTTCACCTTCTCCATTCTTCTCCACACCCACATTTCAAAAGCCTCCAGTCTACGTCTATCCTCCTGCTTCAATGACCACGTTTCCGCACCGTACATAACTACGCTCCATATCAAAGTTTTTACGAGTCTTTTCTTAATATCCTGAGTCAACGTCCCTGTCATCAACTCCCTCCTCCTTATGAAAGCCTCTTTGCCTAGCACAATTCTTCTCCCTACGTCCTTACTAGTTTGACCGTGTTGGTCCAAAACAAAGCCGAGATAAACTGGTCTACCTGCTCTAGTTTTTGCCCTCCTACTTTAATGTTTAGCTTAGCCTTTTTCTTTCTAGAAAATCGCATAACCCTTGTTTTATTAATATTGATTCTCATCCCATACCTGTCGCACTGAATTTCCCATTCACTCAGCAATGCTTGCAGCCCCTTGGCTGACTGACAAACTAAAGCTTGGTCATCAGCAAACTTAACTGATTTTACGAATTCCCCGCCCACTTTCATTCCTACCTCGAGTTCTTCCCATGCCTCTTTAATCATTTCCTCTGCATACAGGTTAAACACCAACGGTAATAAAGGGCAACCCTGCCTCACACCTCTTCCTAACACTGCCCATCCGGACTCCCCGTTCACAACTCGCACCTGAGCAGTCTGAGACATGTACCGGTTGCGGATTAGCCTCCTTTCCCTCCAATCTATTCCTATTTTCTTCAATATACTCATTAGTTTTTCCCAATTCACTCTATCAAACGCTTTTTCGAAATCTACGAAACAGGCAAATACCTCCTGGCTGTATCCTTTATTCCTCTCGATTAATAATCTCATTACTGCAATGGCATCACGCGTCCCTCTCCCCTTCCTAAACCCAAAATGATCATCGCCTAAGTAATCATTTGCCCTAATCTCTATCCTTATATTTATGATCCTGAAAACAACTTTCGTTGTGTGGGATATCAAACTTAGCATCCTGTAATCCTCACATGATGTAGCCTTTACCTTTTTCGGAATTTGGATCTAAAACTGATCTCACAAAGTCTTCCGGCCAGATTCCTTCCTCATAAATACTACGAATCAGTCCATATACCCTCTTCCTCCCACATTTTCCAAAACATTTCAATAGTTCCGCGGGAATATTATCCACCCCCACGGCCTTATTTAATTTCATCTCCCTTAATGCCCTTTCTATCTCATCGTCTAGTATGCCTGGACCTAGTAGGAAGAAGCGCAGTCAGCATAGAGCAGGTAACGGATAGATTATTACTAGTAGAGATAAAAGCAGAACCGACGAACTTGGTTATTACTCAAGTATCCATGCCACCGAGTACTAAGTGCATAATTTGAAAAGTAAAAAAGTGCCAATTGCTTAGATAAATCAAATTATTTTGAGCCGACCTCCACCAGATATAGGGGAACGAAAAGCGAAAGAAGACATTGCACGAGTGTCGGAGGCATTAATTTTCTGTATTCATCGTATGACGGTGTCCAGCAAATATTTATCACAGAAGACCGATGCAATAATGGAAATTTAGGGATCTGGTCTGAATCTGCCGCAAATATATATCCGGCCGAATATCGATTTCTAGTGCTTTTCATTGAAAATGAGATACCAATATATCCCGTTAAATTATAAAATTAGCTATATGCTTAATAAATTCATTTCTGCATCCGATATAAACAACATTATGAACGATTAGAGAGCCACACTGTTCTTCCTCACTTCCCTTATCATAAATAGCCATAGGATTATTTTTATTTCCAATTAATCGTCATTCCGAGCTGTAGAGGACAGGGTTCTTCTCACCTATCTGTCACTTATTCCATCACTCTGTCAATTAACAACAAAATAAAATAGACTTTAGTGCGAATTTGATTTATCTGGTGAAATCGGATATTAAGAATAGTATATATTCAGAAGGTTAATCACAATGACATATTTGAGATTGTGTCCTATAATCCTTAACTCTCTGATCTTTTCCTGACATCAGACGCCATGAAGAGCGAGGCAAAATGTTTACAGATAAGTGGAAGAATATTATTTAAGTGCAACTAAAACTTCCTTAAGAACCTCTTACATTCAGGTACCAAATTGCTGTAGAATAAAACAATCACTAAATCGAATTGCGTCAACAAATCGATTTTTTATTGGGATAAAACTATGAACGGTCGTTCAATCAACACATAAAAAAAGAGCTAAAGAAATTATCCCTGGGAGCGAAAACATGTGCGCCCGCCTTCTAGATTCGTTTGACCTGGGAGCGGAAATTGTGCAAAATTAAAGCACGGGGCACTCCATATAACTCCAATGCAGTTTTAGCCGCCTGATAAAAGCGTTTTCCGTCTGCGAACGATTGAGCGCAACGTCAGAGGAACTGAAAATGATACTTAAACTGAAGTAATCCGTTCCAAATTGTTGGAAATGCGGGCTCAAACGACCCTTGTTCTGTCTGCTCATGTCCTCATATCGGCGAACCGCGCGGCGAATCCCAGCCGCCTTCCCGCCCCCCTTTCCCGCCCCACGCTCCTTTCGCCCCTTCCTATTTTTCGTCCCTCGACTATCTGGCCTCCGCCCATACAATCCCTTTTGACACTCCCTTTAGTCCCCACAGCAAATGGGCCATTTCAGTCAATGGGGTCGCTCGCTCTCCAAGTGATAGACTGCCGTGATTTGGATCGCCGAATGCGTCAAACGCTATTACACCGCTGTTCCCTCGGAATGACGCCGTGTTTTCTAACGAATATTGAAGGGGAATGAGGGAGATTTAAAGAGAAAAGGAAATATCCGGACCTTTTACATGCATTACATACATTTTTGTTTTTAATTTGTCTCCCTGTACTAAAATCTTTCAGAGTACATCCAATGCATAATGACCTCGATACGATGACTGCAGAATATTCTCGGGAGCTCGAAGCAGTAACGTCGGATATTTCTGCTTCGGAAATATCATTTCATCAGCAATAAAAAGACTTTTCTCTTAAAATATTATAATTTCCGGTTACAGGCAATAATATAAGCCTGAGAGCACAGAATTGCTTCATATCAGAACATTACGGATTCTCATCAGTGTAAACCAAGCATAAATCAAGCATAAGTGTAAGCAAACTTTGTGACACATGCTTGAAGTCAAAAACAACTTTCGCTCCAAATTACATAGTTAATTCGACATTAACTAACGATCTACAAAGTCCTGATGTTTAAGTTCATTTCATACTGTATGCTTAACTCCAAATGCAACATTTCAATGGCACTAAACACTAGCACGAGATGTGTTTCAAACTCGCGGCCTTGGGGTTAAGTTGAGTGATATTTGGCGAACTAATCAAAAGTCAGCTTATTTCACCATTGATAATGTTTCATATATCTAAGCAGTTGTATATTCATTCATATCGCCGTTTTATCTCCTCGAATGCCGTGCGCATTGAGCTTTCAAATAATATGAAACACCTACTATCTAATTGTGATCACATTATACGTGGAGAGATCTTTGATTCTATCACGGATGATATTTTTGGACCAGAATTCCTTTTACATATATCCAGTATCCAAGAACAACTTTCAACTAATATAGTTGAATTTATATATAATTAAAGTTGCATCGTATTTTTTCAAATTGTTTCTGCCATACGTCCGCAATAAATGCGAACCTACGCAAAGATTTTATTGTGTTATTGTGGAATTCCGAAACAATTACTCACTCCTAAGTATTTTTCAAGATCCTTTTTTTAATTAAAATAAAAAATGTCATTGCGTTTCAAAGGTACCTCACATACATCAAACACCTAGCAGTCAGTCTTGCCAAAGGGGAAATAGTCACCGTCGACCCATTTTCTTTTTATGCCATGCACATTGAGCTTTCAAAATGCCTATCCAAAAAATCAATACAAATAATATAGTCCGAAACTGAATACGTGGAGCTATTCAGCCACAAAGAGAAAATGTAATGGAAAATTCTCCTGTTTCTACAAATGGGGGCGGATATGGCTTTGGAAAATATGATTTGAAAAGTTAAACGTAATCATTGAACCAAGATTTCAACGTTTTTGCAAAATACAGGTACCTGAACATGTTCTTTAAGAATTAAAAGAACAAAGATAAGCAAATGTGATTTAAAACTTCAATTCCTTTATCATAGATTTATTATTCCTCTATTTCTCTCAAAAATGGGAAAATAGTTATAAAATAAATCACAGGAAACCAATCTTTTATGGATTGGGGGAGATCGTGACGGTGTCTTGATGCTTGGCTGAATAAGCAATGTAATCCACCAAAAGGCGAAAGATCAAGGAGAACGCTTGGCCTGGAAGGGTTAGTTCTGTTGAAGAATAGCGATGCGGTTCAATTCTATGCAATTCTGTTCTATGAAAACACCATATTAATTAATAAGGATTCCATTTCTCATGCAAAAAATTGAATAATATATACAAAAAATGTAGATGTAGCAGTAGTTTTGAGGGGAGGCGACCGACAGCTGAGGTCATTTGCGCCATTAGTGATGTACAGGAAAGGATGAAGGGTGGAGAGAAACCCGGCGTCAGCATTAGCCTAGTCTAATAATGAAAGGTTAACTTAACGCAGCTTAACGTCCCATCCGACGGACGGCGTACTCACTCAAAGTGCATACCTCGACAAAGCACCTCAAGTAGGGATCGAGATACCACTGAAAAATATTCAACGCCGCCGGGATTTGAACACGGGCTCTCTGGGTAGGAAGCCAGTTCGATAGCCACCGCACCTAATCGACCCCGTAACAAATGACGATTTGAAACAGAAGGATAGATAGGTAGGATAGTAAAAAGAGTTGCTTTTCAAAATAACTAAATACTCTGATGATGAAATAAGCAAAAACGTATGAAGTAATGCACATGAATGTGTGGCAAGGCAATAGGGATTAAGTTCCATAGTAAATTTTCGAATAGTTAAAACTTAGACAATAATAAAATATTTCCACCAATATACTCGAGGTACAGTTCTACTCCAATTACTTACTTCCAATCTGTAATTTAAAGCGATATGGTTTCAATAATTAACTATTTACTTTAAATTGTGCCTTAATGCCTTCACACCTAATCTGTTCAATATTCTGGTCGAACAGCTTACGTGTATCGAGATGCGTGAATTTTGAAAGTTTAAGTTATGTTTCACAGATGTGAGATTTTATTGCTTGTTACAAACACCCTGAGAGGAGAACTTTCAAAATAGATGGGAAGGAAGTACGATTACATAAAGAAAAAATCAATGAGAAAGCGTACCGTGACGGTAAGGAAGTTAACAGCAATTTTGGCTTTAAGCGTCAAAAATTGAAATAACTCGATCTCCAAACAATCTTTCACGAGAACATCAAAGGTTCGCTTTCCGTTCGTTTCTCATTAACTCACAAGCATTGCAGCATCGAACTACTGCCATTCATTGGCTCTATTGGATGTAGTAGATCACTAACGTAAAATCAAGTAGATTTATTGTAGAACGAATGGATTTACTTGTAAAATGTCGTTTTTCCTTCTAACCTTTAGAAACCATAATAGACATGACAGCAATCACGTAGGAGATAATTAGAATTGGTAGTGTGTAAATTTGTAGATATGTTTCTTCCTGCATTATATTTTTTTTATTTAATAGACACTCATATTTTTAAGAGTTTTACAGCATGAGTTAAATGCAAGTGCCCTGTTATCAACAGCATTGTTGCATACACGCACTTAGTACTTTCTTTCGTGTGTGATTAGGGTTAGTGGAGCGAATGGACAAACTAATATTTGTGTAGAGGTAACATGATTTGGTTTTGCGTGTGGTTTTATTCTAGTTTACGGGTGTTGACCCAACACCCCCCGCCGCACGCCCTTGCGGGGCATTGTGCGGATGTAGATGCATTAATACATGCCCCCCCTATCATCCTCCATTCACTCGGCCGCCTATCAGAGAGGAGGACGCGGGATGGTGGGTTTCGGCGGCCAGAAAGTCGCATTTACATTTGAACTCCCCGTACAGGAAGGCAAATAAACCTAAAGTGAGGAATCGGACCCCTAGGGTCGGGAGACGGTCCACCCTCTCTGCTAACCCCCCGATGCCAGGTCAGTTTGGTGGGGGACGGAGCGGGGGCAGGGAGGCAGGAGAGACGACCTGTGGGGCAGCAAAGGGCATCGAGCGGATGACAGGGGAAGGGGATGTACTGGGTGATGGGCAAACGGGGCTCGAAGCGCGAGCGATCGGGAGAAGGGACGACTGCGACGCGAAGAGACTCGCGAAGGGCGCGTCCTGGCTTGCAGTGTCCCTCGTGAGGGAAATCCTGCGCCTCCGGCAAGAGGCCAAGTCAAAGAGAAAGGTTTTTTAACCCGCGGTGAGAAAAGTTGATGGGCGAGCTCAAGGGTGGAATGGATCTCTCAAAAGTAACTACATTTATGTGGATGAGATGAAGCGGGGAAAAATATCGGAGGAAGTCAAACAGAAAACCACTATTGTAAAATATCCCGGAAAAAATGTAAGTTAATACTTAGACAAAGAGAATCGGGCTTGGAATCTAGGTTTCACGAATACTTTACTCCGTTCGAATGGTTCAAATGTTCCAAATTTGACGGAAATAGGATCAGTTTAAACAGCGGTGTGTGTCGCCCTCTTCCCACTCGCGTTACGTAAGCTCTCCGGTCAAAATTAATATAGGTACGTATTTCTTCCCCACGATGCGAAATTTTAATTAAACCTGCGTAGGCATCGAAGCGCAATTTAAATGAAATTTCCAAAGATATTGACCGACAAAATCTGATTAATGTGGCCGTAATTAATAATTCAAATTTTTATTTTTTTAAGCGTACCTCCTTTTCGGGATCATAAACTATGAGAGTGTGACTGGCCGTTTTTTTTTCTAGCTTTCATTTCTCATTGAGGACGAGGCACGTGAAATGGTTGGCTTTCGCGAGAGAGAGGCATAAATTTCGCGAAAAGTAGGAATGTGAGAGAGAAGGCGGGGAATGAAGGGGTCAGAAATAAAGGTTAGACATAAATGTCACAGTACTCGGCAAGTTATTGCACGCTTAAACATTCGGGATAGTACGCTCGCCGCACTACCACCCAACAATAAGAATTCCAAGAACGATGACAGGTAGCAAAACTTTATGTGCGGTCATTTCTTACCACGAGTTCTGTATACCCGCTCGCATCAGTCTCCGACGCCCCATTCTCCCTCGCTCCTCGTCCCGCCTGCCCCAGCCGCACCCCCGGCATCGCCTGCTCCAGCCCTCCCCCCTCATTCTCAGGCAAAACCACTTTCCCGCCTAGCCACAACGTCTTCACTCATCTCGTCCCCGCAGCTCCCGTCTGCCTCGGCGCTCATGAAGTCGGGGAAAGGAGAGATGTTCCCCGCCCGAGCAGCATCCACGATGTTTCCTCGCTTGGCTCATCCTCACTTGAATCAAATCATGGATACACCGAGATTTGCACGCTTAACTTTTGAATTTATGGCTAAAAACAATTACAGAAATATCATTAATGCATCTTCTGTCACGCCCAGTAATATGCCCACACGCCTATGCACGCGCAAGTTGGGAAATAAATGTAATTTTTTTTCATATGTTGGCATAAAAAGCATTCTCGATTCATTTACTCGAGTTTATCATTGATTGAAAATGATTCGGGCACGAGGAAGAAACAAAAGAAACTCAGAAAAGCATTTCTTTCTAGCAACCAAAGCTAAAATGTAATGTTCGCATAAGGACCGCCATACTAATACTCATACCACACGTAGGCATGTTCCTTTATAGTTTCACAGATGGATTTCCTTGAGTTTGCATCTTCCACGGAATTTTTCCTCGCTCTTTGCCGGAGCGGGTTGCTCCATTCTCAGCAGATATTCCGCCACAGTTTCCATCTTAGCACCAATCAGAATGCCCTTAGGAGGCGAATGTCAACTCTCCGAGGCATTGTGGTGGGAGTGGCGTGGCGTGGACTACCAATTCTGATGGACAGGCAGTCATGAGCGTAGTTTATTTATTGTAGCTATTAAGCGCTGCTGTGATTGCCTCATAATTTCTCTCTGAACGTTTTTACTTCCAGGTTTATTTTAGAATATTTTTATCGTTGCAAAAACGGCAAATTATTTTCCAATTCTTGAGTTTTCTCGACATCGAACAGTTTGCAGCCATCGGTCTAAAACAAGAACTACGGTCGAAGATCAGCTGAAAATAAATACCCAAATGTACTCAATATATTGTTCATGAACATTTGCTGCAATTACTTCATTAAAATGAACAAGTGTGAGCTTAAAGGACCCGCACAGTTTGCTGAAGGAAACCTTGTATGGTAGGCACTATTTGTGTAATGTACGTAAATAGCAAAATATTTTAAGCTGATGGAGTATACTTTGAAAAGCAGCATGCGTATGGAAATGAACCAGTGGGTGTAGTTTTGAGGATAAGCCCCCATTTATAAAACCTATTTTTCGTGTAAATTACAATAAAAATGAGAAATTGGAGACGTAAATTGTGCAGTAATTGAATTAAAAACATGGAAAACTGGTATATAATTTGTGAGCCATTGCAATTACACATTTACAGCTGAATGCTCTTACAATTAACAAAGTTTTGAAAAATGTCTGGAGAGCGTTTGGACGGAAACACTCGGCAGTCAATATAAATTTCTATATTCGTTGTATTTCAAATGAAATTCATTTTTCTTCGTACCAAATAAAATGTTAATGAGTCATTTCGGAGCATATCCTATTGCTCTATTTTTAACTTAAAAAGATTTTGTAAAATGTTCGTCGTTAACATTTAAGGTACTACTCCTTTCATACTGCCCTAAATCAATCTGACTGCAAAATTAAATTAAATAACAAAATAAAAGTCATCTTCAAAAAAAATATTTCCAAATATTACACAGGAAACAATAGAATTATTTTAAATTAAACTCAAGTATTAACTCCATGAAACTCATACATATGTTTACCCAGAACTAGGCGGCATTACAAACGTTTCCCTAGAATGAAGTGGGTGACTGAGGTGGTGGCAATGTTCTCACCCTCTGCCAGTCCTCCTAATAAGGGTTTTCTTAGACAGGGCTTGCGAATACATTTATCTACACATATTTTATTATTTTACACTGGCTGTATGAAAAATGCAGGAGGTATAAGTCCAGTACGCACAGCATTAAGCTACTAACAAAATGTCCGAGTTCGATTTCCGGGCACGCCTCCGGGCACCCACAGTTTCACCCAAAATGAGTGTGTTATTCAGCTACCAATCTTTCTAAGAAACAGCAGGTGGCACAGGAGGAAAGGAAATTGCCCTCACATCCAGACCTGTGTATTTCATTCGCATGGCGATGGGTTTGGCACTACGTCAGCTCTGCCCTCACCTATCAAGCAACCAATCGGGTTGATTAGTATAACTACCAATCGTGCAAGTGATATCTTTACGCAAGCGCACTACTAAGGCGGAAATTTACAACCACCTCAATTTTTTCCCCAAATAACTACAAATGGACACGAATGGAAATATGCGTCCTGGACCTACGGAACCCCTGTCCGCTGAAAGCGAAAACAGCAGCACAGAACACGTTGCAGAAGAGAAACTAGCAGGTGAGATCATGGATGTGGAATGTTCTCATCATGTCACGAACAAGAAAATCATTATACGTTGAGATCATTATCGGTAATCTACTTGTTGGAGTAGGCTTTGGATGAACACAAGAATAATTGGCATTTTTCATGTATACCTAAGTACATGCCACAGTAAGTAATGAGTACAAGTCATTTCTTCTTAAATTTTTGAGGTCGGACACTTTTCAGACCACCCATGTATAGTACACTTCGGGTGTCTATTAGATTCTTCGCGAGTCCTAACGGCCATTGCTAAATGGTCTAGACGAATACGTCAATTGAAGATTCATAAGTAGAGATTTGAGATGATTCATAAGATTCCGTTTTGGGTCCGAGATCGTTCCCTTAGGCTAAGAGAGCATTATATACAGGTGAGCATTATATGGAGGATGGTATAAATATACATATATATATATATATATATATATATATATATATATATATATATATAAACACAGATGTAGATTTTTAGAATATAGAGACACAAAGAAAGGACACTCACAATTTGTTATTTGACGTTTCGACAGCACGGCTGTCGTCTTCAGAATTGATTCTGAAGACGACAGCCGTCCTGTCGAAACGTCAAATAACAAATTGTGAGTGTCCTTTCTTTGTGTCTCTATATTCTAAAAATCTACATCTGTGTTTTTATATATTTGTGCGTCGCCGAAGAGCGTTCCATTTCGAAGATTTTATATATATATATATATATATATATATATATATATATATTTATATATATATATATATATATATATATATATATATTTATATATATATATATTTATATATATATATATATATATATTTATATATATATAGAAATATATATATATATATAAATATATATATATATTTATATATATATATTTATATATATATATATATTTATATATATATAGAAATATATATATAAATATATATATATATATGTGTGTATATACACATATATGTATATACACTGTTTTTGTTATTTCTATGAAAATTTATCTCTAAGAACTGCTAATTATAGTCTTGTTGATGTTTGTATGTTTGTGTCCTTATATGTTGCTGTTATACGTGTCACTATAAATTGGCAATCCTGCTGTATGTGCACAATTTTTACTAAATAAATAAATAAAATAAATAAATATGCATATAATAAATAAACACTCAGAATAATTAATTTTAAGTTAAATTAGTATTAGAAATATTAATTAAATAAGTAACTTAGTGATTCCACACACACTATGTTGTGTTCTTGAGGCTAAGGTTCTCAAAGAAGACAGTTTGGAGCCCGTGGCAAGAGTGATATTTTAATCGCCACAAATATTGTGATTGCTCAATCGTAGACCGCCTTTAAATGGTTTCGTTATAGAACTAGTTTTTTTTAACTTTTGTGTCAGTATGCACGTTTTCCGATGATTTACATTATGTTTGTTGAATATTACGCGTGACATGTTACGGCAACGTTTCCCTCAGAACTCGTGCAATGTTTTGAAAACAAATCTATTCGAATTTCTTCTGATAGCATTAGCTTGGCGTTTTTCTTTTTTATATTACATTTCATAGATTTTGAACTAAGCTCAATATATGTACAGCATAAACATCAACGCCTCATTTTAGACCTCACATGGAAATGAAGTTTAAGAATATCCTGACGAATATCTCACACCTGAGGCATTTTCTCATTCCAGTATTGCTCATTAACATGAATTTCTCTCTCTCTCTATCTCTTTCCTCCTCTACGCTATACTCCCTCTTAAACTCTCTTATCCACTTCCCCCGTCTGAAATCTAAACCTCATTTTAAACAGTTTACATCCATGATAACACACCCGGTCCGAAATTCGTTCTCCCTTACCTCCTCTCTCCTACTCTCCTTTCGAAAGACTAATTCCCTCGACTCTTTGCCCCTTGGTAGTTTTTTTATACGCCGTCCGGGAAACCCATAAAGATCCTGGAAGGGTAAAAAAGCCCCCTCACCTTGGCCCATCCTCGACGGAACCAACCCCCTTTCGCCTCCTTCCCGTTGGACGCTATCTCGATGCGTACATCTCCGGAGTCGAGCGCGTTCCCGCCTCACAAAACACAGACTTCCCATCCGCGCCACTCATTCCGGAGCATGGGCCTAACCTTTCGGCCGCTCTTTGCCTCCCTCTTCCTTCGTTCCCTCTCCCTCATTCACCGCGAGCCCTTGGCGCGAAATGCCAGATAAGAAAGCTTTACCGCACACCGAAGGATATTCCGTCAGCCTACGTGCTCCGGTGTAGGGATCTGGGAAAAGTGCATGCCGAAAATACGACATTAAAATCATGAATGCGAAATTTAGAAGTCCATCAAATCGTTCTCTACAAGTTTATCGAGGCCATTCGAATGGAATGAAATAATTATTTTAGGTGAAACCATTCGAAGAAGCTGTTTTGATCCCAGCTGGCTATCATTTAATAATACTTTCAAAGACACTTTTAACAGTCATGAAACTTCAATTTCATTCATTCCAACAATTTGAGAATAGTTTATTTTATGTGTTTATTAGCAATAGCCAATCGTCTGAGAGTAAGATTTTTATCGACCTTGGTACTACACATTTACTGCACTCGTAAGCTTTAACATGATAAAAACATCTCTTAAGCACTCGTTACGTATTACAATGACTCCGTGTTTATCTCTGCATGCTTTACTCCTCTCTTAATTTCATCGAAAAACTTATTCTTTTCCTCCCTCTACCTCGCCTTCGCTTTCCCAACATGGCCGGCCAGCTCTTTCGCCACCATCAGCATCTATCTCACTGCTTCTCAGAATCTCCTGCATCACTTAGCCACTTCCTTCGTATTTCCCCGAACAGCCATGCCCCTGCCATGGGTAAAACTCAATGATGCTTTTCCTTGCCATCCATTTTATTTTTTTCATTATTCTCCGGACCCTAGCGTCTAAAATTCTCCAATCTACGCTTTTTTCATGCCTCAACGACCAACCTCCGTATTGAAGTTTATCCATGCTATTTCATTTCCCTTAAAGTGCCTGTCAGTAGGCCCCGCCTCCATGCCAACGTTTCCACACTTCCTTGAATACTTCTTATGCTCCGGCCACTCTGCCCCCCTTCCACCGAAACACTTCCTGCATGGACCAACTGCTCTCCTAGTTCTACTGCAGTCTGTGCCTCCCAACTTTAATCCTTATCTAGCCTTCGTATTTCTAGTGAATTTCACTATCTCAACTTGTAATGATCAGTCCTAATCTCATGCCTACAAGAATTAAATAATAAGTATCGGGAACAACGTCTTCCTGACGTGACTACAAGTCCCAACGCACTCGCCCCGCGTAGGCTCGGTGGCGGAAGGGGGGTCTGACCTGAAGGGGGAAGCGCCAAGCGCCTGCGGGCGTTCGTTAAGAGGGTTTGGGTGCAAGCGCAAATTGCAGCCACCGATTGAACCAGCAAATGTTGTGTTGGGCTGAGGAAATCGGGGACGGAGACGCTGGGCACGATTCGCCGGGTGTTGAATGATTAAAGTATGTCACAAACTGCGGTTTGACAGTGGCTCATGCTTTCCAAAGATGGCCGAGAGAGTGTGAAGGACGAGCCCTGCGCTGGACGGCCGTCGACGTCAAGAACCGACGACAACGCGCAACGAGTGCTGATTACAGATCGTCGGTATAAGTGTGTGCATGATTGCAGATCGCATGTTGGCATTGGCAAGATAACAGTGCGTACCATTAAAACTGAAAATTCTGAGATGCGAAAGATCTACGCGAAACTCATTCTGAAGGTCCTTGGACGAACGCCCAAGGGCCGAGTCGAGTGTCTGCTTGCGTAGACCTTCTGAAAAGACATTGCGACGATATCCCAACCCTCTCACAGCCCCGACTTGGCACCAATGTCCTATTCCCTATAAAAGTGAAATCCTCCCTCGAAAGACAACACCAAGAGACCCTAACTGCCGTCGAAGAAGCTTGCACGCGTACCCTTAAAGACCCCCTTCCGGAATTCGCTTACCAGGGAAACTTCGAGTAGTTAAAAAGCCGCTGGCGAAACTGTGTGGACGCTCCAGGCATGCACTGTGAGGAGTTTTGATGCAATGTAGCAATATGTGAAATAAAACTATCTTTCCGAAACTTTACTCGATGCATTTAAACAAACCCTGCATTACACTGATGGTGCAATGCGCAAAGTAATGATTGTACCCCTTTGACTGACTAGCTGATTTGATGATCCGCAATTCTTTCCGAATCCCAGAGTTCCCACATCCTAATTTCACTCCTCTCTCAAGCCCTTCCCATGACAGCATTACCATTTCCTTCGAATATATATTCAAAAGAACTGAAAAGATTCCTCGGCCCATTCCGAATCCCCATTCGCATTTCGCAACTTCGCAGTCCGATATATTTATCGGATCCGTCCAGTCCTCCAGGCCAATCCTATCGCCTGCTAACTGAACATTAATGGTACCGAATGCACTCAACTCAACGGCCACTCAGCATCTACAAATGGTACGAATGCATCCTCGCTATGCTCTTCTCCTTCCAGTGTCCACATTGCTGACACGTCGTTGCGTGTGTCTTCGCCCTTTCTAAACTCAAATTGATCTTCACCTGACTACTTATATGCTGTCTTCTTTACCATTTTCAATTATTCAATGCAATTAATAATTATATGGCGGCTAAGAAGACGCTCATTAAGTCATGAAGTGTCAAATTAGTATGTTCAAAAGAACCCGAGGTTGCAACCAAGGAAGAAGTTCGTCAAAAAGTTGATACGAAGCATTCTACGGTAGGGAGATGTGAAATATTGGAAAAGTAGACCTGCGAAGAGAAGATTAGAAGCTTCTGCAGCATGGTGCAGAAGGTGAATGCTTACAAATAAATGGAAAGAAACTAAATGGGGGTCAGGGAATTAACCCTGAATTGAGAGAAATGCCAAGTGGCAGTAAATCAATCTTACGATTGGCATACTTAAAAATACATAAAAATTAGGATGATGATGATGTTTTACCTTTAGTGAATGTGAATTCAAACTTATAGTCCAATATTCTCAATATATAATGCTGCTTCTTATCTTTTTTGAGATGCATATCAATATATCTGTCTCCCGCCCGAAAATACCCGGAATGAGTTCTAAATAGCCTCTTCCTAACTCGTTTTCCTAAGATTTTCTTTAAGTTATAAATTAGAGGTAAAATGTAACGAAAGCTTGCAGATATATACACTCAGACTCTTCATTACTCCCTTGACTAAATAAAACGCGGCTATTGTGGAACCCATTCACCTTATGAAGAGTTCAGTCGCTAGAATTGGTGGGACATTGCTTCTTTGTGTGTTGAAAGCATAATGAAAATGAACTTAGCAATGTTCTGAAAGTTAAGGGGCACAAATACAACGCTGGAGATTTTTCTCTGCAGCGCAGGGGCGAGCGAGGGCGAAGAAAAACGGTGGCGAGGGCGGAGGACGCCGAGGGTGAAAAGTTTTCGAACTTATATTCATTGCAGCGTCTGGTATTTCGTTCAATTTTGTGCATGGCCTCATCCTATTGTCTGATCGTATACTGTACATCATCCAGACCTCGTCACTCTATGGTAGACGGGTCACTTATGGGATGAAATCACCGTGATAAAAGTTACCCAGTAGAAGATATGAGTATGCATTGTAAACAGCTCAAATGACAATGATTTTCATCATATCGGTAGCAAACCTTGTGCTAGTATAACTTCCAGAAGCAGAATTCCTCCTCTGAGAATACATGCGCTTATAGTTGTGGATTTTAATTGAGGATTAATTATGCTTCTCTGAAATTGATATAATTGGCAAATATGAGTGCTGCGAAAGAGTAACGGGTACTGTGAAAATTACTCACTCAAAATGAGAGGGAAAAATAATTGAATTATTTGTTGGAAATGTATCATATGACTTTTTCGAGTACTAATGTACCAGTAAACCAAGTATCAGGTAAATTTACAGATGCACTTGATTTCCCTGGGGGCTGCTGATTAAAAACTTGTACCAGGCGACGATCAACCGCTGCAATCTTGGAATATTCAATCCATATAAACGGCATATCATTTCCAGCGCATCATTTTACTTCCTCAAAGGTATTATCATATTTACAATATGTCGAGGAAGATTTTTAAAAGGCTCCAAATTTCATTTGAAACGCAACAACAGAGGGCAATTGTTTTGCATGTTGTAATAAGCGTAATTCTGTCCAAACAACGATGTGCTTGCTTCCGACAAATATCTTTTGTTAACTCCGATCATTTTCGGGGCTCTCAGCTCATATTTCCAGATATTTCTCTGTTAAAAGTCTTCGAATCGCACTTCCGGGCATGGTCTCATTTCATTACCTGCGGGTTCATTACGGCAGCCTATTAAAATAACAAAAACGTTCACTATTTTAAATGGTCAAATATAATGACTATTTATACACCCGCAAGTTTAAGAAAATTGAGCCGAGTCAAAAGACATGTCTATTATAGGCGAACTTTAAATAGACAATATCATCTCAGAGATTCAAGGCTCTGTGCAAAAAAAGCATTAAGAATGTTCGTTGGGAGCCAATTTTTTCCGACATCAAATACTTATTTTCTCCTTTGATTTCACTTTCCTTCCTATTAAACCAGCGCCTTTCCCTCCCAACCCCTTCCAAACACCATCAACCACCATTCTCACCCGCCCACTAGCCACCGCTTCCGTTTCTCAAGCTGAAGATTTATCTCGTCACACAGTTCATCTTCACGTCAGCCCCCCCCCCTCCCCCACCCCCCCGCCGCCCCCTCCACGGCCCCCTGGGTCTCTCGCTCCCCCGCGTTCATCCTTTCCCATCCCCGGCGAAACCAAAAACTTCATGCCCCTCCCCCGACCCCACCCACTTTCCCTCAACATCTCCTCCCCCCCCCCCGGGCTCACCCTTCCCTTCATTTCCTTCAGCTCTCGAGTGGATGTCGTTCCTCACCTATCTCTCTCCTCCCCACGCTCTTTTCCTCCACGGTCTGTCTCCGCAACCCTCCCTTACACACAGCCATTGCGTCACTCCACTAATCCACTTTTACATCTCCCACTTGCCGGAGGGCGCCTCACTCATCCACCCTTCTCCCTCTTTTAATTCTCTTTCAAACCCTACGTTTTACACCTAACTTCACCAAAACTAGAATCCTTTTGTTAAGACGCAAAACGTTAATTACTGGATGTACTGCAGGAAACTCTGAAATGGGAAAGAAACCACGCACAATTCTATGAAGAGATTCAATTCTATCCCAAGAGAGCAAGGTTAATAGTTTTACGCGTTACAAAATTTGGACCAGCTTAAACGTAACTTTTGCTGCATAATATTTGAGGACAGCCATATTAAATGAATAGGCACAGCTTCCTTCGTCGAAATCTGAATGTTAATTTAAATCCAAGTTGTATTTGAACACCGGTGAAATCTGCAAAATCACGGCAATGCAACGGAAACTAGTGAATGGTTTTTCATGATTTATTGCAAAATAACCAATGATCTAATGCTGAAAAATATTGGTTGTGAACACGAGCAATTTGTTTTAAGGAAAATATAAAGCATTAATGATAATTTTAACTTTTTTATTTTTAACTGCATTTGGGCTCATATGCGGAATATATGCCATGATTTTCTTGCCGCAAGTTGTCTTTTCGCTGAAATGAACTGATCAAACGTTACATAAGAATTGAACAACTCAATTTATTCTTTAATAGCATAATTAAATGGTGTAAACAAGCGCTGTATGCACCAGAAACATCATCTTTAAGTCAAAATGATGAGTGTGAATCGGGGGTTTTTGAGAGGGGTGTAAGGAACAGAAATTAGACAATAACTGAGGCTGAGAGGGAGGGAGATTTTAGCTTGACGCTGGCTTATGATGGTGAAAAAGAGGACGTTGCTGGGTGAAATATGCGAAATGTAGAAACAGCGGATGGGTTGGGTACTCGTGAGAATAATGGGATGCTAAAAGAGTGATAGAAGAGATAATTTTAGCTACATGTGGATGCTCAAGGTTTTGTCGTTAACAGAAATTAATTATGACGAATGCACGATGAGATAGAATGTTCTTTACTGGTCCTATATTTAATTTTTAGTAGCATAATTAAGTTAGCATTAGGGTGTTTGGAGAAATTTAATTTTTAAAACCGGTATTTCCATAAACAATATCTTCATGTTAAACAAATTGCTTCAAACATTTTTTGAACGAATGAAGCAAAACAGTAGAAAATTCTTTTATCGAATTATTCATACATGATATGGATAACATAATATTCATAACCTATTGTTGCTCATAAATACAGTATTCCATTAAGTTTTACCATATCTTTGCGCCTTTTTTCCTCTATAAGAATTAATGCTCCGTAATCATGGCAACATGCAATGCCATCGATAATTATGCCCATTACTAATATTTACTTTTTAGAATCTTTTGAGGATTCCTTCCACTTGTGATTTACAGAAATTGCAGGAATCTATTTTTACACCCGGGCAATGGTATTGGGAATGTATTAGAATGGTAATTAAGTGAAAAGAATAAGAAAATCCTATAGCTCCCAGAGAAGGTTGTAAGCATATCTGGTAGGCTGATCTTACGCTCAAGCAAGGTTTCTAAAGAAATAAGTTCCCAAGGCAACCAGTGGCTCAGTTACAAGTAAGGGCGAAATGCGATGGAGAATTCAGGACGCCACTTTGAGCTGAGCGACCCACTCACTCCCATGCCCCCCGTCCCCATCCGGCAAGAGTGAATGTCCGCCCCCCCCCCCTCATCCCCCCAACCCCCTCTCCTACGCATCCGCAACTCCGACCAACTTCAAGCCATGCTCTCCCCTCCCCCCCTCCCGGCGCCTCTCCGGCACCCGAACCATTCCACAAACAGAGGGAGGGGACCGGCCGGGTTCGTTTGCTCCCGCTCTCGACCAACTCCAAAAGCACCAGCCGCCTCCTACCCTCCCGCCTCCACTCGCCCCGCCCCCGCCCTCATACTCACGCACAGAGCGGCCCACCTTCAGAGGCCCCCAAGTCCCCTCCCCTCCTTCCACCCCCCCTGGCCCACTATCTCGGAACTTCCCCCGATTCCTTCAAAAAGCTCTCGTCCCTTATCTCTCCCCCCCCTTCCATCTCCCACTTTCCGCCCATCTCGTGTCCGACGGAGATCCGTTTGTGTATCTCGAGAGATCGCGGAGAGAGGGTAGAGCGGCGAGAGGCGGGGAAGTGCGTATCTTTATCGGAGGGCATAGAGAGGGGCGGGTGGTCGCAGGGAGAGGGGCGCCCGTGTGCCGTTTACCTGCATGGATGGATGGAAGGAGGGATGGAGAGGTTAAAGGGCGTTAGATTAAAATTCCGAAGGAATGGGTGGGAAATCTTTGCGGCAGACGAAACGCAACGAGTGGGCGGAAACCCAGGATTTAAAAGAGCAAAATTCGAAAGTTGTTCAGGAGACTTTGCGAGGGACGATAAGAGAATTAAATGAGTAGATTGCATCAAAAATGCCCATAATTTGCATTTTTGAAATGAGGGAAAAGTTCAATTTATAGCCGAAGGGATTACATCTCCCATGGAAAAGTTTATGGACGGTTGAAAATACCTTTTTTATAAAACACCGCTAGTAACTGCTTGTTTGACTCATGATTACATATTATTTCTGCCGAATTGTGGAAAGCATAATCGTTTACGATGTATTATCCATCAAATTTTTAATCGATAATTCGACCTAGGGATTAAATGTAAGAATAAACAACTAGAATCCATCTAATGGCACATTTTCAAGAAGGATGAAAAGTAGTCATTCTCGTTCCATCGTTAGAATTAGGAAATATTGGTATATTTATTTCTTTCGTAATATATAATAATATTATTTCTGGCATAAATAAGTAACCTGGAAACTTAATAAGAGGAAAGATATAACAACTACAAAAAAACTTAAAATGATGCAATGACTAGAAAAATATATAATAATATAACTTATTTTGTAGCATAGCACATGACGCTCCCATGGACTACAACCTTGACGTGGTGGAAGGGCTTGTGCGCCCCGATGACCCCCTAGAGCTCTGCTGGCGAGAGCAATGATAATTGCTCCTGGTAGGGTCACCCATGCCAGAGGAGAAGGGGAGGAATCATAGGGACGCAGGAAAAATGAATGAAGGGGGTATTGATTGGTAGTGGGATGTTGAAGACAGAAATAGAGGGGAGAATGTTAGGCAAACGAGGAAGGGGCAGGAACAGAATGGGGATGTTGGACGGGATGAAGGGAGGAAGGAAGTACACAGAGATGAAGCGGGGCTTTATAGTAGAGTAGAATGCTGGGTTGTGTTTTGTTAGAGGAGACGAGATATGTATTTGGCAGTGGTCTCCATCCGAAACCTACCTTAACAGATAGGTTACCCTTATTACGAGGTCTATTCAAAATGTTCCAGAATTTTTTAATAGCGCGCCTGCAGTTGGTTATTTTTTAATCCGCTTGAAGGCGTTGCGTCCGCGAAAACATCTGGAATAACCGCTTTTAACCATTTTGTTGATATCTAGTTTTTTTAATAACGGCTCTCTATTTAAGGGATGTTAGTGAAATCGGATCAGCAAAAATGAGTTCTTTGAAGGAGCAGCGTTGGGGTGTAATATTCTGCGTGAAACTCTGCAAATACTTCACAGAAACTTTGGATTTGATAACCAAGACTCATGGTGAGGATGTTATGAAACATACCGCGTGCTATTGAGTGGTTTGCCCGCTTAAAAAAGGGGCGGCAATCAGTGGAAGACGATAAACGTACCAGAAGATCATCAACGTCGACTGATGACCTCCAAATTGAGAAAGTGAACGATCTCGTTCCAACTGGCAGAAGGCAGGGGCATCTCGATTGGTTCGTGCTATGAAATTTAGGATGCATCGAGTCGCCGCCCAATTCGTGCCTCGCCTGATGACGGCAGACCGGAAACAACATCGAGTTCAAGTCAGTCAGGAACTGTTTAATCGAGCTTAAGAGGATGAAACCTTGTTCAGGGTCATAACAGGAGATGAGTTATAGGTTTTTTTTAAATTTAATTAGCCTGCAAGCCACCGCTAGGGCGTGTAGCAGGAGGTGAAAACACGCCATACTAATTCTTACCCGAACGTGACCCTACCGCGATCGGACAATGTTATTATTATCCCTTACCGTTCGTGGAAAAAATGACATTTTAAATGTATCTGTTCTACATTTATTCTCTCTAATTTTATTGGCATAATCTCTTCCACCGGAGTATGATGGGGGTAATAAAACATTTTCAATATTTCTGCTAGAAAGTGAAATTATTCATAAGACATCAAAACAAAATTGCAATCTTCACAATGGATTGGTGAAACATCCCCCCACTCCAAATAACTTCGACAATATCACTCGAATCTCAAGGTGATGCTGACTGTTTAATTCGATGCAAAGGGGGTTGTGACTCACGAATGCCTACTTAAAGGGCAGACAGTCGACACGAAGAACTAACTACCTGGGGGTTATGAAACGCCTAAGACAGAGGATCAGGCGGAAACAGCCCGAACTTAGGAGCGGCGAGTGGTTTTTTTTCACCACGACAACGCGCCGACTCATTCGTCCCTCAGAACTCGTGAGTTTTCTGCCAAAAACAATACCAATGGGCTTCCCAACCCACCCTACTCACATGAACTGGCCCTGACTTCTCAACCCACCCTACTCACTAGATTTGACTTTATCCTGTTCTCAAAACTAAAAACCCCACTCAGAAGAAAAATATTTGCCACCATTCCACAGATAAAGTAAAATGCTACGGAGAAGCATTCTAGGACTGTTTCAAAAAGATGAAACACCGTTGGGATAAGTGTACGAAATGACGGTGAGGAGACTACTTTGACCCTGACCAATAATCTTTTAGTGAAGTCTTTTTTTATAAAAACGTTCGGCAACTTTTAACACATCTCGTACAGGTACATTAATATTACTAGTATACTAATATGAGGAACCCCAGGTAAATAATTCAATATTACTCGTAGCAAGTAGTAATAACGGTATAGATAACAGCTTCAAAGAAGAACACCACCGTTGAATTTCGCAGCTTACAAGATGAGATGAGTATAGCATTCCACCCGGGCAAAAGCGCAAGGCGCGTGACATTGAGTTCAATCATTAGTTTGAATCGACATTTCACGCTAGAACCAATTATTTTGTAAGCCAATGAATAACCTAGATCAAATTTGTCAAATATACGACCGTCGTATTGGGCCTGGAGATGAATTTCGTCAAAGGCGTACATCCAATCCTGATAGTAGCAGAAATATGATGACAGGTTTCCAGATACAGATATCTCTTGGTTGACAATAAACAGAAAATATACAAAATTGAATAAGTAATGGACAAGCCAACATTTAATTTTCCATTTCAATGAATATACTTACCGAATGATATAATACCCAAGTGTTCGCCACGGGTGTCATCGAGTCCAAAATCAAAGTCATTGGCCTACAGCTACCCACTCTTACGGACCATGGCACTCATTAATGAAGTGCTCCCATCAGTGGAACTCATTCGATAGCCGGTATTTTTCCACGCGAAGGCCCCCTAAGATTTTGAGATGAAAGTCATCTAATTCCACTAGGATTTAGGACACGTTATTCATCCTCAGGATAACGGTCTACTCTTCTGCCCCAACAATTGAAATAGCTGAATAAAAGGTAGCTGCAACGACACCGAACATCTCCAGTTCCGTGCTCCGGTTGCGAGCGAGGCAACCCCCCGGAAATCTTCCCCCTCCGCATCGCCCGGCATAGCAAGCCATTTTCCGGCGCGGGGAGGTTACACGCGCGACGCCCTCCCTCGGACGTGGGGCGAAACCCATTAACAGGAAATTCCTCGGTGCGCATATGGAGACAAAACTAATTGCTCCACGCCGAAGACTGCGCCACCTCCCTCCCTCCAACCCCACTCTCACCCCCTGCGACCGTGCCCGCCCGCATATCCGTCGCGTCGTAGGCCCGCGGGAGGGAGGGAGGCAAGGTAGAGAGGCAAGGCGGGTCATAGTGAATTCCCTCCCCTTCCCGCACGCACGCATCGCCGAACATCGAGTATCTCCCGTAACTCTTCCACCCTCTCCTCCCTCCCCCTCCCCTTTTCCCCTCCCTCCCTCAGCCCTCGGCCAAACCCCAATTTCCAGCTTCCCCGACGCCTCGCTTCGGTCTCCCGCCCCGAGACGCAGGGGAGGAAAGGGGGAGGAGGGAAATTTATTTACACTGCAGGTCGCGGGAGGAGCAACAGCGGCCGTGTCAAGTGTTTTACCGAGTCCCGATAAGGGAGTGTACGGCGAAGAAGGTTCCAACGAAGTAATGCTATGAATTAATTGGCCGGAAAGTTATTTAATAACTATATTTTAGCACCAAAATGTGGGCATGCATAAGAAATGCCACAATTAATGTCGGTTAATTACGCCTAATTAACATTCTTATGCATCAAAAGTTGGTCCGTTTCAGCCATAATTTCCCGAGATAATTGGCTTTTACGAACGAAGGAGAGGGAATTAATTCTTCACCACCTTAGCCATTACAGAAAAGAAACCAACTGAATGTACCTAAGTCTCGTATACAGAAGCGGCAGAATTTTTATGAATATTTTCGCTCGAAGGAAAACTCTGAGGATAAGTTCCAAGGCGTTTGTCCTGTGAGAGGCAACGAATTCAATACATATATATATATATATATATATATATATATATATATATATATATATATATATATATAGTATATATATGTGTGTGTGTGTGTGTTTGTGTGTGTATAGAAAAAATATACATATGTCAAAACACAGATGTAGATTTTAAAGCACAGTAACACAAAGAAAGGACATTCACATAGTTTCGACGGCTCGGCCGTCGTCTTCAGAGACAACAACCGAGCCGTCGACAAGTCAAACAATATATGTGAGTATCCTTTCTTTGTGTTTATATGGTTTAAAAGTCTACATCTGTGTTTTTATATATATTTGTGTGTCGCCGAAGAGCGTTGAATTTCGAAGATATATATATGTATATATATATATATATATATATATATATATATATATATATATATATATATATATATATATACATATACCCTCCCATGGACTACAACCTTGACGTGGTGGAAGGGCTTGTGCGTTCCGATGACCCCTAAGGCTGTGGTGGCGGGAGTGATAACAATTGCTCCTCCATGCCAGATAGGTTGAAGGTTAGGAGCCAGACAAAAGGTAGTCTACGCAGCGTCTGTTCCTCAGTGAGGCGGCTGCAATGGCGTCTGAGCCCAGAGGGGCGGCCAATAAGTGATGGTATCCCGTTAAAAACACTAGTAAGGAAGGCAACGGGAAACCACCTCAATTATCATTCCCAAGATTTAAATTATGGACAATACAGAGATTTTGAGTCCTGGAAACTATGGGGCGCGGCCCAATCGGCCGTGTGTCGTGCCCGGCAGCGGGGGAGGCAAGGCTCTTCTTCTTTATGGTTGCTCGGTGGCATGTATACCTGAAGAAAAACAAAGTTCATCGGTTCTGCTTTTATCTCTACTGGTAATAATCTATCCGTTGCCTGCTCTACGTCGACTGCGCTTCTTCCTACCTGTTCATTTAATACTATGGCAACGCCTCGTTTGCGTCCCCGCCGCGCTATTCTATTCTATTTGTGTTATATTGTTTCAGCCCTATACAGTGTGTGAATATTCACACATCAGTGTAGGGTGGCCAGTTCCTTTCCCTGTGCCGGTTATGGTTTCCCAGGAAGATCTGGTACCCGAAAAATCACTTAAGCTTGGGTGGAGCTGCAGGTACCCAGAGTGCCTTGCCCGGGAATCGAACCCGGGACCCTCCGATCAGCAGTCCAACGCTCTACCCACTGGACTACCGCGACCCACACACACATATATATATATATGTGTGTGTATGTGTGTGTATATGTGTGTGTGTGTGTGTGTATATATATATATATATATATATATATATATATATATATATATATATATATATATATATCCATGTGTGTATTTGAAATGTAACGCTCTTCGGTGACGCAAAAATACATATAAACACAGACGTAGATATTTAAAACAGCAACGCAATGAAAGGGCACTTACATATATAGTTTTGACGTTTCGACCGTACGACCGTCGTCATTATGATGAGGAAGTCGTCATTCGTGCCGTCGGAATATCTAAACGCTAAGAATATTTTTCTAATAGAAGTGGGGTGCCCATCGTAGTTGCATCTTAAGAGGATTAATTATTTTAAGTTTTCTGCCTACTTCCACAAAGCCCGTGAACAAAACCAAGCAAAAATACAGCCTATGAAATGACATCACTACTTAAAAATGTATTCATGGAAATTTGGCAACTTTGTTATTCTTAGCTTTCAAATTTCATGTCGGATATCAAATGCATTTCTTCCACCTATGTGAGTTATTTATAAAGGAAAACTAAATTTAATATAACTAAAGTGATCTCCATAAGCAGTTATAATCCAGGAGAGGTAACCAAACACCCAAAAAGAAATTTTCAACGCCACCTATTAAACTGCGGATCAAAATAAACGAAGTCGTCCAGTTATTCGCAACAAGCGCATATCATATAATGTAATAATTTCATAAGAACTTTAATGAATATTGAAAACGAAAGGTAATAACCTGGACATTATTTTCAAAATGAACTTTGTCACATTTAACTCAGATATTAATAATGTAAGGTGGGAACTCAGATCGCGGGTGGAGGGAAGGTGGATGATATGAGGTATCCGCTTGGAATATTTTCACCAGAATACCGCATCGGGCCTCGATTATTAGAGCCATAACCATTTAAAAACGGCTTGAAAATTTCCAGATGATATATCCCAAAGGGAATTAAAAAGTAATCGACAGCTTCAGAATTTAACTGGGACCAGTAAATTTTAAGAACACGAACATTTCATTTGCAACGATGATACAAATTGAGCCCACATCACTAAGGTCCCCTCCTCAGATGACTGATCGGCCATTTCCACAATCGATTAAGTACACTTTCGACCCGTTTAAATTATCGATTTATTGTTTTCGGAAGGACTTCGCAGCTGGAGCGAAGAACCACCCGATCCAATCCTTTCACGTGTTCCAATTACGTCGGCAAAGCGCGGACGACCCCTCCGCCGTCCCCTCGGACAACCCCCGCCTCCCCCCCCCTCGGTGCTACGGTCACCAATCCGTCCCCTGCACGCCGCCGACCCCTCGAACCCTGCTCTATTATTTAGAATTGGTATGATTCCCCGCCGATGGCGACCGCGAGTCCTTGGCTCCGATTCACGTCGTATTGCTGTCATAAAGCTGACCCTAAATAAAATAAGGAACGACGGGGAAAAAACAAAACTGCCCGGAATAAATGATGGATGGTCCTGAGCGTGCGTCGGCGCTAAGTGGGCTTCATTTGTCACGTGTCCGCAAAACCCGATCGTGGAAATGGAGTTATCTTGACGCCCTCTCGTCCATCGTCCACTCTCGGATCGCGTCTCTCCCCCACCGCCGTTGCGGGACGAGACCCACCTCCATTCGACAATGACAACGCTATGCCCGGAGACCCCAAGTCACGCAGCACCGCCAGGAGTTAATAAATAAACTATTCAGCACAGATAGTCTAATCTATTTTGATTGATCTAACTTGCACTTCGATTCCATTGGAGATAAATCAATCGTGCTCCATCCATAACAACCAACGGTATGTCACGGATATTTGGAAACCTTTAAATGGCAAAAACGAGTGAAAATACATTGAAATTTGCGGACATCAACTTTGCGAATAGCAAATAGAGCTCAGACATAGCTTTATTGATAGATTAAATAATTCCAAATATGAAGAACGCTTCTTCATGCTAGAAGATATTACCCTCTCTTCCAAAATACAAAAGATACTATTGCAAAAAACTAACCACCCTGTCTTGAAAAAAGATCGTATTTTTTTAACTTTGACGTCAAATTTATAATTTTAACCGTCATATTAGACTCACTGAATCGGTGGTGTGCCCAGGGATATGAGAAGGACGTTTCATATTTCAAATGCGTTTGTTATAGCATCCACTAAATATTTCTAAGAGTCGGTTGATTGAGAAAAGCTCTAAATTTATGTCATTCTGGAATACACACAATGTCTATCAATGGCAGAAGTTATCATAATAACGACATTTAAACCTTAATCAATATAAAAATTTCGCCCAAGGTTTTAGGCATTAATCTAATTTTTTATTAAAGAGATTTACATGCTATGATTATTACAATCGATCATAAGGATTGATTCCCGGAGTTTCATGAAAGTAGCCAACCTACGTAATATGTTCTGATTTATTAGCCAAGGGAATTTTAAGTAACAAAATATATGATACCCCTCCCCGGACTACACCTTTGATCTGGTGGAAGGGCTTGCGCGTTCCGATGACCCCTAGAGCTGTGCTGGCAGGAGAAAAAAGAATTGTTCCTGGTAGGGTCACCCATGCCAGATAGGTCGAAGGTTAGGAGCCAGACAAAAGTTAGTCCACGACGCGTCTGCTCCTCCGTGAGGCGGCTGCAATGGCGTCTTACCCCAGGGGAGCGACCAGTAAGTGATGGTGTCACGTTAAAAACACTATTGAGGAAGGCAACGGGAAACCACCTCAATTATAATTCCCAAGATTTAAATTATGGACAATACAGAGATTTTGAGTCCTGGAAACTATGGGGCACGGCCCAATAGGCCGTATGTCGTGCCCGGCAGCGGGGGAGGCAAGGCTTCCGCGGTCGTCATCCCAGGAAACCCTTGCAAAAAGAAAACCGACAACAGCAGGACAGAAGACGCAAGAGAAGTAGACCAAATTAGTTAGAATAGGAACATGATATATTAGGACAATGCTGAAGACAAGGAAACTGGAGAATATTAAGCGAGAAATAAAAAGGGGAAAAATAGATATTTTAGGTCTATGCGAGGTAAGATGGAAGGATAGCGGGCGTTACTGGAGTAATAATTATAGAATAATATACCGCGGCGGGGACGAGACCAAACAAGGGGTTGCATAGTATTGAATGAAGAAGTAGGAAGAAGTACAGTCGGCATAGAGCAGGTAATGGATAGATTATTACTAGTAGAGATAAAAGCAAAACCGACGAACTTTGTTATTATTCAGGTATACATGCCACCGAGCAACCTAAGGAAGAAGAGGTCGATAGGATATACGATCAATTAGAGGACATAATCGCGTGTGTTCCTGAACATTTGATAGTGATGGGGGATTGGAATGCGACGGTAGGCGAAGGAAGAGATGGTGATGAGATGGGGGACTACGGTTTAGGCACGAGGAATGACCGCGGGGAGAAAGCAGTTGAGTTCTGCAGGAGACAGGGGCTAGTCATCACCAACACTTGGTTTAGACACCACAAAAGACGCAGGTATACATGGAAAATGCCAGGTGACTCAGAAAGGTATCAGCTTTATTATATACTGGTTAGACACATGTTTAGGAACATTGTGATAAATTCGCACAGCTTCCCGGGAGGGGATGCGGACTCTGACCAAAATTAAGTTGTTATGAAATGTAGCGTCCGCTTCAAAAAGATAAGGCAGGGGCGGCGAGTTAGATAATGGAATTTAGAAGCATTAAATGGTTTGAAAAGGAGGGAGTGCAAACAGGCGGTAGAGTAAATCATGGAGGGTGGTAAAGAGCTAAGTACTATCGCAGAAATGATGGATGAGCGGCGAAAATGGAAGAATGTAAATAAAGAATTAGGAAAAATGAAGAACAAAGAATTGAACAATAAATTGAGGCGGTACGGCGGGTAAGGTAATAGTTGACACAGGAAAGATCTAAGAGAGATGGAAGGACTATATAGAAGAACTGCATAGTAAAGAACTTCGACCAACAAATTAAGACATTGAAAAAGAATATGACGTAGAGGAAGATCGCTTAGGTCCAGGCATACTAGACGATGAGATACAAAGGCATTAAGAGAGATGAAACTGAATAAGGCCGTGGGGGTGGATAACATTCCCGCGGAACTATTGAAATGTTTAGGGAAATGTGGGAGGAAGAGACTATATGGGCTGATTCGTAGTATTTATGAGGAAGGAATCTGGCCGGAAGACTTTGTGAGATCAGTTTTAGTTCCTATTCCGAAAAAGGTAAAGGCCACATCATGTGAGGGCTATAGGACAATAAGTTTGATATCTCACGCAGCTAAAGTTGTTCTTAGGATCATAAAAAAAGGATAGAGAGTAGGTCAAATGATTACTTAGGGGATGATCAGTTTGGGTTTAGGAAGGGGAGAGGTACGCGTGATGCCATTGCAGTAATGAGATTATTAATCGAGAGGAATATAGAACACAACCAGGAGGTATTTGCCTGTTTCGTAGATTTCGAAAAAGCGTTTGATAGAGTAAATTGGGAAAAACTAATGAGTATATTGCAGAAAATAGGAATAGATTGGAGGGAAAGGAGGCTAATCCTCAACCTGTACACGTCTCAAACTGCTCAGGTGCGGGTGGGAAACGGAGAGTCCGGTTGGGCAGTGTTAGGAAGGGGTGTAAGGCAGGGTTGCCCATTATCACCGTTGCTGTTCAACCTGTATGCAGAGGAAATGATTATAGAGGCATGGGAAGAACTCGAGGTAGGAATGAAAGTGGGTGGGGAATTCGTGAAATCAGTTAGGTTTGCTGATGACCAAGCTATAGTAGCCACGCATTGCTGAGTGAATTGAAAATTCAGTGCGACAGGTATGGGATGAGAATCAATATTAATAAAACAAAGGTAGTGCGATTTTCTAGAAAGAAAAAGGCTAAGCTAAACAATAAAATAGGAGATAAAAAACTAGATCAGGTAGAACAGTTAACGTTTCTCGGAAGTGTTTTGGACCAGCACGGTCAAAGTAGTAGGGACGTAAGGAGAAAAATTGCGCTAGGCAAAGAGGCTTTCACAAGGAGGAGGGAGTTGATCACAGGGACGTTGAGTAAGGACATTAAGAAAAGACTCGTAAAAACTTTGATATGGAGCGTAGCTATGTACGGTGCGGAAACGTGGTCATTGAAGCAGGAGGATAGACGTAGACTGGAGGCTTTTGAAATGTGGGTTTAGCGAAGAATGGAGAAGGTAAAATGGACGGAGAAGAAAACAAATGAGGAAGTACTTGGTATGGTGGGTGAAGAAAGGGGTTTGTTGGGAGAAATCATATGGAGGCAGGAAAAGTGGATTAAGGGGGTATTGACCGGCAGTTGGATATTGAAGACTGTCATTGAGGGGAGAATGTTGGGCAAAAGAGGAAATGGAAGGAACAGGACAGGGATGTTGGACGGGATGAAGGGGGGAAGAAAGTACTCAGAGATGTCATTGAGGGGAGAATGTTGGGCAAAAGAGGAAATGGAAGGAACAGGACAGGGCTGTTGGACGGGATGAAGGGGGGAAGAAAGTACTCAGAGATGTCATTGAGGGGAGAATGTTGGGCAAAAGAGGAAATGGAAGGAACAGGACAGGGCTGTTGGACGAGATGAAGGGGGGAAGAAAATACTCAGAGATGTCATTGAGGGGAGAATGTTGGGCAAAAGAGGAAATGGAAGGAACAGGACAGGGCTGTTGGACGGGATGAAGGGGGGAAGAAAGTACTCAGAGATGTCATTGAGGGGAGAATGTTGGGCAAAAGAGGAAATGGAAGGAACAGGACAGGGCTGTTGGACGGGATGAAGGGGGGAAGAAAGTACTCAGAGATGAAGAGGGACCTGATATAGAGCAGGATATTGGATTTTGAATTATTTTGGGATTCACAAAATATTTATTTAGTAGCTGTGTCCATCCAAAAACCTACCTTAACCGTTTGGTTACCTCACGTTAATAATATATGTAAGCTGGTGAATTGACTTCAGGAAAATCGTCACTGCTCGCTATTTTAACCGAATATGAAAGATGGATCCTTCATCATGATAATTTACCTGCACATTAAGCATTGATTGTGTGCCATTTCTGGCAAACATTCGATCACCTTGATCCTTGATCTTCCTCCCTATTCGCCATGTCTCCCCCTGCGACTTTGACCTATTCCCAAAATGCAAAAATGTAATGAGGGGACATTACTGGGTAGATGTGGGAGACACATTAAAGGTAGAAACGACGAGAAAACTAAAAAGCCTAACTGCCGAGGACTTCCAAGGGTGGTGGCTCTAAACAGTGGAAATTAAGAAGATGAAATAAGAAGGCATAGCCTATGAATGGAGAGAGTACTTAGAAAAAAGGGACAAAGTGGATGTAGACTAAATTTGGCAAAATAAAGTTTTCATGGCCTCAGTTCGCGTACTTATTGGACAGCCCTCCTACGTCACCAGTCTCAAGAACCTTTCTTGCTTCGAAGGAAAACAAATCACGATATTATGCGATTACTTTTCTAGCTTATCCACACAAGTTTTAAAGGCAATAAGACTTTTAATCAAAGCTTCAACCTTCCCGGTTGATTTCTTCGAAGAATCGGCCTTAAGTCACATGCCAAGCGTCATTTGACCAAGGACAATTAATTACTTTCGGTTCGCACGCCCTTGCGCAATCTCCATTAGTAAACCTTAAGATATTCATTAATCAAGGGAATTCACTCACGGGTGTAAATACTGTGTTCCTACCCCATTTTTATTGGCCTTCCGCGCCCATTTGCCTTACTTCGTCCCTCAACTCCTCCCCCCTCAACCCCCCCGACCCCTCCTCCCTCTCCCGCCCCCACCCTCCCCCACGCCTACCCCTTTTTATCCTCCATCGCACGACGCCTTCAATCCCGAGCCCTGGAACATGACGTCAACCTACCCATCAGACCTTTCTCCCATAAGGAAACTTTTTCCTCGTCCCCTAATTCCCCCCGCACTCCTCCAAACCCTTCGGAATAAGTCCCCCCACCCCCTTCTAGTTTAACCCTACCTCCGGAAATGCTTGCCCCGGGCGTCCGGTGTCTTAAGCCTTCCCTTGTGTTTGACGTTTTCTCCTCCGTCCATGTCTAAAGGGTTTCCTTCGCGACCAGCTAGCGACCTACCTCAAGGGAAGGTTAATCGGTGAAGTAAACGGGCTGTGAACAAAACTTCCAAATCATAGGAAGCCTAATTCTTGTGTCATCTTTCGGAAATACAGCTAGTAATTTATTTTAAATTGTCGCCTTATTCAAAGAGTAAAACAATAAATGTACATAAACATTGATTTCATTTGCACAGTAATTATTATTTGAAATAAATACTTAAAAAAGAGGTACTTCAGTAAATACGAATTCCAATCATCCGAGCATTTTACAATTTTAGGGACGATGATCACGCTCATTATTGTCAATACCTCCAAGGAAATTCCTATTAAGACATTCGCCGATCAATAAATTTCATCCAATGCCCTGAACCCAGCCAAGGAGGCAGGTCCCTAGTTCTAATTAGCTAGCCACACTAGTTCCGTGCAGATCCGACCGATTCTTTCACTTTTATTGAGTTTTAAAATGATAACGATAGCCAGTAACTGACTTCATATTAATAATTTCAAGAGAAAACCGGCATTTTAAAATAATAAGGAAATTGTAAATCTACAAAGAAAATGGTAGAGTAATGCCTTTCATCAGGAGATAAGTAAACAATGTCTGAGTTGAAAATCAAAATAACTGCAACAATTTCAGAGCGTAAAAATCATTCGCCTTGACTGGGACTCGAACCCAGATCCCTCAATATCCGGTCGAGTGCTTTAGCCACTTAAGCTACCGAGGCGTCCTCTTCGGTAGCTTAAGTGGCTAAAGCACTCGACCGGATATTGAGGGATCTGGGTTCGAGTCCCAGTCAAGGCGAATGATTTTTACGCTCTGAAATTGTTGCATTGAAATGCACATTAGCGGATGACTCCGTTAAAAGTTACTGTTGCGGCATCTCCCGCAGTTTCTTTGGAATTTATCAAAATAACTACTACATTACACCCCTCATTTAAGTAAAGGAATCACTTCCGAACGCCCTTTTCTCATATTTATCTAAATTACGAGGGTGGTATGAAAAGTTTCCGACCTAACAAAGATACAGGCCATTTTTTCTGAAATTTTCTGAGCCGGAAACTTTTCAGACCACCCATGCATGTGTGTGTGTGTGTGTGTGTTTGTGCGTACTAACTTACCGGAGGGCCCGGGTTCGATTCCCGGGCAAGTCTTTTTAGGCAACTTCGGCTCCACCCAAGCTTTGTGATTTGTCGGGTACCAGATCTTCTAGGGAAACCATAACCTGCACAGGGAAAGGAACTGGCTCGTCCCCCCAGCTTATGTGTGAATTTCACACGTCCTCTGGCTTAGTACTGGGTGAACTCTACCATCACCTACCAAAACGACCTTCGTTTTGATTACTGTGTTTATAGTTTTATATATGAATCTATCTTGTACCTCTACGAATAATTTTAATTATATAATGTAGAACCACCCCATAAAAAGTTTCAATATCTTTTTAGGATAATTAAAATTCCCTGTTCAGTGGTTCGATTAACTGCGTTTATTTACCATTTTATGACCCTCCTGGGCTAATATGGATTCCGACAGAAAAGTGAATGACGGTGATGTCCTTCACTGAGCCTTACGAAGCGCGTCGTTTGGAAGAAGACCACTCTTCTTCTCTTATCCCTCGTCCGTCCACTTCTTTTCGCGGCCGTTCCGATTTCATGGATTCATTCCTCGACCACTGGCCATTCGCACGACTCGAATAAGCGACGCCGATGGCATCCGACCCTCTCTCTCGCCGATTTTATGCATTATTCCGAGGGAGCCACTCGAGGAACCCCCCTCGCCCGCGGCGGATCAAAAATTCCCCCCCCCCCAAGGGGCGGGCCTCTCCGACTCTCCCCCGATCCACCTCCTCCGCCCACACACGTCCAATCGGAACCTTTCACGGACTTCCCTTCGAAAAAATGTCCGCCAAATATCATCTGACATTTGACAAGCCATTCCGAATCATCATTTTCACATACACCAACCGATTCGATTCACGGGTCGAATAGTTATGCCTGTTATTGTGCCTGGGATGCGTGCAGCTTATAGGATTCGCGTTGGCATGGATACACCGCCACGATCAACCATTAGCCGCCGATTCACAGCCTCGTCGTAAGAATTTCTCTCAAAAAACAAGAAAATTCTGCTTTACGAGATGTCCGTAGATGCTCAGTTGCGAATTGAAAAAAGTACAAAAAGTGCTACAAAACAGTTCCACAAAACGAATGCGTATTCCCGAGGACGTCGCTGGCATTTAAACGGGGTTAGGCGATCAGAGAGAGTAACGCGAGCTTTGCCGCCAGAGTGTACTTCCAAGGTACCAAATGGTGATTATACTAGGCTTGACAGAAGCAGTAGCGGAGCATTCCAATTCTCGGCTGCGACAGCAGTAATTTATTGAAACTAAGCCGTTGGCCTAAACGGGATTACTGAATGACAGAGAAAGATGTTGAAACCAGATGAGATTAAGTTTTAATAATAATATCTCGGGAAAAGCGCACAATCGCTGACCCTTGAACTATTACTTTCAATTAAAATCCAAATAAGATATTGATGTAACATGTTTCCGCATCAGTTTATTTCGAATTAAATGTTTATAAAAAACCCACTTTAATTGGATTTTATTGAACGCAAACGTCATTAAGACGGCTTATCTAATCGCATGTTTAAAAAAATATGGAATAATTCGGTCAAAACACAAACTTAAGGCAGATCCGAGACAAGCAAATGCCAGGTCAGTCGGTAAACCTTCGAATGAAAGAGGAATTAATTTCTCGGTCGCTCTGGAATTATAAACTCAAAAAAGTCCAATCTAATAACAATCCAATTTCCAGACAAAAGAGTTACGAATGAAAAGGATTAATTTTACGTAATCAAGTTAATACCGAAAAGGAAAACTCTATATACGATTATTTTCAAATAAAATTTTAATAATATTGGAATAAAATGTTTATTTGTTGTCTAATTGTAATATTCCCTTTTTTTGAAAATGCTTGATCAATTTCTTTGAAACTGAAAGGTAGTTGATGATTGATTAAAAAATAAAAATGATACCTATGAAGCCATTTAATTTCATTAACAAAATAATATACAAACAACCAATGACACAATTGAATGATGAAACTCACGGAAAATTTATCATTTGCAGTATTTGTTCACATTACGGTTAATTTTCATTTAATACATCAATTAAATCCTACATATGTATCATGCATTAACCCCAATCCAAAGGCCCATTATGCCACGGAAAGAACCCAATGATCACGATTTATGACATCAGTCTACACATGACTTCGCCAAATTCCTCGTGCGCCTGCGAAGCCATTGCCCACCAATATCCAGTGGCCCTTAAACAGTTTGAAATTACGCCCTAAATGGGCCGTAACCCACATGCTGGGAACCACTGATAAGATCACTACCGCAAATACGAATGCCTCACGTTGTAACCGCAAAGGAGGGGACAAGAAGTCATCGGAAAGACAATCAACCCTCCACGACTCTTCTCTGAAAATAAAGCCATCCGCTAGCATGAAACATTTCAGTTCACACTCCTTCAACATTTCTTTTCCAGAATTTCTCTTCAAGTTTTTCAGTTTTTGTATTCTTCCAAGTTCTCGCGGGACATTTCCACGTACTTGACTCCCAGACGATGCTCTCCGTCCATCTTTCACTCGGGGAAACAGCATCGTGCCACACGCGGGGCATTTCCTTCCCTTCTTTGTGTCCCCTGCCTTTCTCCCTCCAATTCCTTCCTTTGGCTCCGCGGAGATTACCTCCTTTGGCTTCTATCTCTCATTTATCCTTCCCAAATCACATCCCTCGCATCCAAACTCATTCCATTGGCGTATCCTCGGCGAAAATTTCTTTCTTCACTTATTTTCGACTTCCTGCTCCCTAGTGGCCGTCTTTACTCTTTGCTGCCCCCTGTAGTTTTTGCATTCATGCAGATATTATTATTAAGCATCCTATATCAGTTCCACTTTCAAATTCTTGCGCCAACAACCAAACTACAACCCTACATAGAGCGTAAAGAAAAGTTGACAGGCACGGTGAAATCATTTTATGAATGAATTTAATGTTTGTGTTTCATTCAAATGCTCATATCTTACATTTAGTTACATCATACTGCATGTGGAAATTAATTCTCAAAAATTATCATGAATAGCCATGCAATCAAGTATACACCGAATGACGAAGAAGTTGATTCAACTGTAAGTTATGTAAAAATGTCAATATAAAACAATTATGCTGTTAAATGGACGGACGGAATAAACATGGATTGCTTGCAAATAAATGATCAATACAGTCAACTATGCATATGAATTCATATACACATCTTGATTAGTGTCTCATATGTTTTTATTGTCACGTCAGCATGAAGCATGGAGGTTAACTAATCATGCTTTCGTGCTTAAATGCTTCTGTTTCGACTGTTTCATGTTTCGCCAGTGCGCCGTTTCGCCACTGCATGGCGTTCAAAGTCGAAAACACTAACGCTCGGCGGTTATCCGCAAAGCTTGACCATGAGTAACGCAAAGCGTCCGGGCGGTGCGGGGGGGGGGGGGGAGCGGAAAGAATAACAGGGACGCTGTGTGGCGGCAGAAGGGGAGGAAGGGGAGAAGGGGGTCAGGTGAAAGGGAGTGGACCCCGTATTGTTTGGGGCCGACCCCGCCACCGCACACCGCCCACACTTTTCTCAGAACTAGCTCAAATAGAGCACGCGCACCATTCGCTCCCAGGTCCCCTCCTTCCACACAATACCCTCCGACCAACGAACTTATCCCCCATTCACTCACCCATCACATTCCCATTTCAATCCTCGGCCCTCTCTCAAATATAATCTAAAATTAAGCACATGTGCACCAAAAAATACGCAATTATATATTAATAATATACGTATGTTTGTATTATATATCAAATACTTATAGATTTCATTTAGATGTATGTATGCCTATGCATAATGATAAAATTATTACTTTATTTCCTTCACAAACTCGTACTCTGATGAAGGTTGCTGGGACCACCGATTAATATTAATGTTGCAGGTTAGGTTGTTGGACTGTATTTTGCTAGGAGAGATATGACAATTATTTACATATTGTCCATCAAATCTTTAAATATTGTCAATCCAAACCTACCTTAACCAGCACGATACCTACATATATACGTACATCTTCGGGAAATGTTTTTTCTCTCCCTCTTTTTCTAAACACACACAAACACATATATAAATATATAATTATGTATATAAATATATAAATATGTATATATATATATACATACACGTATATATTATATATACCCTGTATATCCCCTCCCCGGACTACAACCTTGAGGTGGTGGAAAGGCTTGTGCGTTCCAATAGAGGTCGTCAGGAATTAAGAATCACCCTTTCGTGTCCGCAGTTTCTCAGAGAGATGTGTTTCCCGTAACCACTACACGATCAAGATAAGGAATAAAATTTACTAAATGCTTACAAGCATCAACGACCATAGTTCAGCCTTAACCGGGCTGGTGCCTCTTTGCTTCACATGCGCCGTGGAACAAGGCTGTATGTGACGAAAAGCAAAGTTTACTCATGGTTTCATATTGCACAAAATGTATTCATCAACCACAGTGTTACCAAACATAATTTAAATACCATAAAAATATGTTCAGCATTCTTTTCTAATGCATCAATATCCTATTTTCACCATTTATTTGCATAAAATAATTCTGCGTCACTTAAAAAAAAGGATGGCTCGTTCAAATGTAAGATTTTCAGAAAAATCGGTTTACGCGTACGTTTATATATATATATATATATATATATATATATATATATATATATATATATATATATATATATCAGGACAGAAGACGCAGGAGAAGAAGACCAAATTAGTTAGAATAGGAACATGGAATGTTAGGACAATGATGGGGACAGGGAAATTGGAGAATGTTAAGCTAGAGATGGCAAGGGGAAAAATAGATATTTTAGGTCTATGCGAGGTAAGATGGTAAAATAGCGGGGATTGCTAGAGTGATAATTATAGAATAATATACAGCGGCGGGGACGAGAGCCAACGAGGGGTTGCCATAGTATGAAATGAAGCAGTAGGAAGAAGCGTAGTCAACAAAGAGCAGGTAACGGATAGAATACTACTAGTGGAGATAAAAGCAGAACCGACGAACTTGGTTATTATTCAGGTATACATGCCACCGAGGAACCATTCGGAGTAAAAGGTCGATAGGATATACGATCAGTTAGAGGACATAATCGCGTGTGTTCCTGCAGGGAAACATTTGATAGTGATGGGGGATTGGAATGCGACGGTAGGGGAAGGAAGAGATGGTGATGAGGTGGGGGACTACGGTTTAGGCACGAGGAATGACCGCGGGGAGAAAGCAGTTGAGTTCTGCAAGAGACAGGGGCTAGTCATCACCAACACTTGGTTTAGACACCACAAAAGACGCAGGTATACATGGAAAATGCCAGGTGACTCAGAAAGGTATCAGCTAGATTATATCCTGGTTAGACACAGGTTTAGGAACAGTGTGATAAATTCGCACAGCTTCCCGGGAGCGGATGCGGACTCTGACCACAATTTAGTTGTTATGAAATGCAGCGTACTTTTCAAAAAGATAAGGCAGGGGCGGCGAGTTAGAAAATGGAATGTAGAAGCATTAAATGGTTTGAAAAGGAAGGAATACAAACAAGCAGTGGAGAAAACCATGGAGGATGGTAAAGAGCTTAGTGCTATCGAAGAAAAATGGGAATGTATCAAGAAAGGGTTGTCTAAAGCCGCAAAAGACACTATTGGAACCGTTAACGCTAAAAGGACTAGGAAACCATGGATCACGGATGAGATGATTACAAATGGATGAGCGGCGAAAATGGAAGAATGTAAATACAGAATTAGGCAAAATGAAGTACAAAAAATTGAATAATAAATTAAGGCGGGCAACAAAAAAAGCAAAAGAAGCATGGTGGAAGACGCAGTGCGAGGATATAGAAAGTCTGCAGACGAAGGGTGAAATCGGTGCCCTCTACAGTAGAGTTAAATCTTTATTGGGAAGTACGAAAAGAAGATGTATGCTAACAGTTAGAGATAAGGTGGGTAAGAAAATATTTGACGCAGGAAAGATCCAAGAGAGATGGAAGGAGTATATAGAAGAACTGTATAGTAAAGAACTCAGACCAACAAAGTCAGACATTGAAAAAGAAAATGACGTAGAGGAAGACAGCTTAGGTCCAGGCACACTCGACGATGTGACAGAAAGGGCATTATGGGAGATTAAGCTAAATAAGGCCGTGGGGGTGGATAATATTCCAGGGGAACTATTAAAATGTTTGGGAAAATTTGGGAGGAAGAGGCTATATGGGCTGATTCGTAGTATCTACGAAGAATGAATCTGGCCGGAAGACTTTGTGCGATCAGTTTTAGCTCCTATTCCGAAAAAGGTAAAGTCTACATTATATGAGGACTACAGGACAATAAGTTTGATATCCCACGCAGCTAATGTTGTTCTCAGGATCATAAACAAAAGGATAGAGAGTAGGGCAAATGATTACTTATGGTATAATCAGTTTGGGTTTAGGAATGGGAGAGATACGCGTGATGCAATAGTGGTAACGAGATAATTAATCGAGAGGAATAAAGGATACAACCAGGAGGTATTTGCCTGTTTCGTAGATTTCGAAAAAGCGTTTGATAGAGTGAATTGGGAAAAACTAATGAGTATATTGCAGAAAAAAGGAATAGATTGGAGGGAAAGGAGGCTAATCGGCAACCTGTACATGTCTCAGACTGCTCAGGTGCGAGTGGGGAACTAGGAGTCCGGATGGGCTGTGTTAGGAAGAGGCGTAAGGCAGGGTTGCCCATTATCACCGTTGCTGTTCAACCTGTATGCAGAGGAACTGATTAAAGAGGCATGGGATGAGCTGGTGGTAGGAATGTAAGGGGGCGGGGAATTCATGAAATCAGTTAGGATTGCTGATGACCAAGCTTTAGTTTGTCAGTCAGCCAAGGGGCTGCAAGCATTGCTGAGTGAATTTGAAATGCACTGTGATAGATACGGGTTAAAAATGATATTAATAAAACGAAGGTTATACGATTTTCCAGAAGGAAAAAGCTAAGCCAAAAATTAAAATAGGGGTAAAACTAGAGCAGGTAGAACACTTCATGTATCTCAAAAGTGTTTTGGACCAACACGGTCAAAGTAGTAGGGACGTAAGGAGAAGAATTGCGCTAGGCCAAGAGGTTTTCACAAAGAGGAGGGAGTTGATGACAGGGACGTTGAGTAAAGATGTTAAGGAAACACTTTTTATAACTCTTATATGGTGCATAACTATGTACGGTGCGGAAATGTTGTCACTGAGGCAGGAGGATAGAGGAAGATGAAATAGACCGGAAGGTAAACAAATGGGAAAGTACTAGTTTTGGTGGGCGAAGAGAAGGCCAAAACCTTATATCTTTTTCGTCAGTGTCCTTCCACATGTTTTCTACACATATTTTCGTGTTCTCTTGTGTCACTCGATGATGCTTCTGCCTTATCGATTAACACACAGACATAAACATATCTAGAGGATTAAAGCGGGCAACCTCCCTTTGAAATAGTGGTGTCATACATTTCCTTTTTTCGGGGACGCTAATTGGATAATAGACCTCGGCGGTCTCCTTGCTCTCGGCGCCCGAGACGGATACTCCCGGCCCAGGCGGTAAGCCGCCTCCCCAGGTAGGGGAAGGGGTAAAGGCCGAGGGGGGGGGGGTAAGACCAAAATGAGTGGAAAGGGGAGAAAAGGAATGGGGTGGGTTGTGTTGAGGGCAGGGGAAACGGCGAAGGGGGAGGAATTTAAGTGAATAAGTGTGTTACTTCCCCGGGGCCCGTCGTAGCGCGACGGTTTTGGGCGGCGATAGTGCCGCCGCGGGGGGGGAAAGGGATTTGGTGAGCGGGTGACGCCACCATGCCCCACACCACGCCATGGCCACCACGGACCCCTTGGCCCCGCCTACCTCACACGCCGCCCCCACTCGTGGCCTTCTCCGCATTAAAGCGACTTCTCCTTCGGCCCAATGTGCGCGTGCCTTCTCCGTGCTAACGTGCTCGCGTTTGTTTACACGAATATTACCAGGACATGACTGTTTCTGGGAAAAAATCACCTCTTAAATGCCGCTCACAAGGAAGAGAAGCTTCGGGAAAAGACTGGGCTTGGGGGAAATTTGAGAGCACATGGGAGCACACGCCGTTAGATGACCGCAACAATTAAGATGTAGTCTCCCGTTCAGGCGTCAGATTTGTACATTTCTCCGGACTTCCCCTTCTTTGCACTGAGTTGCAAGCTTCGCGTAAGAGAGAAAGCAACCTATTAATTTACCTATCGCTTTTATTGCCGATATTTTGCGGCTTTTCCAAATCAATTAGGGATTCAGTTGTCGCAGGTAAATTAGGGATTCAGTTCAGCAAGCAACTGGCGGTTGCTTGCAGGGTATATATATATATATATATATATATATATATATATATATATATATATATATATATATATATATATATATATATATATATATAGATATATATATATAGATATATATATATATATAGATATATAGATATATAGATATATAGATATATCTATATATATATAGATATATCTATATATATATATATATATATATATATATATATATATATATATATATATATAATGGGCTGACACAACATAACACAAATAGAAAAGAATAGACACATATAAAAGAACACTTACACGGTAAATTGTTCGAGCTTTCGGCCTTCTCAGGGGCCTTCTTCAAGAGAGACTTGAAGAGAGCCCCTGAGAAGGCCGAAAGCTCGAACAATTTACCGGGTAAGTGTTCTTTTATATGTGTCTATTCTTTTCTATTTGTGTTATGTTGTGTCAGCCCATTATTGTGCCGCTCGTATGAGTTTTTCCGGACAATCGTTATATATATATATATATATATATATATATATATATATATATATATATATATATATATATATATATATATATATATATAGATATAGATAAGCATAAACACAGTAATCAACCCGAAGGTCGGTTTAGTAGGTGATGGTAGAGTTCACCCAGTACTAAGCCCTATACAGCGTGTGAAAATTCACACATCAGGGTAGGGGGGCCAGTTCCTTTCCCTATGCCGGTTATGGTTTCCCAGGAAGACCTGGTACCCGAAAAATCACATAGCTTGTGTGGAGCTGCAGGTGCCCACAGTGCCTTGCCCGGGAATCGACCCCAGGACCCTCTGGTCACCAGGTCAATGCTCTACCCACTGGACTACCGCGACCCACATATATATATATATTTATATATATACATGCATACATGTATATATATTTGTATATATATGTATGTTTGTATGTATATATATATATATATATATATATATATATATATATATATATATATATATATATATATATATATATATATATTTATATTTATATTTATATTTATATATATATTTTTTTAAAGACGCAAAAATATTCGGAGACAGTTAAAATGTTTGCACCAACAATATCTATAGTTCTTTCTTTCCACGTTCTGTATTTGCTCATCTTAACCAATGCTCTTAGTGGTAAAAATGACTTTTGTACTCGCAAATTGTTTTTTTATATGTAAGTTAGCATGTGTGTGTCTGTGTGTCACCCCCTTACATAAAGCTTACTCGTAAATATGCCGAAAGAGGGACTCTTAACTCGCGACATTAGGAATGGTAAGGGTTGACGAAATTTATTCATTCAAATTATTAATAAGCCAGGTCAAGTCTCTTGATGCCTCATCCAAAGACCGGATTGACGGAATCATCTGCCCTTCGCTCGTCGTCGTGGATCATCACGTACGACCATTTGAAATGAAAAATTAATCATATCGAGTGCCAATATATGCCGGCTAGATTAATGGTTGTTGGTTTGATATATCTGCTCGGCGCACTATTCATTGCCTGAGGGATGAAATAGATGCGTGGACGTAAAGAAATTTCCGGTCACGGAATCGACATGACTCGTTTCTACGCAGAAAGAGTGGGTCATCAGAGGGAACGACCAATCACAAGTGTCTCCACTCCCTGGAATGGAACGTACACCTTCGATTTGGGAAGTCATGATAGATAACCGTCCCATCAGCTACCTTTCTCTCTCACCGACCGTAATTTTAGAACTGAATGAATTCCTATGTTGGTCGGAGGTGGCAAGGCAGCCCAATGAACTAGCTCAGCATATTCACTCGGGGTCTAGAGTTTTAATGAAGGTCATCTATTCAGATATTCACTCATAACCATATTTAAATTCATACTGTGTTACCAAAACTTTCCCGAAAGTCACGGCACAGATAAAAGAATTGATTCCTTTACCTTAATTCCGTGATTTTTACGTTCCGTTGATCATAGCCCGGAAAGAAAAGTGCCTAACCTAATATGAAATAGATCATAATTTCGTAAAGAAAATACAGAAGAGGGATGGTTGGGAAATCATAGCTCATGATACAGAAAGATGGTATGCATAGGTCGTGGGAATATGAAACCTGAATATGATGAAAAAACAAGTCAAATTAACACGTAATTTCTCCCACACAAACACGACCTGTTCAAATCAAGTTTCGTTTCCAATGAATTACAAGCATATATACCAGCATGACCAGTCAAAGGCACATGCCCTGTCTCGGGGACGCGTTTGTCAAAACTCCAGCGATGTCATGTGCATCCAACAGGAACAACGTGGTAGTCATGTCGATAAAATGTAAAGCAGAAAAATACCATAATCCCACACCGGTGTCCTGCATAAATTGTGCGTCGACAGAGACTTCTTTTCGTGTCATCGACCAACGTCAACAACCGAAACGTCAATGTCGGCGTCAGGCGATCGGCGCCTATACGCAGCCGATCGCCTCCTGGAACTCGGTGTGCCGTATCGGACGCTAGCCGCGCCCTCTCGTTCGCCAATCCCCCGCCCTCCCTCTCCCGCAGCCCCTCCGGACGGATCGCCTCCCGCCAGAGGAGGAGGAGCCGCGAGATGACCACCGCCGTGTTAATCAGGGCAGGAGCCGCGCCGCCGTCTCGGCAACGGGGGCGGGAGACTCGCGATCAAACGCTCAAGGACTGAGTTTATCTCCCTTTCACCCCTCCACCAGCACCCCTCTCCCCTTCTGTCTCGTTTAATCCGCGCGTCTCCGTTTAACGAGAGGGAAACACGGCGGTCGTGAGAAAGGAGAAGAGATCCCCGAAAAATATGTACAGAAATGTAACGAGGTGAAGAATGCCGATTATTACTTGAGAGGACACGATACTAGTTGTATTCCAAGAGGGTGCGAGGCGTGAACTCCAGGAGCAATGGGAGAAGTGTTTCAAGCCATCAACAGACGGTGCTTCAAATGAGTTATAACATCAAATACACCGACGACGATATCGAATGACTGCAAAGATTCAGCTTGACCACTATTTGGAAAATCGAATTATAGTCGCGTGTTCAACGCGAAAAATGCGTATGCATAGTGATGATTAAGGGAGATAACAAGAGAATAGAGAGAGAGCGCAATCAGTTGAACATTTCAATGGAGCAAAGAAAGAAGAACTCAATGCGTTCTTAGGGACGAATTAAGCGTAACTGTCAACAGCGATATGAGTGGCCTGAAGGTTAATATTCTCGGGGTTTGTGATGAAATATAAGAAGTATATTATATATATATATATATATATATTTATTTATTTATTTATTTATATAAACCATAAACACAGTAATCAACCCGAAGGTCGGTTTGGTAGGTGATGGTAGAGTTCACCCAGTACTAAGCCATATACGGCGTGTGAAATTCACACATCAGGGTAGGGAAGGCCAGTTCCTTCCCTGTGCCGGTTATGGTTTCCCAGGAAGATCTGGTACCTGAAAAATCACACAGCTTGGGTGGAGCTGCAGGTGCCCACAGTGCCTCGCCCGGGAATCGAACCCGGGACCCTCCGGTCGGCAGTCCAATGCTCTACCCTCTGCACTACCGCAACCCACATATACACACATATATATATATATATATATATATATACATATATATATATATATATATATATATAAAATATAATATATATATACATATATATATATACGAGGGTCATCCGGAAAGTAGTACCCGTTCGTGCCGCATAAAGCGGTATAAAGAATTCTAACATGGCCGCCGTTCGTTGAAGGACGAAAGTCGTGAAGGTCGTCAGTTGTTGTGCCAGAAGACATTGATGCTGTGCTAGAACTAGTGAAGGAAGATCGTCATGTAACTTCTCGTGAGATTGAGGCATCCTCGGGGATTAGTATGACGAGCATCAATAAGATATTGCATGAACATTTAGCTGTGAAAAAATTTGTTCGCGTTGGATCCCGCATAATTTTAAAAATGCTCAAAAAGATTCTCGTGTCAATTAGTACAAATAAATGCTCAGAAAATCAATCGCGGTGCATCAAAAGTTGTGTAAAACATCTAAACAGGTGACGAATCTTGGATCTATATGTATGAGCCGGAAGGAAACAACAATCCATGGAATGGATCTTCCAAGACAAGCCAAACCCGACAAAAGTGATTCGTGCACGAAACACATTGAAGCAAATGATTGCCTGTTTCTTCGGAATAACTGGACATGTGGCAACCGTGAACCATTTGAGCAACGTAGAACCGTAAATTCGGAATGGTACATGAGCATTTGTTGCCATAGCTGCTTGGTAAAAACGGAAAAAGAAGCGGCAACGAAAGATCATTCCTCATCATGACAATGATAGCCCTCATAGATCGGCTGAAGCAACTACCTATTAGACTAACCGAAACATAGAATTGATGTTTCAGTTAGTCAAATAATATCATAGTCATATAATCCCTGATTTAGCACCATATGACTTATTTATTTATTATGATTCTATCTAACCTTGCTGGCCTAAGTTCATTACCATACACCATACAGGTCTTCCATGAGGGTCATCCGGAAAGTAGTACCCGTTCGTGCCGCATGAAGTGCTGACGACGCGAGTAGCCGCTGGACGAGGTCAGATAGCTTCAGTGGCTTGTCTGCCTTCTCTGAGCCAAGTTGCGTGACGCTAGCATTGCCTGTGTTGTTTCTGTGATTGTTTACAATGTTTAAAAAAATTGAGAACGCCGCCAGTTGTGAAGTGAGGGCAGTGATTAAATTCCTCAATGCAAGAAACGTTCGCCCATGTGATATTCATCGCCAATTAAAGGAGGTGTATGGAGACAATGTAATGGACGAGTCGTCTGTTCGGCGGTGGTGTCGCAACTTCAACATGGGGAGGGGGAACACACACGACGATGAGCGTTCGGAGAGACCGTCTGTCATTACAGACCAACTGGTGAGCTCAGTTGACGAATTCGTGAGGAACGATCGGCGCGTCACAATTGATGACATCTGTGAGCATTTTCCCAATGTTTCTCGAACAATTGTTCATGAAATTGTTAAACACCATCTGCATTATGCAAAAATTTGTGCAAGATGGGTCCCTCGCGTATCTCAATGAGCTGGCGGCGAAGGACTATGCAGCAGGAATACAGAAACTTGTCACACGTTATGACAAATGCCTTAATTTGCTTGGAGATTATGTTGAGAAGTAGTTTAAAGTATCCTCTTTCAAATAAAATTTTTTATGTTTGTTAATATTTACTTTTGTGTCTTTATTTCACGAACGGGTACTACTTTCCGGATGACCCTCGTATATTAAGAATCTCGAATTGAGGGGTTTCGAGGAGGGGTCAAATTTAGCGAGTTTAGAAATCCAAATGATGCCTCAGTTGAAGGAATTGACACCTATCATCTGAAACCAATGAGCTGGCTAATGATAAAAGACTAATGCAAAGCGGGTGTGTCAGTTTTGGCCTCCAAACTGTGTATAGTCCCTTTCTGTGTAATTAATCCTAATATCATCATAAAAAACTAATAAAGAGAAAACATTGTACACTAATTCGTTGGTTGACGTGGCGGTGCTGTTAACGTCATCAAATGTTGGATGTCAGTCCCCTTGGCCGGGAGGGGTGGTATTTCATGGTCCACGGAAACGAATGCGTGGACGAGCTGACAGCGAAATAAGCGTGATGCAGTAAATTTTAATCAAGTATACGCTCGCTGGCCATATTCAATTGATAACTTTTAGCAACATAAAAAGTGACGCATCAAAGAATATGCACACTACAAATACGCATTTCTTTACTACGAACATTAAATATCAATCAAAAATTTTATAAAACATGAATAAACGTTTTGCTAAGAAAAACAGTTTCAAATAGCCACAGCTATTCGCTTTTTCAATATCCGTATTATAAGAACTGTGATGAATCATATTTTTCATAACACCGATTTGTTTCACGCACCCACAGAGCAACGAAACACGGTAGCTATTCACACATTATATATTGGAATTTTGGCGATTTCCTCATTCTAAACTCAAATCAAAGGAAAAATAAGCGCCAGATCACATGCCTTGCACTTGAATAGAGGATGGATAACGTCGGCATTCATCGGCTTGTGGATTTTCACCTGATAGATTATTAGCTTACAGAGATTTTGGCATTTTACCGTGATTTTTCTGTAAAAGTATAAATTAATCATTCATTGTAAATTATCAGAGTATATATTTAGCATTGGCATTCATTGCATAGGCTTTATGTGTCCTATCAACTTGGAATATGAAAAAACATGAAATTTACGTGGGAGTATAATTCTATCATACATTTTTTCATACACTGTTATTAATCATTTACGTCTTATACTCACTAAGTTCTTTAATTAAGTCTATAATTATCACTTTCCTTGATTTTAATATTTACTAAATTGAACCTAGAAGTAATGATAACAGTATATGAAGTACTATAAATTACTGATTCAGGTGGAACTGTTCCATAGTAAGAGAGACAAAGAATATTACAATTTTCCACAAAATGAAGATTTATTCCCGACTAGTTTCGATGTGCTTTATCATTTTCAAGTCTTGAAAATGATGTAGGTATCGAAACTGGTCGGAAATAAATCTTTATTGAGAGGAAAATTGTAATGTTCATCGTCTCTGTTAATATAAATTACTATCTAACTTTAATTACTACACACCTAAAACTACTTTACTATATATTGGCATCAATCGTACAATTCCCGATGGGTATATATTGACTGATCTTCCCTAGATGCGATTTCTTGATTGATGGAAACTCGTAGAAAGGCGGATTTGAGACCCGTGAGGGTCCCTTGCACTGTTTCAGGAAGTTCGTGCACGCCGAATGGTTTGTTTCGCTTGGCATAAAATCTGTTCTAGCACTAACCATGCTAAAAAGTGCCGGGTTGTCTATTGAGTATGAATGGAGTGCGGTGGGAAAGAATTTGAATGGAACACATTAATTACGAGATGTAAACTCAATGGATGTACTAACGTAAAATTTACTCAATGGGTCTGGAATTGAACTTATGCTCTTTAAAAGTGGAGTCTGTAAGTCCCCCAGTGATGATACAGTTTTTCAGGAATTCTGTTTTCATTCAGGCTTGTTTAGCAATTATTCTCCACGTTAAGTCTCAGTTCCAAAGAGCAATGTGTAGTGAAAGAAAAATGCATGTTTTGCGGAAGGACGGGCTCTGGGACCCTTTCGTGTGCTTTACGTGGATTTTTGCCCGATAGCGATCTTAGCATTACAAGAATTCAAATCGGTCACTTTCGGAAAAGAAAATACTTAGTTCTTCCACACATATTTTACTATACACGACCTAGGTTTCGACTTGCATAGTCATCATCAGGTCTTTCGTAACTTTTGACTTTGTGAGTCGAAACCTGGGTCGTGCAGAGTAAAATATAGGTGGAAGAACTGGTATTTTCTTTTCCGATTTGAACCGCTTCCACAAAGTGACGCCTCTTCAAACCATTCTATTCATCAGTAACTTTCATTTGAAAGATGAGACACAAATTTGGAATCTGGAGGTCTTTGAAATTTGACCGTCGATTACCTAACCGATCATGTGCTCAGTACTATGAATCACATTGCTATTAAACAAGTTTTTTTCGGTATATCGAACAACTCGGTTGTTAGCACTCGAACTGAGTAAACAAATGAAATCATTTTTTCCCGTATAAATTATATGTATAATAAATTGGTAACTTTACTCAGCTACTCATTAAATAGCCAATAACATAATATATTTTGTCATTTAAAAGCACGAAAAAAGAATCAAAGATTTTGCGTTTCCACAGGACAGAATTTATTATAGTCGACTAGTTTCGCCAGAGAAACTAATGGACAAGAATAAATTATTTCCTGTGGAAACGCAATATCTTTGATTCTTTCTTCGCGTTTCACAAATGGATTTCCGCAAAGTATCGGCCTCAACTATTTCTCAAATGTATTTAATTGACTACTCTCAGTTTTGACTTTCCCAGCATATTTATTTTGATAGTTAAGTTGGAAAACAAAGGAATTACTTCCCTCGCAATTGCTGGTTAAATCCAAAAGGTCCCTTGGGTGGACAGTCTTCAGTTTCCCACTCCCTCCAGCTACCTGGACTCTTTGTTTCCACCAGAAAGTATTCAGTTGCTAACAATGCCAAACTTACTTCTGGCAAAAAATATTCAGCCGAAGGATCAGAAATGCGAGGCAAGATTATATTGGGTATTTCATCCTAGGCATTCATTACCAAAAGCTACTTTTTTAATTTTTAGATCCGATTAACCCTGCAGGTGAAACTTCAGATAAGTATTCTTTTGTATTTATTTTGCAATCGAGAGTGTTCCTCAATGCGTCAAATTTTCATTCCTTGGGCTTTAATTAATCAGCCATTGATTGATTTTGTTGTTTAAATTGGCCAAAATCGGCGAATGAAACAATATTGAAAAAAGGATCACTATCCTCTATAAAAGTGCCACATATGAAACCTATGCGAATTTGAAATCACAAAAGATATTACATTTGAATTCGAGTACATCAAACTATTCCACAAAATTTTAAGGTCAAACATTCAATATTTTATTTGAATATTATCGGAAGGGACTGATAACAAATGTTATCATCGGTAAAAAAACGCCAAAATTCCTGTAATTGAAGTTTCACTTATGATCAGCAGATATTAGCAGTTAGTAATTAAACTCTAATCAACACAACATGAATGATACGTTCATACAATTTCGGGTAGCTCATATTAATAGCACTTGAGTTACTATGCCCATATAACCCCAGTCACGCACGCTTTCATGCTGGCGCACGCGAAGGACAAACGACATTGAGAGGAAATGGTCGAAACGTGTTCATGGGAACTGAAAACGTGAATATCCGCAGAGACCTCGCACTCCTCCGTGTCATTTTGCTCCATCGATGCTGTGAAATTCCCTAGCTTACATTTGGATAAATCAAAATAATAATGCATAGAAAGGGCACGAGTGCACGAAGTAACAATATTATTTTCAACGTCGGTGGGATGCCACATCCCCAATGCAATTATGGAAATTCCACAATTCATGTAACATGTACGCGTTGCGAGGAATATTATGTGAAGCCAAGAGACATTCTGCCGAGAGGTGTACTGACACGGCTCCTGTTAAACATGAAGAATCATTTAGGCGTTATTATCTGCTGAAAAAACTTGAGCATGATAAAATGAGAATAAAATTGCAGACAGAATTGCCGGCTGATGGAAGCGGGGTAATTTTTTCCACTTCTAAGGGGAGTTTATGGATTTGATTCCCGCCTCGGCGGGTTTGACTATTGCACGGATGCTTGTGATTTCACTAATTATTTTCATGCTAAAATTCCATTTTAAAAGTCGAAAATTGGATGTTTTCGTTTCATTTATAAATAAATTAATATTTATTGTTTGAAAAGAGTGGTGCCTTTAATTGGAATTAAATTTGTATTTGGCTAGAAAAACGAAATGCTCGACGTAATTGGGTGATTGTGAGTTGTGATTTGTAAGGCAAACTTGGAGGACGGGCAAGTTGTGGGTGACGAAAACGAAAAGAGTGACAGTTGCTTGCCTCTTTCGTGATCAAAAGCGTGGCTGAGGTCCTCACCGCATTATCCCTTTTCCACCGGTGCACAGCAAATGATATACACGTAGGTATGTAAATAAATATTGCTGACGATTGGCAAACGGTCCCTTTCCAGTGCTAACACCTCTTATTTAACAAAGCGCCTCCTATCAAGCAAAGTCATGACTGATTTTTTTTATTTACATGAATTTTTTCATAAGTCCGACAAAAATACACAAAGAATGAATAAAGTTCTGCATGATACATATAACATTACTTCACTTGACTTATTAAGTTTAGAAAAAAACCCCAGAGAAAAATTCTGTATAGTCATCTGAATGCATCAATTGGCTGCCTACATATCCCCCCCCCCCTTGTTAATTTCCTATTGGTCCCTTTACCTCACCTTCCCCCACCTCTCCCCCGCACATCCTCTCCGCTCTTCCCCGAGAACGCCATTCTGAAGACGACAGCCGTGCTGTCGAAACGTAAAATAACAAATTGTGAGTGTCCTTTCTTTGTGTCTCTATATTCTAAAAATCTACATCTGTGTTTTTATATATTTGTGTGTCGCCGATGAGCGTTCCATTTCGAAGATATTTTATATATAAGTATATATATATATATATATATATATATATATATATATATATATATATATATATATATATATATATAGCCGCGCAGGATATTCAATGATATGTGTTCACCCCCGTGTCAGCGAGACGTCGAAGGTTTCCGGCTTCATCCTATTCCCGCCCCTCTCCCCACCAACCTACCCGAGCGTTCTACTTTTATTAGGCTTGCAAATCCTTTCGTAGATGTCGGAAGGGACTCGTGTCGACACCTCCACCCAACCACCCTCTGCCACACTCCCCTCGTTCTTCGGCCGAAAGTTACCAGGTTCCCCGACTCCATTTTGCGCGCGGCGATGAGAAAGCGTCGTCCATGTCCCCACAAAAGGGGCCATGATTAATGACCCGCCGCACCGGACCCCTGGACCTCGGGGCCGGGCATCGGCGGGGGGGGTGGGGGGGTGAGACGTGGGTGGACGAGTTGAGAAGGGGGAGGGGGGGTGGTGTCCGCTGGAGACAAAGGATGCTGGGTTGCGAGAATGACGGTGCTGAGAGACGACGAGGGGGTGGAGGGATGGAAGTGGTGGCGGTTTTGGAAAAAATGATGGTGGGAGCACAAGACATGAGAGGGAGGAGTGGAAAGGGCGGGTGGGAGGCGAAAGGAAGTTATTCCCATAATCCAGCCCACAAAACCCTTCCTTCAATTTCACTCCTCCGGCTACGCTCACAAGCACGCACGCACGCCCGCATTTATCCAAATCCCTTTCTATCTCCTTATCACACTCCCTCCCTCTCTCCTCCTCCCCCACCCACAACAACTCCATCAATCCGGACAAAGAGACGGAAGCTATCACGCAAGATGACGCAGGCATCAATCGAGTACAAGCAGGGGCATAACACCCGGTTTTAACGCTAGTCCTTTAATCCTTAATCCCCGCGCAATAATTATCCCTGCTCCCTTGCACGCAGATGATTCATGTCGATTGTGAGTGTGGCTCGGAAAAAGTAGTCGGGCATTTGACTCGAGAAGCGCTCCGATCCCGTTCTGTAATCAAGGGCTAACATAAACGGCCATGGTGTATTCCATTCATGTTGAAGCTCGGCGACCATTCGTTTTTCAGGGATAAAATCGAAGCATTAAAATCATTGTAAACAACAAAACAATGACGCAAGTCCTCAATGAAAACAACTTGCACTCAGCACTGGCTTCTATTTGTGTAATTCCATCCAAATTATTTGCATGTAACTTTTTCCATGGCAAAGCATCGCGTATAATGTCAACAAAGTCTAAACATTAAGAATTTAGTGATCTCTTGGCACATCCAAAGGAAGATATAATTTACACAAACGTAGAATAAATCATATCAGGGGATTCTAGTCGTCCTCCTTCGCAAATAAAATCAAAATAACCGATCGCACACGATACCTGACGGGAGATTAAGATTTATGGAGGAAGGAAAGGCGGCAATTTTTCATCTTCAACGTAACGATGCGTTTATAGAGGGCTTAAGAGAAAAGAGTAAAACAGAAGAGAAAAGAATACAAAGGAGGACTTAATGTGATTGGGGAATGCGCACTCAATTTTCCACAAAGTCCACCCTACAAGTACCTAGCCCGCCCTGCTTCCCTTCGTGATCCAAACGAACATCAGTTGCACTTCTGTCGAATTCCGAGCAGAGAAAAAAGTGTATGTCAACATCGGAAATGTTAGTGAAAAGTATTAAAAATTAAGATTATTTTGTATCTTTTAATTTTTGTACCTTCATTTACGTAAAAATAACGGACGACATGTAAGGGGTTATCTGATGACCTAAAAATCACTCGAATAAACATTACGTAACTAAAGGAAATTTCAAAGTTTACTAAAATTAAATGATGAAGCCGGAAAGATACTTCAACTGATTATTCAAGATTTATAGCATACGAGTATATGTGCGCGACACATAACTGCAAATATTAATGCTACGTTTTGTTATCTCATTAGAATTGGTGGCCAATGGGATAAATTGCCCGAGGCCAAATAAGTAAATGCGGGAACTCTGCCGGTGTTCCGCTCGTGCAACCATGGCTTCCACACGGACACCCCAGCACCCAGGCACTGGGATCATCCTTTCACCTGCACCTCGGGACACTCAAGGAAGTGCTCACATTCTCCGCGAATATTTATTTATTTTGAGGAAAACAGAAAAAAATAATGGACAAGAGTGCCATTCTAATGCTTTTGATGACTTCGGATATATTTTTTTAAATTCATAACGAAATAAACCAGAGAGTAAAACTATTTTGCACAGTATTTTCATTCCGCTATGCGATAAAGAAGCGTGACTTCTCATTCATTAAACTTGTGCTAGAAGAAAAGGATTGACTAATTCCTATCATATTCTCTCAGGGCTGGTTTATGACTGTTAACCGCTCAAATATATCACGAATTATTTTCTCGTAGCTTAAGCTAAGGATCAAGCCTACCAATGTCCACGTACGAACCTGCTTGTTGCGGTACAAAAGTAGCGCGAACCAAATTATTTCAGAATATTTTTACAATTACGGACTTCATTATTTATCATTCCCCAAGAGTGTTGACAAATAGAAAAACTGTAGCCTCACTCATGTGATTTCGCACCGGGTGTAATGCCGTCGAGAACAATACTCGAAATGTCATTTGAGGAATGAAATACGATTTTCCACGATACACTGCCAATGACACCGAGCGACGCCACCCAAAACAGAAGACTGTCGGTGATCCCTTTGCTTTAGAAAAGCCATAAAAGCTCCCATTCAAACATTCTCTTGGTTTCGAGTGAATCATCAAATCGCGACTAATTTTATAACTGCTCTCTTAATTCACAAACGCTATTGGGCTTGACGAGCAGGGGGACCCGTTCCTCAAACATAAATCGTTTTCCGAGGGCTGTGCACGGGCTAGCTCATTTAGAGCGATGCTTCTGACCAAAATGAGGACGTAGAAATATGCATTGCACGCTTACCTGTCGAAATATATGAGAGTGTTTCATGCATAGCATTGGCATTATTTACATGAAGCATAAATTGAATTTCAGATTTAAGAGGTTAGCCGCAGATCACTCAGATATTAAATTATAAGTAATCAACTCCCAAATCGGTCATTCCCTCCATTTGAGTGTGCAATCATTAATTCCACTAATGTAATTTAATATTTGATTATTTTAATGCACATTTTAAAGCCATGTTTAATGCTTTTACTTGTTTTTAAGTATCCTTACCGCTCTAATATTCTCACTCTGCAAGTATTATTTCAATCTATTCGGCACATGCGTTCATGTCCCAACCACAAGGAGGTTGATTCGATTTGCGAAGGTAAGGTTCACCTATCATTTAAAGCAATTCCGAGCGAATTTCTCAAACTATGGTTGCATAGATTGCCATTGTAGATGCGTCATGGATACCAGAAGAGTCACACAACTTCCGAGAAGCTCCGGATAGCCAGGATCACCGGTAATCTAAACCGGGCCCTCCAGCCAGTGGCCAAGCATTTTTTCCGGTCGACTGCCAACCCCCTATGATCCATCTGCTAAACATTGATGAAGGCAAGATTTCTAAATTTCAGATTGAATGTCTCATTTGAATGAGCTGGAAGAAGTGTTGGCTTACAGTGACATGGCACAAGTCCAGAAGTTGAAGTACACCTGCCGAAAATTAAAACTTAAACAACATTCCTATACTAATGACGTTTCCTACAAGCATAGCGTAGTATATCACAAACTGATATTGAAAATGAACAACCTTAAACATTTGGCAATATATTGAAGTGGTAAGTTTAATCGTGCAATAGGTATTCTCTCAAGAGAAGTACAAAGAAAGATGACGACAATAGAGCCAATGTCAAGCAATTCGCGATCCTTAAATCTCTGCAGATCTCGCTTTGAGATTTCTCCGCGAAAGTGCTCCTCCAGGAATGGGAGTGTGTCCGGGAAGAGGGGGAAGGGAGGAGGGAAATAAAACGCTCGGCGGGGGAGGAGAAAGGCGAAGGAGGGAATGAGGAAAGCGAATGGGGAGGGATGGCGCAATTAAGGAGAAAGGGCGGAGGAGGCGAGGGGGAGGAGGCGTGCGGTCGGAGGGCAAGGAGATTAAATATGAGCCAAAGTTGAGGGTGGGCAGGGGCGGGAGTAAGGGGCGGCGACAAATAGGGTGGAAGGGAAAGGGGAGGGAGGGATCTGCAAACAAAGAAAGGAAAGGGAACGTAACGGCATAAAGTGCTCTCCTCATGCAACGCGGGAATAATTCAGCCCCTCAAAACGTTTACTCCGTCAACAGATTTCGGCTCGAACGAGTTTCGGACCCCACGGCAAATGTTTGGGCCTCCCCGCGAGGCAATCTCCCGGGGAATCTCCTCCTCTCGTCGGAGAACAGTCGCGAAGGAAACGCCTTCTTTTTTAAACGATTATTACGCTTCGCTCGAAGGTGGTATTCGGCACGAATAAGGGAGGCCCTGCTGCCTCAGATTGGTATTTAACAGTAAACATATGCGTCGAACCACCCCCAGATGGCGGTGGGGCAACGCCCTCGCCAACCAACCCAAAGGTCGTAGGTTCGATTCCCGCCTACGTGGGTTTCTCTCAACCTAGAGCTTGGGCGTATGTTTTTAAGTCAATTGTTATACCATTGCTCAAAGTTCGATGCAAAGTGCTCTTTTCGGACTGATGCAAAAAATAAAAATAATAAAAAACAGATGTTTCGGAATGACTCAGAACGGTGGGGAAAATATGGAAAATACTGAGCATGTCTTTGATACATTGAGTGCAAGTTGGATGCATTTTGTTTTGATAGCCATGTATTTCCAGATCTCTAGCTTTGAAATTATTATCGTCCAAGTATTCCCAATCGCTGCTTTTGCTCACATGAGGATTTGTTTCAAAATGAATTTTAAAGGAAATAAAAGAAGACGCAGTACATTGACCAAAATAATATTCAAATATAATTTTCATAAAAGACTATAAGGACTTTGAACAAGCATAACGTTTTTAATGACGTTACGCATGGAGTGTTACCCTAAAGGTGCCTAGCTTATTTCTGTAGCAGTTAGCGCGCCTTCTATTCCTTCCTATTCCTTCACCACAAAGAATACTAAATGTAGTGTTCGAGAATCACATCTTCCTGTTCATTTTGAGGCTGATGCAATAGGTACACATGCATTCGCCTGGAAATATTGGTAGCATTTTACTTATTTTACACATTGCATCTATGCCATTCGTACAGCGCACGTTTCTGCAATTATTTCTGTGACCATATTTTCGCGTCACTTTCATAAATGCACGCAGCCGTTTTTGAATTAGACAGACGATTAATGACAACCTGACAGCATTAGCAAGGAGTTGCACTGCTGGTCATGGGGGGCCAAACATAATGTCACCGCTGGCCAAAGAAGTGTTTCATTCAGTGACTCGCGACCGCGGTAATTTGATCGCTCACGCCCCGTGTGGCCGAACCGAAGGATGCCGGTTCGTATCCCTTACTCACAGTACCAGACTAGAACGATTCGTCCTTCCTTAAATTTTTTATTTAAAAGATGCGAATCTTAGCTTTTGAACATACTTAAAATAACTGAAATCTAACACTGGCTCTACTATTCTCTAAGACTTTCAGGGAATCTGTTCTAAGAATAGGGGGAGGTTTGTTTGAGCCCTTTCCATCCAATTTTAGAAGTTTTAAGTCGATATGTAAAGCAGCCACTGGGTAATAAACTTCATTGTAGATATGAAAATATTGCTTGTATGTGATGTGGACGGCATATTGTATGTGATGTGGAAGTTTGTTGGTATGTGATGTGGAAGTGTCATTATGTAAAAATATTTTATCTCTTCTGTTTTTATGTGTTCGTATGTAATTTTCGTTGTAGAGTTATCTTTGACCTAACCTGACCGTTGCCACCAGGAAATTTGCCTAATTGCAACGTAATTGTGTAAATAAATAATAATAATAATTTTTCAAACAAAAGAGTAATGAACCTCAGCATTTGTTTGATGGGAGAACGTGGAATCGGGCAGCAGCATTTCGACGCGTGCGATTCATTGAGCGGGGGACAGAGCGCATTGAGACGAGGGCGGCAACATAGCCGCGTTGCTTCCCCAACAGCGGGGCTCCTGGAAAATCACCCGGCTCGGGAGATACGGCGGGGGTCTCCCGGGTTTGAACTTGAGGCACTCTGGGTGAGCCAGGGAGCATCGTTTGGGTTGAGATTATCTCAATATTTCACTCAATGAATTCTGCGCAGAGATCCAAGATACTACCTATGCAAAATCATTACTTTGAGTTTCCCAGTGAAACAAGGAAAGTTATCTTCAATGTGCATAGATGGTCAAAAGGGGAATACAAATTTCAGTCACGCTTGGACCAGTGTTGTCACCCAGAGATTCATTTTAAGCAAAAACTCCCGCCGCTTGTCCTAGATGGCATTTTGGTAATGTTAAGGAAATGAGAGCATCGACTATTCAGGTGTTCAGCGAGGAAGACAGGAAGCTGTGCCGCCCTACGTTAACCAACATGCAAATTTGACAGGAACTGCGAAACTGAATCACACGGGAGGACGATTTCTTCTCTTTCGGGTAACAAATACGTCAACTGATCGTTTGCTCGGACTGCCTCCCGCAGTCTAGCAATAACACGAATGTTTTACCCTTCGCCGGAGCATGCATTCGCGTTCCACAGTTCGGAATGAATCAGAAACAGCGAATAAACAGCGCAGACGAATGGACTACCACGGGAGGGGGCGCACACTTAGGGCAGCGACGCTGGTGCACACGGGCGACGCAATGGCACTGCGATTCCGATGCTGCGCGCACAAGAAGGGGAAAAAGGGATTCGCAAGCAAAAATTAGCGTTACTACAATAGATTTAAGACAAAACGCAGGAATTGTAATATTATCTCCGATTTTATTTCCCTCCAGTGTCTAAAATCCTATTTGACGAATTATCCTCTCTTTTTAAATTTTTGGCCTTTTTTTCATTTTCTAATAGTGTCTCAACTGTTATCGCATCCACGAAATTTTAGCACGCTGTGAGCTTCAAAAAATCTGTTTTATTCTATTTGGTTGAATATAATTTTCATTTCCTATTGTTTAAATCTTGTCCTTGGCATATAATCGTAAATTGTTACTTTTTATCTGGAAAAAGGGACTTGAGGAGGAGAAACATTTGTTTTAAAGTTTAAGGGTCGAGTCTATCGTAAACCTTTATAACCCTTGCACCAACAGCGATAAAACTTTTGGGTCTGCATTCCCCTTCCTTTTGAATGGCGATTCGTTTCTTTGCTCTCAGGAGAAGAAGCTTGGAAGTCGGTGTCGTAAATATCAACAGCGATCATGCGCGCCTCATTCTGCTGAGGTCCATTCTTCGACCGGCAAATCCTTCATTTAACCATGAAATAGCAATGAAAAAGAATGAAAATAATCCTAAATTAGCAATTGAGTCTAATCACATTTAGGATATTTTGCGAGAAACTACAAAGAAATGACGAGCTATCTCAACTAAAATGCCTTCTTTCCAATTCCTTTGTAGAGCCGCCTGACGTGCCGTTAAAACATGGATACATATTCCTTACAATTACAAGTTGAATTTTTTCCCTCCATCCCATGAATCAATGCGATTCGGAGACTAAAGAGCTCCCGACAAAGGGACGCCAATTCGTGATGACGCTGATAAGAACATCCCCGGGGGAAAGTTATATTTCCCACAAAACAAACATAAAACTGAAAAAAAGTGCATCCATTCATAGAGATGAGGCATAATAATAAATGAAAGGAGGGATTTTTAAGAGGAGACGATAGTGGCAGATGCCAATAGTATGCCCTCACACATTTCGGAAACGACGATCCGCTAGACCCCAAAGTTCCAAAATGCAAAACAGATAAGATGTGGAATTAATTGTTTTCATTATCTCATTCACTATGTCATCAATCTATTTTAAGAATTACCATCTTCAAACTTTCCAATAATTTCGCAAAATTCCACTGCAATAAATGAATTTTTTTCCAATAAAAAAACGGGAAAAAATCAGTTAAAGAGGCGGGCGGCCGACAGACAAGGGATAATTCAGTGAAAAAAAGAAAACTGATTATCTTCATCGCAAATCTCAGCAGGGTACAACGCAAGATTTTAAAAATTAGATATAATTACTCGATAGGGTGTGAATTCCTATAATTGGTTGACTTAAAATGAGAATTACGTTAATTTCACAGGAGGGTAAAATCAACTATACTGTCTTTTTTAGCTTCCTTAATTGCCAAATGCGCAAAATGCAAACTGATTCAACCCCATTGGTGATTAATTCCAACGTTTTCACCACCCGAGCAAACGAATAGCAATAATTGCACGTGTTACGGCGTAATAAATCACACGAAAAACAAATTATTGTTCAATTTTAAATTCCTATTACGGATCAAATTATTTATATGAAACCAGTTCTAAGCATGAGGTTTCTAATTCCAAGTTACGAACTAAATGCTAAAAAAATATTCTAGTGTTGACTAATACCCGTCATCTTTTTCAAACTATGTATTGCGCGGTAATGCCACCAAATATTCCCTTAAAAAATGTGCAAGGTTTACCAATGTGAATAGAAAAAGCATTTGGGAAATTTAGCAGTGAAACTGATCGGAGGGTTTTCTCAACTTTGGCATTCTTTTGAAGGACGGACCTCAACATTATCCTGAAGCGGTAGAAACCCGTCAAGAAGCCCAATTCGACTGAAAGCTGCAAAAACCTTAATCGCAAATTTAATAGAGGCTCAGAGCTGTTACTATCCGCTTGAATGGGGGATAACTTTTTGGGTAAAAATCAATCGAATGCCACCAGTATTTAAAAGTCGACTAAAATTTAAATTTGTCGGGGAATGGGCCACGAGGCACAGCCGTAAGCCGTACGATACGATTTATCGCAATTGATAAGCCCTCGAGTCAATCGATCTTCATCAGCAAAGCTATCGGCAGTAATGTATCGTAATGCCTCCATTCTTATTCGCTCGTAAATGCAAATATCCGTCAATATTTTTTCATTGGCGCCATGCATCTCCAATGTTCGAATCGCGCTCGAAGCGTCGTCTATCGAGCGACCGCGGGACCCATTTCCCCACCCCACCCCCTAACCTGCGAGCTGGGCGCAGAGGGTGGTGCAGGCGGCCCACATCAAGATGCTCCACCAGACACCGCGGTGCTTCCTCTTCGCCGACGCCCCCGGGCCGCTCTCCATTTGTCTTCGTTCCACCATCGCAGATTGACCGCCGCCCCCTCCGCTCCTCCCTCTCTCTTTCGGGGAAGAGTCGAGCCCTGGCGGGCAGTCGACGCTCCTCGGGAAGGACAAGGAACCTTCGATCTCACACACAAACGCCGAGAGACAAGTCCCCTTTCCTAATTTCACACTCTCCTCTACTTTTTCCCCACCCAACCTCCACGACACGTCAACACCAAGAACGCCGTTCGCTCACTCACTCAATCACCCGCTCAAAGAAGCAGTCGAACGGGGGAGGATAGCAACCGGTCTTTTACTTGCCCCCAGGAGTTCTTCCCCGAACTGCGTCCTTTTCTTGGCTCTCTTCCGCGTCTAAGCGTGTCACCAGGCGATCCACGGGGCCTTGAAAAGGACGTGGGTGTTGTTGTCTGGCATCCCAAGGCAATGCGACGGCGGCTCTTCCTTCCCTATATAGCCCGCTTCTTGAGAAGTGGAGGGGAAAGGAGCTTCGTGGATTCAACAGTTCCCTCACGCAAAAATCAAAATGTGTGAAAACGAGGTTGATCCACCGTTGCACGCAACGAAGAGGGTCAAAGTAGCATGTAAATCACCAGAATTATTTAAAGAGTGTCAATTCAATATTATTCGACGAGAGTAAAGGATCAATGGGGAGCTGATGGCCCTCAGGGGGAAGGTAAGCCTTGCAGTGCCACCGGAAATTAGTAAGTGAAGTCAGTCAACGGTTCAGCTTCCACAAATAGTCACTCTTATATTGCAAATAAAACTTCCGGAACAATAAACAGTTAAGCTGAGAACAGTTCTCCCCGTCTTCAACTGATTATCAGAACGACGCACTAATGATGACGTGGGAAAAAATTACACAACGAAATGCCATCGACATTCCTTCCGTCATGTGACGCAGGCAAAAAAGAAAAGTACAGTGAAACTCCACCCTCCTCTTGCCTCTCACGGTTGTTGCTCCGCTGCGAAATGCAGTTAAGACGTAAACACCATAAAGCGAACGCGGAGAGGGAGGCGAGAAAGGTTGGTTTCGTTCCTCGGTCCTAATAAAGAATCCTTACCGCAGCTCACAGTACGGAGGGCAGTTGAGTCGTTCCCACGGAAGCCCTCCCGGTCTTTAATCCCATCGCCCGTCGACTCGTAACTCAGGCCGCCCTCCCAACACTTTTGAGTTCGTCCTCTCGCCTGCGCTGTTCTACCCCGGCACCGTCTATTCCTATCGTCCGAACGGCACATGCATGTCGTCGACAAAGCAACACCCGGGGGTTGGCTCTATCCGGAAGCAGAGAGGAAACAAGAGAGGAAGACAGAGCAGTAGTCTCTCCCCCTGTCGGACGAATTAATTATCTCCTAACGATATGTTTACGGGTGGCGACGACCTATTCCATGGGCTCAGCCTGTTGTTCGCCTGAACCATTTCTTCTGCGTGAGGGGAATGCTTCGGTCTGGGGTGTACGAGTGGTGCACATCGTGGCTATGGATCAGGCCCGACCCCGCCACCTTCGCCCCTTCCCGACTGGAGGAGTGATTTATGTATTCCTCCCCGGGTGCGCCCAAGGATCACATCTCCCGCCTCGGAGGCCTGGCTGCTACAGTTCCTTCGGCTACTGACACGCCTCCTGGCGGTGTTCCAGCTTTCGGAGGTCGACAGGGTGTCCCGGGCAGCATGGTCACACCTGTTCGACCCCCCCGGTCGACTCCTCCCCTTCCCTGTCCCACGTTGTCCGGAAGGTCAACTCGCTTAATTGCCGACCACAAAAGGGTCAACTAGGGTACACAAAAAAACTTCAACTTCGGAGATTCTCCGGATAGCAAAATATCCTCTCTCCCCTTCTCTCCCCCCTTTCTCGCTTCCTCCCTCCCTCCTCTTCCTTTCTCTCTCTCCCTTCCTCTCTATCTATCCATCTTTCTTCCTCTTTATCCTTGGCGCATGGGCGTTGGTGGGGACACCATAACCAATGGAATAAAAATATCCTCGGAAGCAGCCGCTTGAGGTAATCCAATTATGTCTCTTTGGAGGAAGTCGAACACCAAATCGTTACTCTTTTTATCACGAGAAACGACTCACTCTTTCTCTTCTTTAGCCCCTCGAAAGAAACACCCGATTCCGGAAATGTCACACTTAATATTTCATCAACACGACAGCAACCGGATCGGGTCAGAAGAATACGAACCGTCACGTTAAACTCGGACGACGATTGATCACCTTTCCAGAGAACTTGGAAGATTTTTATTTGGGAGAAGAAAGGCGAAGTTGTTATTTCTCGAGAAAGGCCCGATCGCGAGGCCCAGATGAGCGAGCGTGGGGGGGACGACTCAAGAAGCGAGGGGGCGGAATGGAATGGGGAGGATATTATCAATTATGTCACCTTCTCCAATATTCTGCGCATGGAACAATGCAATGGAAACGTTTCCCTCTCCATTTCGATGATCAACTTCCTTCGCACCGTTCGTCGTCGGGATCGAGGGTTTTTGGGGACGAGGGTTCGGGGCGACGGAGTCCTACACAGGCGCTGGTCGAAATGGGAGCCGCCGGAGTACGATGGCGTCCCACTCGCGAACCCTCGCGCCTTCGGTCGTCCGGATCGTCCTCGACGCACGGCGGTACGAAGGCTCACTGAGGACAACGGGGAGTGGAGAGGGCTCCAAGGCGGCTCTCCCTCCGCCGGGGCGGGAGGGGGCCTCGGCGCGCACCCCTCCTTTCCCACCCCGGCGGACCCCCGTCCTTCGCTCGCCCTGCCCACCCCGCGCTCCGCAAGCATCCCCCGTTCATCTCCCGCGCCAGCGCACAACCGCCCGCCCGCGCCTGCCGTTTGACATCGCCCGTGCAGTTGAGATACTCCCATTCCCACCCCCTCCCCCGCTCACTCGCAACCCCCCTCCCCCCCTCACCTCTTGTAGAGATCTCCCTCCATGGTGTTGCTCGGCAGGATAATTGTTAAACACCACTAAATCGCCGTGGCCTGGTTGGGCACTGGGCTTTTGGCCTCTGCTAAACTTCGTCTTGGTGGATAAATCCCACTGGGATCCGAGTGAACCACTCCTCCAGCCAATCAAATCCCCAAATGCTTGCTTGTGTTCATTATTCGTCCGGTGTCCTTCGTCGCCGAAAGAAGAAATGATTAAATGGCTCGTTACCAGAGTATCGGCCAAAGTTTGTATCCCAGAGGTGTCTATGATTCACACAAACCGCAGGTGATCTTACCTCGTTCTTACATTTAACATATTGGTGTGTTCGCATTGATGTTGCAACAACGGAAACTATAATAGCGGCGGAGTGCGAATACACGAACCATTAAATTCATATAAAACGGCAATTTTTGGAAAGCAAGTTCAAGGATTATTTTGTGGCAATTCATCAGGAGGAGGGCATTCGATATGAACGGAGGTAATTTTTCCGCTCATTTACTCCTTTCCTTTAACATCCCGTATCCATTTTACTCCATGGGAAATCGGTAAAATGGATACTTAAAATGGGTAAAATGGAACGTACACTCTTGCATAATTGTTTACAAGAATTTTCGGGAGAAGATTGGAAGGATGATCAAAATAACGGTAGCTGGTGATGTAAAAATGGCGGCAGGTGGAACGATAGCATCTAACAATTTTGGATCGCCTTGTTTTCTGGATTTCGACACAGAAATCTGTGCACTGGAGCATACTCCCCTCGGGTTGCAACCCAGCGATAATATTCGGTATCTTTCCAATGGTATTGAAGGAGCTTATCAAGGGACTTTTTTGTTTATATCGAAATTATGCCTAGGGTTTTGAAGAAGCCAGAGACAAATTCCGTTTAAATTCAATGAAATTGGCTAAAACGGGACTTACTCGTTCCGCCACTGACTTAATAACTGCCGAAAAGGTTCTATGCATCTTTTGCTTGAACCGAAGATTCTTGAGCATGTTTAAGGACAGAGAAATGAATTTACCCAGGAATGGAAATCCATATCCCATAAAACGGTTTACAAATACGACAATAAGAGAACTATTATTCTCACTATCACTGTATTTATTCACAAAAATGCAAATAGAAAACATTTTTGTGATTTGTATATGTCATAAGGTTGCCCATTATCACCGTTGCTGTTCAACCTGTATGCAGAGGAAATGATTAAAGAGGCATGGGAAGAACTGGAGATAGGATTGAAAGTGGGCGGGGAATTCGTAAAATCAGTTAGGTTTTCTGATGACCAAGCTTTAGTTTGTCAGTCAGCCAAGGGGCTGCAAGCATTGCTTAGTGAATTGGAAGTTCAGTGCTAAAGGTATGGGATGAGAATCAATATTAATAAAACAAAGGTTATGCGATTTTCTAGAAAGAAAAATGCTAAGCTCAACATTAGAATAGGAGGGCAAAAACTAGAGCAAGTAGAACAGTTTACGTATCTCGGTAGTGTTTTGGACCAATACGGTCAAAGTAGTAGGGACGTTAGGAGAAGAATTGCGCTAGGCAAAGAGGCCTAGCGCAAAGAGGAGGGAGTTGATCACGGGGACGTTGAGTAAGTACATTAAGAAAAGACTCGTAAGAACGTTGATATGGAGCGTGGTTATGTACGGCGCGGAAACGTGGTCATTGAAGCAGGAGGATAGACGTAGACTGGAGGCTTTTGAAATGTGGGTGTGAAGAAGAATGGAGAAGGTGAAATGGACGGAGAAGAAAACAAACGAGGAAGTACTTGGTATGGTGGGCGAAGAGAGGGGTTTGTTGGGAGCAATCCTATGGAGGCAGGAAAAGTGGCTGAAGGGGGTATTGACCGGCAGTGGGATGTTGAAGACTCTAATTGAGGGGAGAATGTTAGGCAAACGAGGAAAGGGAAGGAACAGGATAGGGATGTTGGACGGGATGAAGGGAGGAAGAAAGTACTCAGAGCTGAAGAGGGACCTGATATAAGTAGGATGCTGTTTTTTGCTAGGGGTCCAAATTATCTAATTAGTAATTATGTCCACCCAAAAACCTACCTTAACCGGTAGATTACCTTATAATAATAATAATATGTCATAAGGTTCGTACGCTGCCACGCCTAACGTCCTGCAGTATCTCTTAATCCTTGCGCGTATGAAGATCATTAGTTTAAGGATGCTTGAAAGGTTTCTTTGCCCAGTTTTGCTATGATTGTATGTGGTTTTATAACAAGCAAACTAATATGTATAATGATTACTGCATCATTGTCAAGCTATGTCCGTTAGATATAAATTTAAAAGAAATACCTAATTCCATTGCTATCTCAGGAAATACAAGAAACATAATTAATGAATTATAAATGTGATTGATAAAATTTAAAGGTATTTCAGTGGCAGAGTTTTAGATGGATAGAGTTGATGAATATAATAGTCGCGGTAGTCCCGAGTAGAGCGTTGAACTACTGACCGCAGAGCCCGGGTTCGAATCCCGGGCAAGCCTCTCTCGGCACCTACCCAAGCTATGTGATTTTTTCGGGTACCAGGTCTTCCTAGGAAACCATAACCGGCACAAGAAAAGGGACTGCCCCCCCTACCCTGATGTGTGAATTTCACACGCCGGATAGGGCTTAGTACTGGGTGGACTCCACCATCACCCACCAAACCGACCTTCGGGTTGATTACTACGGTTTTTTAATAAATTAAGATTTACCTGGACCTAAAAAATTTCAGATTATAAGTTTTCCATTGCTTTCATCCGTTAACTATGGAATAATTCTCGATAATATTCGCCCGTGGCCCAAAATCTAACATGATAAATAACGATGACAAAAAGAATCTTTCATTTTTAGAGACCTTCCAATATACCATTGCATCAAAATAAGCTGATCAAATGAAGACAACTTATTAACATTAAGATGTTCTTCGCCAATTTTTCCGTCAATACCGAAGAAATGAATTTACGTGAGAAAGGTATCATGTTCACAAATTCTTGTTTCCATTCATAAGTGTTCGATATAAAATATAATAACTTATAATCAAGTCATTTGCCTTTTTTCACGATGCCACAACTGTAAACCATGGCCTTGAAACAGAAAAGAAAGTCCAGTGTCATTTATATATTCATCATTGGCTCAGAGAATATTACCTATTCGGAATAAGGGCGATCTTTAGTCAACCTCTATTCATTATGCATTAAAAACATCATCCAGCTGAAAACGTCTTGAAAATTTCCTATTCAGTCTTTGTTTATTTTTCAATAAAAAATGCTTTTTCACAGTGACAATTTTTCACCAAAAATTACCCGCGAAAATTTCAGAAGTGCTGTCTGGGGGAAGAAAACTTAAATTCGGTTCCTCGTTACAAATAGATGCTAAGGGTACAAATAGAAGGTACCAGTACCAATGGCATCACTCCTCGATGAATTTACGTAGAACCATGTACCAAAGATTAAGTATAGTGTATATACTTTAATAAATAAACTATTTTACGCCCCAAATCAAAACTGGATTCCTCCACCCGAAGCCTCAATGAGCTTTTTCCCGGCAGAGGAGCGTTCGACCTCTGCGGCCCCATTCGGTGCACTCAGTCGTACCTCATGACCTCTGCACCCTCCCGCCCTTTCCCCCTTTTTACTGAAACATTGCACATTTCCTTTCTCCCCATTTTATAAACTTTCGCCCACACTTTCGTCCACCTCCCGTTTTTTCCTCGGTTTTCATATTATCCATGGAACACTTTCGTTACTCCGGCAAAACTTTTCACAAAAATTCTTCGAAAGTTTTTCGCGAGGAAGTGGCAAGGGTGTGAATGTTCTTAGCTTGGACCATCTCACCCGCTCAACTGCTTTTTGAAGATTACAGATGTTTGTCTTGAAGCGAGGGGGAAATCACGTCCGCTGCTACCACCCGCATGGCTCGCGGTGTAAAATGTTCCGCTAGAGTTTATAAATAATAGAACGCCTCGGAAAGTTGCGAAACGTGATGTTAGTGAAGCTCAGAAAAGAAATTTGACCATCGTCTTACACTCGAGACACGGAATCATGTTTTCGCGAGCGTAGGAAATGAAATTTCAAAAAATGTTAACATTTGAAATAAACGATACTATCCACAAGAGATCTGGGCACGGTTTGCATTGTGTTTTTGTAAATTTTACTTATTTATCAATAATAGTGACTTGAAAATAATACACATGGCCATCAATGTACGGGTAACCTCTGCTTCCCAATGTTTTACTGTGGTCAACGAAGGAGTGGACTCACCCAGAGTAGGATCCAGTTCTGCTTTTATATCGGTTGGACTGAGGTCTTTCAAATAAAAGTATTTTATCACATAACGATGGCCAATTTTCTCCATTTTCACAAATTCACTGAAAAAGTTCCCTATAGATGGCTGCCAAACAAATACTAAACATTGTGGCGTCTTCAAACTTAAAACATATTCTTTATAGATTGCATTTTTTCTAATGCAGTGAAATTTTTCAAACAACTACCGCCATCTCTAGGTCAGGCCGGGTACTTCTGGGACCACCCCCGTATTTTCCGTAACTGACGACACTGTCCCCTTGCCATGATATGCAAGAGTGCACCCTTTAATTTAAGTTTTAATCAAGTATTACACTTGAGCCAAGTCATATTACAGTATATACCTTTGACTCTACCAACGGGTTGGTACCTATTACCCTGTTACGCACCACAGCACGCTTTTGCCCTTACCGCTCACGGCGAGCGGTTGAGCTATGATAGCTCAGGAGGAGCTTGGGATAGCTCCACGTAGGAGGGCTGTAGATAAGGGAGTAGCAGCAGCCCGGCTCTATGTCCGAAGGGCTTAGGGAAGAGTTTTTCCGTGACCAGAAAGATCCCAGCTAGAATGCAAATATTTTCCATATGCTTCACGTCCACTGACTTTAAAATATATGCTTGTGGAACTTTCTGGTTCATTTTGGGGAAACGAAAAATCTGGAAACTCTAAGACCACTCTCTCTCTCTCTCTCCCCAACCGAAAATCCACCCTCATGAGCAAACCGTTGCTTTGGTCAACATTTCATACCTTACCATTCCACACAAGGACATTTTTGACGCATTACCACGGATGCGCGACAAAATGAAGAGGCACCGTCGAGATTCAAATATGTAGTCGAATGTTATGGAGGACATTTTCAGGAGATGTGGCCGCGAAGAAGAATGGAAAAAGTAAAATGGAGCGGTAAAAAACAAGAAATGAAAAAGCGCTTGTCGTGGTGGGGGAAGAGAAATGGATGTTGGGAGAAATTCAATAGAGGCAGAAAAAGTGGATGCAGGGCTTTAGAATTGGAAATGGAGTATTAAGTCTATGACGGAAGGGAGAATGCTATGCGAGCGAGGTGCGGGAGTGAAATCATAGGCTGGCTGGACGACATGGAGTGAGCATTCAAAATTGAAGAAGGGCTTATTGTAATCCCAACCTCACTTAAGTTCACACGACGTGTGAACTTAAGTGAGGTTCTAATGGAATAGAAATGTATCTTTGGTTTTTAGGTGCGTCCATTCAAAATCTAGACCATCATTAATACAATAAAATAATAGTGGTATTATTAAACTATTCCTGCCAACCGAATTATATAAATCTTCATTCTTCACGTACAATCCAGCTCCACAAGTCCGGTATGCTGCTCTTCCGAGAATTGTGTCCGGAGGGCCTCGAATCCGTGTGTTTGCAGCAGTTGCACCTCCGGAATGCATCGTCATTTGGTGCGATGTGTTTGGAAGAAGTAAGGAATCGAACCGTAGCACTGGTTTCTCATTATCCCTAAAGAATTGTGTTCGGTCGTATTTCACCTAAAACTGCTAATTAAATGGCCTGCCAGTTGTAAATATTAAGCGACAGCAACGCACAATGCTTACTATAGGATGGTCACCTAAGGCCATATTTGTGTATACAGGGTCCGCACAATAAATATCGGGACTGGTTCCAAAAATCAAAATGTAATTCAGTTAGCATTACAGTTAATTAATAATCTTCAAAATACATTCCTCCTGCATCGATACACCTATTGTTCGGCGCGTCGGCCACTCGTCAAAAGCCCGCTGGAAGTCGGGTTCCGGAATACTGTTGAGAGCCTTGTCGTCGCCGCTTGAACCGCCTCAATGGAGTCGATCCGATATCCTTTGAGCTCCTTTTAAGCTATCCTTTTAGGTAATAACACTGTCGAGAAAATTTTCATCTTCCTGGACGCAGTCCAAAATTTCTTGCGAAATTTCCACCCGCTACAGTTTAATGTCCTTAGCATTTCCAGGGTACATCGAAAAGTAGGGGTAATGAATAATGAATAATCTTGTATTTCAACCGCATTATCATTCCAATCTCGATTTTCCACCTGATACCCGCGTCGACTAAGGTAGGCAAGCCTCTCCCTTCAGTCTTCTCCGACCTCCTGCAATACGTTCTCGTGCCTAGTGGCCTCTATCGGGCGCCTCCTCGAGCAACTTGAATGGAACAGATATGTTCTGACTATATTTTACATTTCTCACACTTCCCGCTGTGGTACGACACATACAAAACTACTTCTCAATTCAAGCTGATGATTGCCTGCAATTTTCGGCCATCCTCTTCATCCATTTATTGAAGATCTCAGGTTGGCACTACCTGCTCCCCGTGATAGTTGGCTCATGGTTACAGAGCCCTCCTTAGCCCTGCATTCCCTTTTTATTGATGAGTCATGGTCCTCATCTGACAAAATCTTCTCATCATTTTTCTTCTTCATTAATGAAACGAATGAGCCCATATCAAATCTTCCTTCCAAGTTTTCCCGCACTCTTGATTACAAGGAATGGAACAAAAAAACGGATACTTAATTGTGGAATTTCAGAGTTTTTTCCATTCCTTGCAATTCGGAGGAATCCCAAATATACAGTTTAGCCTGAGACAATGTCCTATAAACTCTTAATTAGTTCGAAAGGGCAATTGTCTTTTCCCGCTGCCCTATTACTACATTAAACCGTCAACCTGTCTCGGAACCTGAGAATTGATGGAGCTGATTATACTATACTTATATCTATAGCCAGCCACAATGATCACACATTCCTAATTTTCTGGGTATTTTTCGCTTATGCCTATAGTTACGTTTGCGTTGAAACCAGATTACTTTTTTTATCGGTGGTCCATTTCCTCTTCATCGCCATTCTTTTCTCGTAACCACACTCCACTCCCCACCATCCCATTCCCATCTCTCTCCAAGCCGAACACATTGCATTGCATTCCCTCATCACTCTCGACTATTTCCTTCCAGAAAAACTCTTCTCCATCCTCTAATTGATCATACTACTGCCGCTATCTCAGCCTCTCAACCGATGAATAGTTCTCGACTTGAAAACCGAGTGTGGCTCTTCTTGCCTGCCCCGCTGCCAGCCACGGCACTCCCGCAGTTTCCATGACTCGTTCCGACTCAGATGCAAATCACAATTTCTTGAAAGAATAATTGAGTTGTCTTACTGATCCCTTCCTCAATAGTATATTTGAGGCAACCCCAATAGTTTAAATGTCCACCTCATCGGAGTATACGCCATTATATACACCCCTCATTGAGGGAGGGACACATCACGGAATGCGTTCCGTCTTTCTACTCCTACCTGTACCCTTCGATCATCTATCCAATGCCTAAAATTAAACGTTTGTTTACTGCGAAAATAAGTACTCAAATGCCGACAGTGCGTGTGCGTGGTCAACGTTGGCCCGTCATCGTGAATCATGTCTAGGTAATGCCGAGCTGTCGCCGAAAGAGTGAATATCCAATGACGCTTTGTTTGGGAACGAACTCAAATATTTAAAATGATCAACTTCTGCCTAATGCTATTTCTTGGCAAATGGTCAATCTGCCACATAAGTATCTATTTTCCAGCCAGTAGAGCTTTAGGGTCCATTACAATGCTTAATACGTTACGTCACAGTTATAATGAATCGTAAAGTAAAACTTATTTTGCATATGGACGTTGTAAAAATATTTTCAGCGTTCTAATAGTACCCTATGGTTGATTCGTCGATCATTCAAATATCACCGTTCAATCAGATGATTGCTTGGCTTACTATTTAATACTGCCCTCTTCATTAGTTACCTAGAATATTCGTTTATTTATAGTCTTATTATGTTGTACTTTCTGTACATTTTACTCATTACGTATTTTAGCGTAATTATCCTTAAAAAATAACCAAAAAAAATTTGAATTATTTTGAGCATGGATTTTCTTTCAGAGAAATTTTCCTTTCATTGATTATTTCATCATTATTCTTCATAGCTCATGGGTTATTAGGCCTTTTTTTAACAAAAATCTCCACTTTGGACATAGTAATTCTCAATTCGAATTAACAATTCAGCTCACGTCACGAAACACTTACATTTCAGCAGTTTGAACAACTACTTTTAAAATCAGTTAGGAATTATTTATTTATATGTATGTATATATATATATACATATATATATATATATATATATATATATATATATGTATAAATAAATATTTAAAAAACAGATTTAGATTATTAGAATATAGAAACACAAAAAAAGGACACTCACAATTTGTTATTTGACGTTTCGACAGCACGGCTGTCGTCTTCAGAATCATCATTCTGAAGACGACAGCCGTGCTGTCGAAACGACAAATAACAAATTGTGAGTGTCCTTTTTTTGTGTTTCTATATTCTAATAATCTAAATCTGTTTTTTAAATATTTGTGCGTCGCCGAAGAGCGTTCCATTTCGAAGATATTTTATATATATATATATATATATATATATATATATATATATATATATATATATATATATATATATATATATATATATATATATATACACACACTGTGTATATATATATATATACTATATATATATATATATATATATATATATATATATATATATATATATATATACTATATATATATATATATATATATACGTTTCGTGAGTCCTTAAAGAATAAATCGACCATAAGAATGTTTCAGAGACGTTGGGGATAGACGGGTAATTCTTAAGCGCTACTATAAATCTGATACACGTATGCATCGGGGAAAAGTAAATCCCACTTAAAAAATGATAATAAACCTCGGCAAATACGCGAAGTCAGCGCTTGCAGTATTCCCGACGAGCCTCGTTCTTCCACAGTTGGCATTGCGCTGACCGATACACTCGATTCTGTTTTTTTCACCGCTCCGCATCGAAATAACGACGCGAGCATATGCAAAGGTTTCCCGGGAAACCTTATTTGCCAACGGCAGGGAGGGACGGAGAGTGAGAGGAGGGGAAGGGCTTAGCAAGGAGGCAAAGCCGATGAAATGGAACAGCCAGTGCTGCAGCTTCATTGCGTTTCTCGAAACGGAGCAAACCGTCATGCGGGCGGAATGAAATATGCATGCAACAAGAATGGAGGCCTTGGGCCTTAAAGGGCCCTCCCCCCCCCCCCCCACTTGCTACCGACTGCACTGGATATGTGTGGCCTAAACAAATCTCGCCCGTATTCTGATGATGCGCCGGAATTGCCGAGCGCCGCCTTCCATCTTCGGGAGGCTCGCCGTCCCGTTAAGACATAAATCATCGGAACGGTAAGTTGAAAGGATTCTCCTGGACTCTCCGCGATCTGGGTGTGACTGGTGACATACATCACTGCGTGCACGGAGAGTGCATTTGTCCCCGTGACAGCGGAATGAAAGGCGCTGGGAAATCCGGCGCGGGGAGGCATGACAGATGAAGCGAATTCATTTACTGAGTCGAGGGAGCCGAGTCGCCCGCTTTTTACGGCGCGAGGCTCGCACCAAATCCCTCCACCCCTTAGCATCATGAAAAACGCATTGGTTATTTCCAATTTTCTATTTGGAATGCAATGATTGAGTGCTACATATTTGATAAAAGCAAAGTTGAACCAGCGGGTGAGACACGAAAAATGGGAGTCCATTCCTCCCGAGTGTGAGAAGCATGATTTCACATAAGCATTCGACAATCCTTATTCTGGTAAAGATAATTATTTATTGACTAAAAATGGTCTTTAGTTAACCCACAGAAGTTACTTTAGCCAATAAACTCAGCCGCTCAAAAAAAAGCCTCTGGTTTACTGTTTATTCGAACGTTATGTAGTCAACCACTCGGTGAGATTTGTCACTATCGAAAAGGCTGAAAAACGAAAGAAACATAGTGTATAACAGCCAAATAAGAAGGAACAACTATTTATATCGATCAATTTTTACGTGATGCTCGTCACTGCCAAAGAAAAGCATTCTTTAGACGTACAGGAAGACAGATGAAGAGAATATCGGGCAAGCCATTTCATAGGCAGTCATTATCTGCTATTCCTGAGTACAAGATGTAAAATAATCCATTTGGCTTTCCTTCTGTAATTTATTTCGATTTGATTTACATTTAGAGTGTAATCTCCAGAATGAACAGCTTAATAATAATATTCCGGATATTTTATGTAACCAACAATAAGCAAAAAATTAAAACGACACTCTATTAACCTGTACAAATTTCATTTTAAAACTAAATATGAAAAATAATTTCAATTTTAATAGAAATCACTCTAAACTGAAATCATAGCTGGAAATATTTTTCTTGCAACGTGAAAAACTCAAAAATATATTTCTTTGACTTTATTTCGAGTGGCTACGCACAAATAAATGTCAGGCTAAGGTCTATTCCGTCCAATACATAATATTTACCAAAAGAATTGCCAAATAAGCTCTTTAATTTAAGTCCTAGTTCATGATGAGTAAACGAATGGGTGCTTCGACCTTATGAGGCTATTGACCTCTCCAAATATTTATTTACCGTTCACATGGAAGTTATCCCAAACGTCACTTTAAGAATACAAGCATTAAGATAAAAGCTGCTAATATGCTATTGACTTCATTTCTATCTGCCATTTCGTGCATTTTGGTCGATAGGACATTACAAATAAGTAAACAAAGCTCACACGAGAGACCTTTTTAAAACATTCTAGACGAAACATAGCCTATACATGCAAACCAAGGTCGTATGGAAACATGATAAAAGGGAAATTCCAGTCTAAGAGATGTATCTAGGAACTGCCAAAGGAAGCATCTCATTTACACGATTGCAAAATTACTCAAGTTGTATTTTCGTTGTGATTAAAGTAACTAACACGTAATCTTAAGCCCGGGGCAAATTTTCTTTTACTCGATAATACTGCCAACTAACTTACAAAATCGGCACAATCACTGGTCATAATCCCAGTACATATTTGAATTAAATTATACAAATAGTATTTTTGAACTCAACGTAAACGTAATGCTTCATTGAAATTAAACAAAGTTGATTCCTGCAGTAGTTATTAATAATATTAAATGTCCACAATGCGTTGCGTGCGTTCAATTAAATCACATGTGTACGGTGGAACTGCTGTCCATTAGTAACTGATTTACCCTTATGATTTTATGGGAACGTAATTTAGCTCGGAGCTAACCGGCTGCACAAGGCTCTGTGTTACCTGTTACGCAACATCCGCAGATGGACTTTTTTGGACTCTTTTTTGTTCGTTTCATCCGGAATATTCAACAATGTTCTGTTGAACCAACATTTACGAAAATTAACATGTTTTCTTTAATTCTTGTTATAAAGATACAGTGTATTACAACAACACCGCCATTTCATAAAATCGATCGATTAAAATGCAAACATGCTCATCATCATCGATTTCCCTCATTGTTCAAATCCATTAAATGATTTATTCAAACATTTACCAAACAATTCGAACTCCAGTTACGGTTGTTGACCTATAAATCAGCGTAGTCTCGCACAGCTGGTCTCGAGAGCCATTAGCCGTCCTCGGTAGGTGCACAGAGATTAAGCGTGACGTTCTCAAACGAAAAGCTAAAAACTTCCGTAACACTACATGAAACAAATTGTAATTGATAATAATGTTTGTCGCTGGGCAAAAAATCTCAATTCTTAAATAGAAAAGACACTTAAAACATACCAGGAGTATCTCAGGGTAGCCATTAATGTTTACGTGTGTGTGCTAATAAAACTTCGGCAAACACTTTTTATTCACCGCGAAATTTTTAATTAAAAAAATGTCGCTAAATAATTATATGCGGTAATAGTGCCTAATTCATTCAACATGGACGTCATAAAAATATATTCCCTCTACGGAAAAAAATGCAATAATTCATGCAATAATATTTGAAATCCAAGGCTTGTGATGACCTGCTCACCCTGGCTTCAAATCATTTCAATTCATTTAGACAAAGCAGTGTCCCTTAAATCATATTTCCAATTCCATTTTTAGTTGTATTTTTCTCTGGAGAGATTTTTTTTAAAAAAAGAGAATAAAAAGAGATGTTTTCAACAAAATAAAAGGAATAGTTAACCAAGATAAACCGTATATAGGCATCTAACAAAAAGAACAAAATGAAGCGCCCCCACCCTTCTAATGTGTGAATTACCCACGCCTTAATTTACTATGTGAGCTCTACCATCCCCTACCAAACCGACCTTCGGGTCGATCACTGTATGCATGGTTTTTATAAATATAGGACGATGTAATGACACATGCCGCACTGCTGTCCAATTATTATAGTTATGACTTTTATTATACTATATGCATGTGTGTTTATATATATGTATATATATATGTATGTATATATATATATATATATATATATATATATATATACATAATATATATGCATATACTATATATGTGTATGGCTGCAAGCATTGCTGAGTAAATTGGAAATTCAGTGCGACAGGTATGGGATGAGAATCAATATTAATAAAACAAAGCTTATGCGATTTTCTAGAAAGAAAAAGGCCAAGCTTAACATTAAAATAGGAGGGCCAAAACTAGAGCAAGTAGAACAGTTTACGTATCTCGGCAGTGGTTTGGAACAACACGGTCAAAGTAGTACGGACATAAGGAGAAGAATTGCGCTAGGCAAAGAGGCTTTCACAAGGAGGAGGGAGTTGATGACAGGGATTTTGAGTAAGGATGTTAAGAAAAGACTCGTAAAAACTTTGATATGGAGCGTAACTATGTACGGCGCGGAAACGTGGTCATTGAAGTAGGAGGATAGACGTAGACTGGAGGCTTTTGAAATGTGGGTTTGGAGAAGAATGCAGAAGGTGAAATGGACGGAGAAGAAAACAAATGAGGAAGTACTTGGTATGGTGGGCGAAGAGAGGGGTTTGTTGGGAGCAATCCTATGGAGGCAGGAAATGTGGATGAAGGGGGTGTTGAAGACTGTGATAGAGGGTAGAATGTTGGGCAAAAGAGGAAAGTGAAGGAACAGGATAGGGATGTTGGACGGGATGAAGGGAGGAAGAAAGTACTCAGAGATAAAGAGGGACCTGATATAGAGTAGGATGATGGATTTTGTGTTTTGTTGGGAGTAATAAAATATTTGTTTGGTAGTCGTGTCCATCCAAAAACCTACCTTAGCCGGTAGATTACCTTAAAAAAAATATATATGTGTATATATTTTGTGATTCCTAACAAAACATAAAATCCTACTCTACATCAGATCCCTCTTCATCTCTGAGTACTTTCTTCCTCCCTTCATCCCGTCCAACATCCCTATCCTGTTCCTTCCCTTTCCTCTTTTGCCCAACATTCTCCCCTCTATCACAGTCTTCAACATCCCACTGCCGGTCAATAGCCCCTTCATCCACTTTTCCTGCCTCCTCAGGGATTCTCCCAACAAACCCCTCTCTTCGCCCACCATGCCAAGTACTTCCTCATTTGTTTTCTTCTCCGTCCATTTCACCTTCTCCATTCTTCTCCACACCCACATTTCAAAAGCCTACAATCTACGTCTATCCTCCTGCTTCAATGACCACGTTTCCGCACCGTAAATAGCTACGCTCCATATCCAAGTTTTTACGAGTCTTTTCTTAACATCCTTACTCAACGTCCCCGTCATCAACTCCCTCCTCCTTGTGAAAGCCTCTTTGCCTAGCGCAATTCTTCTCCTTACGTCCCTACTACTTTGACCGTGTTGGTCCAAAACACTACCAAGATACGTAAACTGTTCTACTTGCTCTAGTTTTGGCCCTCCTATTTTAATGTTAAGCTTAGCCTTTTTCTTTCTAGAAAATCGCATAACCTTTGTTTTATTAATATTGATTTTCATCCCATACCTGTCGCACTGAACTTCCAATTCACTCAGCAATGCTTGCAACCCCTTGGCTGACTGACAAACTAAAGCTTGGTCATCAGCGAACCTAACTGATTTTACGAATTCCCCACCCACTTTCATTCCTACCTCGAGTTCTTCCCATGCCTCTTTGATCATTTACTCTACATACAGGTTGAACAGCAACGGTGATAATGGGCAACCCTGCCTTACCCCTTCCTAACACTGCCCATCCCGACTCCCCGTTTCCCACCCGCACCTGAGCTGTCTGAGACGTGTACAGGTTGCGGATTAGCCTCCTTTCCCTCCAATCTATTCCTATTTTCTGCAATATACTCAATATACTCATTAGTTTTTCCCAATTTACTCTATTAAACACTTTTTCGAAATCTACGAAGCAGGCAAATACCTCCTGGTTGTGTTCTATATTCCTCTCGATTAATAATATTACTGCAATGGCATCACGCGTACCTCTCCCCTTCCTAAACCCAAACTGATCATCCCCTAAGTAATTATTTGCCCTACTCTCTATCCTTTTGTTTATGATCCTGAGAACAACTTTAGCTGCGTGGGATATCAAATTTATTGTTATGTAGTCCTCACATGATGTAGCCTTTATCTTTTTCACAATAGGAACTAAAACTGATCTCACAAAGTATTCCGGCCGGATTCCTACCTCATAAATACTACGGATCCGCCCAAATAGCCTCTTCCTCCCACATTTTCGGATGGATAAGGGGGTAATTCATTCTTTTATGTAAATGGAAGTGCAATGTTTGCATGGTGTGATGATTTCTTTAAGGAGAGTTTTCAGTCTGTTTGATCCGGGGAAATAGGTGGTGCAAAGGTTGAGTCCGGCGTCAGATGTGGGCTCGTTTGTGTTTTGTGTGTGTGGTCGGGTGGAGCGGTGGATTTTATTTTGAAGTAACTTTTCGGGGTAACCGCGTTTGAGGAGTGCAAGATGTAGATTGTCAAGGTATTTGTTGAGAGTGGCTGTGGTGTTGCATTTTCGGTGTCCGCGGATAGAGAGAGAGTTAGGAATCGAGCGCTCCGTGTTTTGAGGATGACAGCTGGTGTGGTGTAGGTATTGCTGATGGTTAGTGGCTTTGATGTGTACTGAAGTAGTGAATTTGTTGTTTTGAAGTGAGATGTCTGTGTCAAGAAAGGTGATGGTGGAGTCTGAAGAACTGTTTCCAATTTAATGACGCGACCTCATCCTTTCTACCCCAATGCCCATCTATCGCATACAGACGATCCGCCAATCTCAAAAGCCTTCTGAGATCCACCAACCCTTTGGCGCCCCCCCGTGACTAATTTCCCAATATTTCCCCATCTTGCAACCGCCCCCGATGTGAAACCTGTCCTCTTATTATGCCTACTCCCCTCTCCCTACATCCCCTCATTGCCCCCTCATCTCGTTCCCACGCTAATTGCCTCTCAAAAAAACATTATTTATCTTTTATGTATATATATATATATATATATATATATATATATACATATATATATACAACGTTCCATTTCGAACACACACACATACATGAATATATATATATATATATATATATATATATATATATATATATATATTCATGTATGTGTGTGTGTTCGAAATGGAACGTTCGTCGACGGCTCGGCCGTCGTCTTCAGCATGGCGTTCTCGGGGAAGAGCGGAGAGGACATGTCCGGGGGAGAGGTGGAGGAATGAGAGGTAAGGGACCAATAGGAAATGAACAACCGGGCGGGAGGGGATATGTAGGCAGCTATATGATGCATTCAGTGGCCTTGGTTGAGCCGGGCGGTTTAAATGAATGGGTCGTCCAGATATGCAACATCTCGCGGGTTCTCACCTATATTATGCTAGCAGATTTGGGAAGGATTTCAATCACCGAAACGGAGAAGCAGTCGTCAAGAGATTGATTGTGGGAAGCAGTGTGAGTAGGGATGGGATAATTAAGGAAGGTGGGATATTCGGTGGAATATCGGTGGTTATTCACGCCGAGGGGAAGTGTAGTCGTGCATTCGCCCACGAAGAAGGCAGGGCAGAAGTTACAGGAGAGGCGATATATAATATTTTTTGAGGTACAGGTGGCGAGCGGTTGGGAGTTGGAACTAATTGAGGGGGAGGGCGTTAGAAGATGGCAGAATTTGCAGCGTGGGCAGTTATCAATAACACTCAGTCCACATCACTTTTATTTCCACATTTTCCCTAGTTCCGTTTAAACGCTCGTCGAACCTGCGAGACATCTTAAATTTAACGAAACCAACTGCGAACACCCCCGTCTCCCCCCCTCCATCCTATCCGCACCATGCAACCGCCCACACTTGATACACAATATGTATACATACACAAACACATACCTCAAATTCTTAACATATATACGCATGCCTATAATTCACTTACCTATGCAAAGAGTCACTCGTTGGCGAACAGGAAGATTTGCAGTCTCTGGAAACCACGATCCTAAGACAAAGTGAGCTCGGCCACGCCTCGCAGTTGAAGTCCAATCAACTTAAAAAATAACAATAAGTGAACATTTATGCTTTCTGTTTGTAATTCTCCATCTCGGTTAACGCAGGTCTTTCACCGTTGACTAATACTCATCTCATTGTGCGGACGGTTTTTATAGTTTGGGAAAGATAAAGAAATAGAAGCAAAATATTGCCAGTTTACTGTGAAAAATTTTATCTTGAATATGTCCAGCGGGAGCGATTAAATTGTTACACCGTATTGTTGAGCAGCAGTTAGTGAGATCTTTGAAATTGTTTGTAACGAGGTGTATCGAGACGCATGTAATGAGATGAACTAAAGGAAACTGATTCCACTATGGTGTAAGCGTTCAAATCTTCTCACTAAATTACCCTTCTGAAAAAAGTAAATACTGTCAATCGCTTTAAATTATGGGAAAAAGCTCATCGCAGAAATATGAGAAAATGGTAGATGATAATAATGAAATAGAATGGTGAGGAAATTTTTTAAAGGATCACGCTTTATTTAAAATAATATTTGGGGCAATGTTGAAAGGAATAATAATAAATAGCAGTGGCGATGGTTGCTGCGATGGGGGCGGTGTCTGGTGAGGGTTGTGAGCAAGGTAAGGCGAGGGCAAAGGGGGAGGGGCAGGAGGGACGGGGTGAGTGGGCGGGGGAGGGGGGATTCGGGAGGAGGGCGGCGGAGGCAGACGTAATGAAGCCAAGACATGGATGATAACGTCTCCCTCAAAAACTTCCTCCCGTCGGGAGCTCTTCCGGCAACCAAACCCCATTCCGCGCCACTAACGTCGCCCACAAGGGTCGAAGGAGAAACACATTCAGTTTCCGGAGAGGGAATATTTTCGCGGAGGCAAGAAAGAAACGGGGAAGCGAAGTGAGGGAATGGAAAAGGGAGAAAGGAGAAGAGGAAAAAGTTGCACGGAAGACTCACGTGGCGGCATCTGGCGCCTGGAAGGGGCTCTCGTAGCTGTAGAGGGTGGGGGGCGCTGGAGGGGGAAGGAGGGAGGGAGAGAACAGGGCGAGGGAGAGGAGAGAGGGAGTGGTAGGGTCAGTGCGTGGGCGGGGAACGTCGAGACGTCAGTTCCGGAGGGTCGGGGGGGAGAGGTCACAAACGCAGGCACTCGTCGTTCGCAATGGGGAGAGGCAGGGCCGGTGGACGGATGGCAAGAAGTAAGTAAATGCAAAAATGCCACAGAGGATGGTGGCACTTCATTACTATGGAAAAAATCCTTGAGGGAAAATAGCATTTTGCGGAAAAATGCTCTGTTATGAGTTTCGAGAGAGCAAGAAAGATAAATGAGCTCTATAAACGCTAAGCCGACAGGCCTTATTATAAAAAATTCAATAAAATTCAATGATTCGAATTGCCAGAATGAGCAAAGTAAAGCTGGGATTGTTGTAATCACTGAGCATCTCTCATGTGTTTTAAAGACACGATATTTCCTACAGAGCGTCTCCAATGCTAAACCGCCTATATACAGATCTGAAAAATAAATTCTTTTAATAAAATACCGAACAAATAAGCTCAAAACTCAATGTTTTAAAATAAGGTGGATGTTTGCCAAATAAATAAAATAATTAGGAAGGTGAGTTACTAGATAAGAGGTAGCATCTCTTACTTCCTTACGACAGAAAGGTGGCTTGTACCAACGAAAATTAAAAAACGCGTGAGTTTATTTTCTTTTCTGTGTTTTTTGCAAGTGCTCACTTCAAATGCATTAAATATATATATATATATATATATATATATATATATATATATATATATATATATATATATATATATATATATATAATGATTCTGAAGACGACAGCCGTGCTGTCGAAACGTCTAATAACAAATTGTGAGTGTCCTTTCTTTGTGTTTCTATATTCTAAAAATCTAAATCTGTGTTTTTACATATTTGTGCGTCGCCGAAGAGCGTTCCATTTCGAAGATATTATATATATATATATATATATATATATATATACATACATATATACATATATATATATATATATATATACATATACATATATATACATATTAATACATATATATACATATATATATACATATATATAAACACATTAATCAATCCGAAGGTCGGTTTGGTAGGTGATGGTAGAGTTCACCCAGTACTAAGCCCGACGGCGTGTGAAATTCACACATCTGGTTAGGGGGGCTAGTCTCTTTCCCTTTGCCGGTTATGGTTTCCCAGGAAGATCTGGTACCCGAAAAATCTCATAGCTTGAGTGGAGCTGTAGGTGCCCAGAGTGCCTGTCCTGGGAATGGAGCCCGGGGCCCTAGATAGATTTGTTCGGGCCGCGATAGATTTGTTTATTGTAACTTATTTTAATTGAATTTAGTATTAACTTTATTATGTTGAACATTACGAAACTTAATCTTAGTGAGATTATTTTGTTAAATCGAAAAATTAAATAATTAACTTTTTTAACCACACGAATATTCCACCAAGGCCTATTTTCCTTGCATAGCTAATTTCCCGTCAGCAAAAAACGCGATTTTCACATAAACTGTCGGGCGGAAAAGGCCGTGAAATCAATCAGGTAATTCGTGCGACCGTCTAATTTCCATAAGGGACCTATCTTCCCCTCTCTTGGTCTACATTCCCTCGGTAATATTTGTCTCCTGAGATATGCTACTTGTTGTACTACACGACCTGAGCTCGAAGCAAGCAAAAAATAATAAATAGTCGACTCTTTCAAATTAAAAATAGCCTAGAGATTGACGGGGAAGGGGAGGACAAACAGGAAGTGTGAGGCCGGGGACAAAACAAAAGGCGAGAATGGATATGGGAGGGTAGCTGCGGGCGCGTTGCCGTGGGAGCGGCCGTAGGTGTGGGTAGGAGAAGGGGGGGGGCGGGGGAGGAGTGCTCTCGGGAGAGAGGAAAATCTCTGTTTAGTCGGCAAGGGAAGGTTCAGGGGTGGTGTAGGACGAGAGGGTTAAGGGGGAGAGGGAGGAGCGAAGCACGCAGAGTGACGCACTAGGAAGGGGAATGGAATTTTCCGGGAACAGAAGGGGAGGAAATTTGCTTTGGAAGTGTGGAAAGAGGTTTGGAAAAGAGGTCGGAAGGGTTGACAAGGTCTGGAAAATGCGTGAAAAATATTGTTACTTCCATAAATTGAATATCAATATGAAAGGGGTATCGTGGGCCATGTATGTCTTTCGCTATTCAGCGAAAGGGGTTTTCGGTATCAGCTACCCTATCATTCGTGGCCGTCAGAGTTGACAACTCCTGAATTTTTCTACCTATGCACAACATTCTTTTCTCAGATGGCATGAAATGAAGGTTAATTTGTGAACATAGAGACTAAACACAGCGATCAGATAGTGTCAACACAAATAGGTACACTCCAATCATTTATATGGTTCATATCGCCCTGATAGCATTGTCTTTCTTTGAATTACTACAAGGAAACTGCGTTTGCACTCTGCAGTCTAACAATTTCTACAAAAACGTGTACTCAAACTTGCTCCCCTGGCACTTGAAGATAGTTATATTATAAACCCTAGCCATTGCAGATAATGATAGCTAATATGAAAATAAGCCTTGTGAAGAGACGCAAAGAGTAACATAAATTTACAGAAAAAATTATCTAATGAGCAAAAATTTATCATTTCAAACAGATAGACATCATCTATATTTGATGTTACTCATAGATCATCAACAAACAGGGTAATTTTTCCCCATTATACAAAAATAAATGCTTGAACATCCATCGAAACCAAAGATCGACTATTTGCTTTTTTTGAGCTTAAAACACATCAATGGAAATACTTTTTTCTAAGTTATCCACCTCCCATTTTAAATTTCAAATCCCCGTGAAAATGGTTGCTGAAAAGATTTTTAACTTGACGCCAAATATTTTGGGATAAACCAACTTATTAAGTTTCGGTGCACACACCTATTAAGAGTTCCAGTTCTAAGGTCACAAACTTTTTCCTCAAGACCGAGAGTAGAAATTAAAATGTGGTTGAGATGAAAATACGCGGTCACTCTTCATGAATACAACACAACACACGATTGAAGCGTTCAGTGAACAGGATGTGCAGAGCTGCCTCTAAAATGAGAAGCGTTTTAAATACTTCAAATGGCCTCGTCCAGTGTACAAGGACAACATTTCATTTGTCGTCTACATTTTTGCGCTTGAATTCCCGCCTCAATACACCGCGGATTGAGCAAAGCAAGTGAGGAAGTGAGAAGTGCGATTGTGGGTGGGTCGGTTGAAAGAGGGACTAACGGCGTGGGACAACGAATCCGAGAAACCTCGACTACGGACGAACTAGTATTTCCAGTCGACAAAAGCAACCCCTGCAGAAGCTTCCTCGGTGACCTGAGGGTCATGGAGCCGGCATATTGAAAAATATAAAAGTCTATCGAAATATTATTTTGATATTTACGGATTTTTTAACGTATTGGTGTTGTAGGTTGCCAGAAAAAAATGGAGAATCTTAAAACTGGAAAAACGTCATATTTTTCCGCTTTGGTTTCAACTTACTTTCATTTTAATTTAACACAGTCTATCATATTAAAGCAAAACAGTTGGTTTTATAGAGTGTGTGTTGAAAATGCTAAGGAATAATTTATAATTATTACCGACCGCAGAATCATTCTGTTCGAGACAAATACTGTCCTGAAAGGAAAACTTCTCCTCCTCGATCACCACCATAGGATAATAAAAGAGTGATAAAGACGCGCACATAACAATTAAGTGTCCGCTTTGAAGGCACATGGATAAATTCAAATGCGTGGGTGCGAGAAATTACACCAACAAAAGAAAATTTGATTATACTGCTCGTCTCTAAGGCTTACCGCTATCTTCATGGACGCTATCTCTCTCCGTTAGGATTAGGGTACACCGCGCGCCCGTCCCTGTCTTCACTCCCCCCCCCTCCCGCCCGCCCACTCCCCCCCGCCGCACAAAATGGCAATTACTGCCTTGCGGGGGGAAACACAAACGGGAGACAAAATCTTTATTAACCCGTGGCCGGGGCGCGTGTCCAGAATACGTCAGGAGGACGCAATATGAAATGCAGATCGGTTGGCCGCAGAAAGTAAAGGGAGAAACATCACAAATAACGCCAGGGACTTTAATAAAACCGAGGAATATTTGGAAATTAAATGCATAAAGCAAAAAGAGCAGCTAGAGCCGTATGTGTGGAAGTGGGAGAAGGTCCTTTAAAGTGCCCAACTCTTTCAAATCCGAAGATCTGTTGCGTCAGTTCTAGAAGAGTGAAAGAGCCAGCGGTGCAAATGTCCGTTTCTTTAACTAAAATATACGTGACAGCACGAGGAAATAATTCGATTTATTATGGGGCTATTGAATTAGATTCAATTAGAAAAAACTGTGCTGCTGCAGCATTTGCGTGTTAAGAAAATTGAATATTTAAAAAAGAAATTTCTTTGCCACGGAATGCTAATTCAAATTCTTATCCTCAGGCTAAGTCTGCATTTATCATGAAATCATTTCATTTACAATTGAAACACAGGATTTTTAAGAAAATATTTTCTCTCCGAGATAAGTTTCGGTACTTTAAATGTTAGTGGTCCATACCACATTAGAGCAAAGGCTTTCAATAAGACATTTATTATAATTTTAGTGGAAGAAATTCTACTGCGATGTCATGATTTTTAAATTAGCGATTCAGACGTTACCTTTTTCTAATCTGGAGATCGTTAAAATTACGAATTCAAAACGACGCATGCTATTAATTGCTTAGTTCAAACGTTTAGGTGTTCATGCTTCCTTTCTTGTTAAGTATAACTGTGCAATGTCATAAAAATTCTTAGCTTTTGTATTTAATTGTCGTCACCCCATTTCATCTAGTGCTTACGGCTATGGAGCTCTAAAAGTACTTACCTCGTGCGCCATTATACTTTTCAGCGTCAAAAGATAATCCCGCGCCACGAAACCCTTATCTTCATCCCCGTGCTCCCTCCACCAATTTTTATCGCCTTACCATATTCTATTTTTTCATCCTATCTTCCCTTGTTTTCTCTCAAATCTCTCCCTCTGTTTAATTCATTTCCACTCAAGTCGACCCACGACTCCCCGTTATCTGCGCCCGACTCACCATTTTCCACTTTCGCCCGGCCTGTTTCATCCACCCTTTCTTCTCCAATCCACTCCACCCATCCCATCGCATTCCACCTCCTTTTTCCATCGCATGAGCATGTGGTTTATTGGAAACGAAAACAGATAATTAAATCATAGGGGAAAGGTCAAAGATGTAGCACACGCGAAGAAACATCTTTTGACGCCTTGAAAATATTTGCGGAAGATGGTTATTGAAAAGTGGAGTATTCTAAATGCCTGCGCTTCTAAATATTCGCCGATAGTGTGAGTATGCTGTCACTTACCAGTTCTGATAATGCCTTCGCTAAAATACCGCGTAATCATATTTTAAGCGCACTGCTGTACCACAGACGGGAATTGAATGTATTGCACATCCCGGATCTACGTCATAAATAATTATATAGATGCGTGAACTTCTTTAATGACTACCCATTAAAATGATTATAGTTTTAAGCGTACAGATTTTTGAAAAATATATCAGTCAGTATGTAACGCATGGTATGGGCATTACAATCGAAAATACAAAACTTTTATTAAAAAAGAGTTTGCTTTCTGTGCAGAAATAAATATTTTGATCATTACGAAATATGCAATTTATGAATAAAAACAAGCAATTTGTATTAATTTTATTGACTCGACATGGCGTACAATAGACAGTTCGCCCAATCTGCTTACCATCATCCTCTGTTCACTTTTAACGGAAAAGCAGCGTCTTGCACAAAATTTGAAAATCCAAGTTTATCGCCCAACCGCCTTTAGTCATCACAGCGGTACTGGACAGACTCTTTGTCACTTCGAAATTCTGATCGAATCTTAACGAACAAATAAACTCTCTATTCCTCTTTGGAGAAAATAAACCAGGCTAATGCATCAGGAGGAATAAATATAACAAAAGTATTGTACCAGGGGGCCCTGGAGTAATGCCATTGAATTACATTATTTTTCCCCTACGAATTTTGCAAGATAAAACTTATCCTTAAAAGTGGTACCACATATTATATACCTTTGTTACTAAGGGCGACACACGTGCAATTTTAAGCCTTATCCAATTGCGTTTGAATAAAAAACAGAGTAACTTCATTGAAATCTTCGAAAGAGTGACGAAGACCGCTGATTTCACTGTAGCTTGCAAACATCATTATACATATTATGTTTGATTTTGAAAATGTTCAGTAGTCGCTGCCTCAATGTACAGTCGTTATGCTTACCCTGTCTTCACAAAACATTCTTTTAACGCGCTGCTCAGGGGAAAGGTCGTGTCGCTCTCCCGATCCCATAAGCTTACAGACGTCACATTCATAAAATTTTTGTTTCCAACAGAATTGAGTTTTGCGGGAAAAACAACGATGTACATTTATTAATGCTATTACAATAGAAGTAATTAGATCAGAAGCGACGGGAAAGAAATTTCGTCCATCGGCCTAGAAGAGAGAGAGAGAGTGTTCGCATTACACCAATGGATCCTGGTTAAATGAATTGCCTGGGGTATTTTCGAGAAATAAGATGCTCCCAGCAGTTAGGGTTTCCAAGAAAAATTTAAAACAAATAAAATTATGTCGTATATTAAATCTTAAATTTTTTTCGTTCCTCGGAAATTATATTTTAATGAATACGTTGTTATTGTTATTAATATTATTTTAGTTTAAGTTGATTTGATAAGTTTAAATTTCACAAAGTCAAATAAAGATTGAAAAATTTAAACAATTTAAAAATTAACTACTTTTAGGTTTCCCAACATCATGTTTAAAATAAATTTTACTGAAATATTGCCTTGTTTTAGCTAAGGCTAATATCCAAGGAAAACAACATTCATAAACACAAAAATCAAGAATGATATATATTAACTATTTATAATTTGTGTAATATAAGAAGGTAAAGCATCAGTTTCCGATTTTTTAACACTTAATGCCGGTCTTTAACAACTTTTCAAAAAAACCAATTCCACGAACTCCATCAATCTCTTTCTGCAGATATGTTTGGCATTGTTTGTAAAAAACAATCTTTTGAATTTAAAAAATTTAAATTTCTCGTAATGCATACCTGCGTCAACACTGCCGAAATAACATATTAAGATTTATTAAAATAATAAGCCAATGATCATGACATGTTTTCAATATGGGCAATAAAATCTCACTATTTTATTTAATTATCGCCTTAATGGGGCGCGACACTACATTGTATTTGACCGAAGCCTGGATAGAGTAAAATCCATCTATGGGGGAATCGAACCAGCCACCTCTGGGTTGGCTGACGAGTACGTTACCTCACCGCCACTGGGGTGACAGTAAGATACATTAAAGTGAAACGGTATCGCCTAAAATCACAATTTTGCAATAACAAAAATAATAGTTTGCAATACAAAACTCAATAACTCGTGAAAAAATATCATTTCAAACAATTTGCAAACAAAAGGTTAGAAACAATTTAATTACGCATTTGAAAAAATGCATCAGTCCACGACAAGGATCTGAAAGAGAAAGGATCTCAAATCCTCCAAATAATTTGCTAAGAAGTGTGCCTTAATGAGTCGTCTAAATACTTCCCAGTTTCCTCGTAGTGAAAATTATAAATAAGTATACTTAGCGTAGGCGAAAAAATAACCGATAGTTGATTTCGCCGTTGCTAAACCTGCGGCTACCTATAAAATAGTCCAGCTGGTCTTTTATTTTATCCCCATGCAGTGCCCACGTAAATTGTGCTGCCTGAATCAAGTGTTCGTTATCATTATGTATATACTTTCTCCCGCAGAATTCAATGCTTCCTCCCCGCAGTCATTCCTCGTTCCTCCATTCGTTGCCCCCCTCCTCACCATCATCTGGGTGGGTGGGTGCTTCCGTGCGTCTTCTGTCACTATGCAAGGATCTCGTGAGATGGCAACCGTGAAAGCCTTGCTTCTCCCACTGTACACACGCACACACGGCCGATTGGGTCGAAACACGCATTTGTCAGGAGTCATCGTCATTCTATTTCCCTTATTATACTGCTCTTGGAACAATTAATTGCGATGATTTTTATGTAACTTCCTCCCAAATGCTTTTGACGTGAATCAATCTCTCCATGGCTGCCCCATTGGGGTCAGACGCCTTGCAGTCACCCCACGATTGATCAGGCGCTGTGCGGACTGCCCTCCGCCTGGCTCCTAACCTTCGACCTATCTGCAATGGGTGACCCCCGAGCAGGTATTCCTGCTGACCTCCAGGAGACATCAAAACTAACAAAACCATCCACCACGTCAAGGCTGTAGTCCATGGGGATGGTTAGTAGCGCAGCCATATAATTTGCATAATGATTTGTATTTGTACTCTCAACTCTAAGCGTACAAAAGTACTTCATAGTTTTGTTTGTATTCTTTGGCATTTTTTAACCTTTCCAGGCTTTCAGTTTATCAATTCATTCAATAGTTCTTTCATAGGAAGCAATATTGTCGTCAGTAAATGCGTCATTTCAAAAATAGCTAGTTGTTTTTGAAAGTGCTTTTCTAAGCGGTAAATATTTTTCGTAGGATATCTCTCGAAATCAGAATAGTCTAAATCCGTCGGCTTGATAAATGTTGAATAAATCTCTCAAGGCATAGTATATACAATTGAATTTTTAAAAATAAAGAGAAACCACTCAAGCATGGATTACGACTTATTTTCGAACCCAGCATGGTCACTGCCAACTTCTCAAAGTTTATCCATGGAATTTCGTGCCTCAGGATGTGTCAAATCAATTTCCCTCTTCTCTTCAGACTCCTCTCACCCCCCACTCTTAGAAGTACTGTATCATTAGTTTCTCTGCCTACCCATTTCATGTCCAATATTCTTCTGAAACAACAATACTTCCCATCCCTCCCATTCCCCTCCCCTCCGCTGCTCCTAGAATCAACAAATCCACTATTGCAGAGAATTATATTTGAATTTACATTTGGTTAAATGTTTACGCTATAATTATTAACTTAGTTATCAGATGTGTCTTCTGGTGAAAAACCCTTTTCGTCATTTCTCTTCTTCATTTTTCTTACTTCTTTCATTGCAACAGATGAATACACGCCACAATTCTTCAACTTTTTCGATTGTTCCTTTCCACAGTCTTGATCGGAGATTATGTTTCCTAATTCGACTCGAGATTATTACATTTGCTCTAACTTTGTTTGTCTGTAGGTTGTACTTTTTCATCTCCTTCACCATAGTTATTTGGAATTTTTCAAGAAATTTATCACTAACCATTGAATTATAACCGCCCAAACTATGACGAGCGTGGATGAAGAAAATGAATAACTTATCGAAGTACTTTCTAGTGCCAAGTAGTAGTAGTAATCAGTGATTCATTACGTTCGACTTCCACCACATGACGCCTGAGCTACTCAATGAATGAAGAATTTTTAAACATCGGAAATATTGAAACAAAATATTTTTAGCTCCAAAAGTTTCAGCGTAATTTCACGTCCTGAGTACATGATGTTAAAGTCGGTAAGAGTTAATTTCAGAACTACAGCAGGGTTTTTGTGTAACAAATGTTATTAATACTGATACGGCAGCAGAATTATTGGAGCAAATTTGCAATAACTCTCTACGTTACGAATAAATAATCAAATTCAGTGGTATTTATATGCGTGGTAGTAATGGGTGAGTATCATTGTTATTGAATTTAATTACTCGCTTCAAAATACCATCAGCCCATTATTAGTTTACTTACCTCATATCTGGGTAGTTTTTGAATATTTTTTGCGTCTGTACTACAAGCATATATTACACATTCTCTTCCTTTCTGAGCTTTCTGTGTGCAACAATTCTTCCCTCTGAATTATCATTCTGAATTTTTTTAGATAGTTTAAGATTTTTAGCAGCGTTTTTGGGAAGGAATTTAATATATAAAAATATTAATGCTATAAAGATATTTCAAACCATATAAATTAGCAAAACACGTAAATTGCGTTCGCTCTACATTCCATTGCAACTGGCTAAACACGCGTTCACGTGTTTAGCCAGATGATTACATTCATTAGCGTCGGATGAACGCCAATGAATAATTGAAATAAGCATTATCAAGTGTGAGCAAAATGTGATGCACGGCTAAAGAAGTGTTAATACTATAACCTCAGATAGTAATTAATGCGAGCACCTTGTTGATTACATTGAAAAATTACTAAATCCATACGGGTCAATCAAATCTTACACACCTTGCAATACATAAAAATATCCCGCTAAAAACTAAGATGGAATGCAAATCAAATACCTAGAAAAGTAAAACAATATACCTAGCAAAATTACCTACCTATTGGAAGTGAACTCGGCCTACTGACACCCACAAATTAATCACATTAACAGACGAAGGAAATCATCTATCAGCTATTTTGTTTTACAAAAAACCATACTGGAAAAAACCTCAAAACAAATTTATTTTCGATAGCAATATAAAGCTAGATGCAATCATGTATTCAATCAATTCTCGATTGCATCCGGCATCTTAGGGGAAAGTTCAACGGAATTACTTCATCCTCTGACTGCGTGCCTCCTTCGAGAAATGGCGTTCTTGAAGGTTGCTTTATAAAAAAAGGGATGCGGTTACAAGTACCGCCGTAATTGCATAAAAAAGACCTCTCGCCGCAACACTTATGGGAATAGGCTTGGAGTGATCTGGAGGTGGATTAGGGCGCGTGGAGGGAGGGGACGAAGGGTGGGTTAGCAATGAATAGGATTGGATGTTCCGCCTGAAGGGGAGATGGGGGGAGAGGGAGGAAGCTTTAAAGGGCCCTCCCCCAAGAATTGAGGTTTATTTTCGGAGACTTTGCGAGGGCTGCGAAAGGGAAATGGGGGAGTAGGAGTGGCGTTAGGGGGGGGGGGAAAGAGAGAGATGTGGGGGGAGTGAGATGCCGGTGAGGCACACTCGGAGGCAAAGAGGAGGGAGGCAAGAGAGGGCGCAGCCGAAGGCATCGGCAGGCCGGGGGGGGGGGCGGCGAATACGATCGTGCAGGGTTAAAGAGCATTAAGCGAGCGAACATAACAGGGCTCAATAGGACATAGTTTCACGTGCAAATTTGAATGAATATTAATAAAAAAGAATGAAATCTAAATCAAAAGCCATTGATCTGTGATGAATATTTTCAAATTATGACTTCCCACTACCTAATGAATATCGTGAGTGCATTGGGGACACACTGTAAAATATTGCCCATTTTGGGAAACGCCACCGCTACTTGTCGAGGCAAACCAATGCGTATGATGAGCCCAGCACCGGGTTTTGTTTCCCACCACAACAATATATCGATTTTCAAGGGCTTTTACCCTAAATAAAATGGGCTTAATCAACCCAGTCATCTATGATATAGGAATATTGAATTGAATTCACAAGACCCCCGAACTTAAATTCATATATATGAGGAACAATGATAAGGGGTACCACCTTATTTCTTAAATCCCAGTATAATGCTGAATTTTCAATCCTCCACCGATTTTTGCATACTAAGGGATACTAAGGGATAAATGGCAAAACGGTGCTTCCAAATTATATTTTGCGCGTAAAATATGTATCATTGATTCCTTCAACGCATATTTTTCTTTACGAAATATAAGAAGCAAATTCAATTTCCATTTGCTCGTGCTTTAACCTCACCTTAGGGAATACTTGAAAAGTATGTGTATATTGAAGGCTTCCTAGATTAAGCGGGGTACGTGAAAAGACATTTCATTCGAATTATATTAATAAACACTAAATGAATGGAGCTCCTTTCAGAGCTTCTGGTTACAGAAAAGATTTTTAATTGAATTTCCCGAGAAAATTTGATAATTTATATGGTTTTGTCCTCCGGAGAGATTCCTTAGATTTCCTACGGCTTGAAGATATTCGCGATTAACTCGTGGAAAAGAGGTATTTATTCGCTGCGAAAATATAATGCAACCCTTGATACCATAATGACTGAACCATTCATTGAGTATCAATCGATTCAATTCCACCGACACTGAAATATGTTACCGTTTGACTAAATTTCCAGGTAATACATGATGCGAAATATAAGAAATACTTATATTTGCACGCATATTACAGTTCGAAGATAGATGTACTAGATCTTTTGAGTGGGCATTCGCCGTGGAAAATCAGTGGCCACCCACCATCGAGAGTGCTACAAGCCCCATCAGGCCCGTACATTTTCATTCTAATCATGGATATGGTTCACTTTGTCAGCGTTCTAGTAATTTTCCATATTTGAATTCCATAATTGATTTTACAAATAGTCAAAATTTGATACTTAAACATAATAAAAAATTAAAAACCGAAATTAAATGGAAGTAATGCTTGGTAAAGGGCGAACGCGACCTCCAAAGATACGAAAATTGAAAATATACCTGATGAAGTTTTCTGCTCGTCCTCATAGCAGACAGATGTGAGTACATAAATTAGAATAAGTGCTGCCCTCTCTTTAAAAAAAGCATCATAATAACCACAGTTTTTCATCGAAAATCATCACTTCAGGCAATTATGCTGTCGCTTTGGATAGTGAATTCGATCGGATCTGAAGCTAACTTCTCACTGGTGAAATCATTTAGGACTGACTGTTCAAATTTATCATTATTTCAACACTCGTTACATTTGACACGATTCATGTTTTGCTGAATTAACACAAGAATAACCAGAATTATTACAGGTGATGAACGAAACGTTCTTGATTTGGTTTGAGACCAGTTTGATCCCGTCAAAGAAGTTACAGTAAAAGCTAAAATGTCACAGCGCATTAAATAATCACGATCACTTTTTCAAACTTTTTAAACTCAAGTTTCATATTATCAACGAATACATTTGTTTGAAATTTTAAACATTGACGCCTAAAATATTGGCAATTAGTACTATTCACGTTATAATTTAGAAATAACAGCTGAAACCCACCCCCGACCATTATTCGTGTTCGAGGCATTTTTAAAACAGCAACAGTGAACATTTCAGCATGTATAAATAACTCCCTCGCCGCTTTGGCAAATGTATCTCTGTAGATTTTCCATTGCAGTTCTTTAATGATAGTGATATCCGAGTTAGTGATTTTCCTGAGGGAGCAAACAAACTAAACTAACACTTAGGGAGACTCATCGAATGCAATCGCTGGTGTCTCCATCAGTCCGGCTATTCGACCAACCAGCTAATTGAATTATTCGGTTCGCAAGGAATTATTTCATCAAACAAATGGATTCTTATCATTGCCGATGAGGGCGTACGGCAGCAGTCGAATGTATTAATTTAAATCAACAAGAGCTCACAAAATCAAATCTCAATATTGAGACGAAAAAACGACGACCTTATTTAACTCGTGGTGAATTTCATATCAGTAAAAATAATCTTCATCCAAAAAATTTAAGTGCACATAAAATACACTGCAGTGAATAATTGATTTGAGGGAATTTAGAAATTGATTAATTAACCACTTTTCAGATCAATATAATTATAACCATATGCACGGATTGAAAATAAAATAATAAAACAGTAATAGCGCCCACGTGAACATGAGACGTAGAAATAAGAGAAAGGAAGGGAAAGAGAATAGAAGATGGGTGAAAGAGGATAGGAGGGAGAATAAAGGAGGGAGAGAGGGAGATGAAGGAGGGATATGGAGGAGGGATTTTGGAGGAGCCCAAACTATTTGAGCCGGGAAGGGTCGAAAGGTGGTCTGGGATTGGTGGACGGGCAAAGGGTTGAAAGTAGTTTCCCTTCTCCTCGTTTTCCCTCAGGCCTTCCCACCGAGGGTCCGTAAATCGATCGATATGGATCTTCATTACGAGGATTCGATATCCGATAGCACTCTACCCCTCTTTAAACTCCCCTTCAACCTCCCCCTCCCTTATACCCCCATGCCATTCCCCCCCTTCCCTCCTCTTACAAATCCCTTGCGCACCCAGATAACAACTCTAGAATGGTCCCCACGAATGACTCGCATAGGATTTTACTTTTTTGGTGCTGATTAATATATCCTATGGCGACGCTCACCGCAACAGAACTATAAACCAAAAAGAGTGTCTCATTTTATTCCCTCGATACTCGGAATGTAACTGCCAAAAATATTAATCTGATTTCCTCGCAATAACTTGATTTGGAATTTGCTTACGTACATATTATCTACCATTCAAAGTAGGCATGTAAATGGCCCAGCAACACTTCTTATTCCCGCCAAACATAAGCCTCAAACCATTAGACCACGCATTGCAATGAACCATTCCTCCGCTCCATGTAACTGCCTTCATTCTTCCAAGATGCCTAATCTCTCCCTCCTTCTCACCCAACGTCCTCCCCTTCAGCGAGGTCTCCAGCATTTGGTTTCCATTCAATATTCCCTACATCCACTTTTCCTTTCTCTCAATTGAAGTCCTTCCAAAAAAATATTTCTCTCTCCTTACTGTGCTTTTCGCGTTTTCCTTTGTAATCCTGTATACCCATACATAAAGAAAACCAGCCAATTATAAATCACTAGAAACCACGACTAAATCCATAAAGTTGTTTTACTATATGCGAAATATTAAAGCACAGGGCTCCTCAGAGCTTGATCAAACGTTCTGCTTGTTTTACAGCCAATCTTAATGGTGTAGTAAAAAATTTCCGTAGCGCTGATAAAAAGTAAATTCAGGAGAACAACGGAACGTCTGCCTCTCGAGGGAAGGTACACATCTGAATTAAGGCGTCAGTCACCGAGTATTGCTCCTACAATGTCGTGGGTGTTCAGCTCGTCGAACGTAAACCAAATCGATTTTTAAACTGTTCCTATGTGTCCTCGGCAGGTTTTGCAATGACAAATAGGTTTTCTGACCCAGATTTCTCTCATTCCCGCATCCAGTTTCCTTAAGACTCTATGCTGCATTCGAGTTAAAATCCCTAAAGCTAAAGTTAGTGTTTTCAGCACTCAGATGACTCGACAGACAAATACCCTAGATTCTATCTCGTGACATTTTTCACCGCATAATTTCCAACGGAATTATAGGCCACAGTTTTCGGAAGGGAATATAAACGAAATAGTCATGAATTGAATATGAGATACAATCTGATATGCATGACATGAATGCTGATAATTTAAAGGAACATATCCATAAGAAAAACTCAATTGTGCTTTGAAAATGAACGGAATTTAATTTAACAGTTTTCCTTAATCGCTGTAAAAATTTCAAGGGGACAAAATAAGCAGTAAATCTGAAACATCTACGCAGCAAAAAATTTTTGTCTAATATCTGAAAGCATTTTCGTGGTTTATCTCCGTTCAATTATCAATAATAAGGGCCTTATTTCATATAAAAATTCATATTCTTAAAAAATTTGATATATTTTATGCTTTCCAAAGATTTACGCAATTTATTCAAATAAAGTTACCACAAACGTGCTTACGCCAGGAAGCAGTATTGGTGAATGAAATTCCGCTTGACATCCACACCAGACTCTTATGTCCATGGAAGATCTGATCCTGTTGCTATGTCGTAAAAATTTAGCATCGAAACATAATGTGACACTTGCAGTTATTTTAGAAGGAAATGATAAAAATTTCTCTCGATGCATTTTATAGGGTAGGAATATACGCTTAAAATTTATTACGGTATTCTAATTTTTCAATAGTACGTAAACAGTGTGTTCTACTATGAGCATACCCTTCACATTAGACACCCCTCAAAATTCACCCGAATGGGTCCACCCACCCGACCCTGGAGGGTAAAACTTTATGTTCACATCTGATTATATGCAAATGTTATTGCTTTTTAATTTTCATTTCTCATATATTCAAAAATATTTTTTCTAGCAATCAAGATTCAAGGCTTTCAGCTTATCAATTTATTCAAAATTGCTTTCACAAGAATATGATCTACTAACATTTTCATTGCGTTTTACATTCTCTCCCCCGCTTATGTCAGCGAATGAGGGCGAAATATTTGAAGAATGTCTGCCAGAGGAATGATAGGTATTATATTAATCGATACTCCAAGTGCTTGTCACTAATCCAACTATCCAAAATTTTAAATCCAATGCTTCTGTTCCTGAAGCGCATTTGATCTGCACTGACATTCTTCCATTCGAATTTATTATTTTGTATTCGAATGATACATTGTACTGATAAGTATTTACAGAAGGTAAGCGGGCGTCTCCATTCAATGACTAAAAATGCCGTAAATATTCCTATCCTGAAAGTTTAAAGACCTTCCATTCTTTAAGGCTCAGAAAATAGCCTAAGGAATGATAACATAGTGTAAGTAAACGATGAGAAATTAACGTTTAAAGTGAATGTATTTACTAAAAATAATAGGGGGTGGAGTCATAGAAATATATCATTGGTAAGGAAATTACTACTTTAGACAAGCTAAATGAGGGGCTTTAAAACGGGGCGATAAACTAATAACAGGCATTACCTCTAGGAAATTCTGTACCGCTGATATTTAAGGGGTTGACACAAAGTTCAATGTCACGCGAGAGATATTTTTTGAGCGATGGTCAACCTATATACAAATATGAGTCAAATTCTCGATACCTGAGATTAACGTCTGGGTTCCCGTGGAAAAATCTCATTGCTCCGCGAAGCATTTTCTTTCCCGCGAGCAACAGACCGAATCCATCCGCGCTGCTCGGTACGCTCACTCAACTTGCAAGGAGATGGATCAAGGACCGCTTTCATCCGCCAGAGACAACGGATCGCCCTCGAGTGTCCCCCGTGGAGCAGTGAGCCCATCCGACGGACGGATGGCTCGGGCGAGTGGGTCGCACTCCCGCGAGAGTGTGCGTGTGAGTTTTGGCGCGCAACTTGAAAACAGTGCCCCCTCCCTCCCCCCTCTGCCACGCTTCGCCCCTCCCTCGACTGTGCCCGCACGTTCCTCAGATATTCCGGCAGCGCAAATAGGTCACCTTGGATCGATGCCAGGTGGGAACCGCCGAGTGAGGGAGAGAGACAGACAGACACCCCTCCGTCAACGGTGAGTCTTCTGACCGCGCTGCCACTTCCAATCCTCGCCTTGAGGGAGTCCCATTCGTGGACCGCAGTTCTCCTGCCATGCCCTTTGGCCCATGCCTCCATTCTCCCCTCTGCCCGCTTCCACACTAGGAACGTCGTCCGACCTCTTCAACCATTCGTTTACAATGCCACCGCGCTAACTCAATTTAAAACTCGCTCTCATCCGTTTTTCGTGATGGTACCTGTTCCAAATTAATCAACTTAAACATTTTGAATCGCCTACAAGGTAACGAGTTGCTATTCCCATTGAGCCAATTATTTTTGGATGGTATGAATATATGTATACAATATTTTCCTTCGTTAATTTTGCAAGTATTTTTATTGAAACAATGGTGAAACATTATTTATAGGGGCATCTTAATGGCGAAATTATTTTAGTTCGTGTAGAGGGGTTCGTTGAAGATGAATGTATCATTGAAAGAGAAGATGGCAGATAGTTTTCCGACAATGATTGACCAAATATTCCAGGAACCTAGGGTATTTAATGATCTTTTCAGTGTGTAATAATGTACACATATAGAGAATCTTTTGCACAGAACCCAAATGGAGGTGTGAAAGAAGTTCCATGACTGCTTTCACACTTTGTCGAACTGACGCCTTGGAATGAGCACCGACGCCGGGTAATTCATTGGGAACTGCTCACTAATATTGCTATGAAATGCACGAAAGGTTGAGATCATTTTATTGTACATGCTATTTAAATCCAAACTGCATTAAATTTGCCAACAAGCATACTCTAAATGCTGAAAACAGATTCAGTTAATATACATATTGCAGCTTAGAGAGGTGTTGAAAATCAATAGAAAGTATTAATGCGCCCTTCCGTAGGCGCATACTCTTTTGGTTGTTTATACGAGGTCTGTTCAAAAAGTATTGCGACGCTGGTGTTTTTTCAAAAATTATTTATTTATTCATGGACATCTATTTTGTCCCCTTCAAAGTAATCCCCATTAGATATTATACACATGCGCCAACGTTTTTGCCAATTCTCGAAGCATTTCAAAAAATCATTTTTTGTGATCTTGTTCAGCTCCTCCTTCGATGCGGTCTTTATCTCGTCGATCGCAGCGTAGCGTCGTCCTTTCATGGGCCTCTTAAGTTTCGGGAACAAGAAAAAGTCACTGGGAGCCAGATCTGGGGAATACGGTGGCTGCGGCATCATTACTTTGTTGTTTTTGGCCAAACATTCGCGCACATGTAGCGATGTCACTCGCACAATACTTAGACTTCATTCCTTAAGGAAATATAAAAACCTCTCTATTCTTGAACGTTTTATAAAAACTCGCCATCAGCACTTTTATCCGTGAGTGCAAACTCTAATTCTTCGAGTTTTACTGCTTTCATGAATTTACCAACAATATACGACTTACTTTTCTGGTTTAGTTTAAAATGAAAGATAAACTAATTAGTGTTCCTATCCCGTTTATTTTACAATACCTGTTCACTGTGAGTATGGATGATTCGCTGAAATCAGTGGCTTCAATCGGAGAAGAAAAACAAAATACTAATGTAGCTATGACTACATGACGCGAATATTACCTCTACTCAGGAACGAGAATTGAGTCCTAGGATTTCGCTCCTGTGATAGTATTGTTTTTTCCTTTGGCAATGAAGTTCTAATTTCATTCATATCTGCTCTTTGTTCCAGAACTTTTGAGATGACAAAAGAATGTAACACAACGTCATACATTCGGGAATTTTTCTTTCACTCACCTTCCAAGTCATTTTCCTGTGATTTCATGCGTAAAAAAACCTAAATTTTTGGTATCTTTTATGATTTCATCAAATAAATTCCAATCCAAATGCAATCATTCATTAAGTGAGTAGGTCAAATGTCTAAGTGCAATCAAGTAAATGCCAATATGATTAAAAACCATAGTTTTGTCCGATGGATTTTCTCAAGTTGAACTGTAACTGTCGAAAATGGATAATATTGGAAAAGGATGGCAGTAGATATAGTTTTGGCAGCCTGAAAAATTGAAATCATAGGGCGTTGATTACAGATGAGAGGAAATGATTGGAGGGCGACCTGCGAGAGGAAGACGTTTAGGTCACCTCACCTTTCTTTTCGCTCTCTTTAACCCACCCAATGAAACTAAAAATTAGAAGAGTGTCCCATGCAATTGCATCATATTAATCAGTTGGATAAATTTCTTTGAGTGGCTATTTATACTCATGGGGTTCATATGGTATAGCATATCGGGACTAGGTGATATATAATGGGGACTCCAACTACTTTGAAAAAATTTTAAAAAGACAATATAATATTTCATATCGGTATATTGTACTCAGTTACTTTGCAATCGAAAACTATCATGGATGCGTCTTCTAGTGCTTCATTTCTTTCACCTGGTCATCATTAGCACGTATCCAATCCCAATCCAGTTTCCACGAGAATCCAAAAACTTCTCATCCAATCAATTTTGCGACATTTTACGGTCATATTGACCATTGTATCTGCAGTCGAAAATAAAAAGTATCGTTATAGATTTCCTTTTTCGTTTTATCGCTGCAATAGATGCTTGGCATTGTAGTGAAGCAGCGCTCATGCTCTGGAATGGCCACGATAGCGAGGCGACTCCAATATGCAGATTCCAAGGCGGGCATGAAAAATATGCTCATCAACTGAGAGGATTCTTTTTTCAAGTTGATAACGTGAAATCGCCTTGAAAGTGAGAGCATCAGATCGCAGAGCCAAGACCTCAAGGCTTTATTTCTTGACGATTCAAATATAGAACACGCCACAAAAAGAAACAATCGTACTACCGTCGATAGAATGTATGCGTGGGGGAAATCGAAAAGAGTTGACTCGTTCTGCTACTCCCATTGATCATTCGATACCCTGCGAAAATACCTTACCACGAGGATTGCCGGTCCAGGCCCTGGAATAAGTGCCGCGTCAAGCGAGTTCAGTCTCTGTCCACTCGTCGTCCCTTTGATGGGATGCATCCATCACTGCTTCCGAGAGTCGGGGTTCGTTTCCCCCAATCACCCGCGCGGATGGATCCAAAGATGACCCCTTTAAACCGGCGCGCCCTATTTAGTCTATATGCGCATTCGCTAGTTTGCCGCGCGGATCCGCGCGAAGTGATTGCGGGGCGAGAACTGAGTCGCGGGATGCATTCATCGCGTTTTGGCGCTCGAGAACAAAGCAAGGGCGGGACAGGCGATTGGCTCCGATCGGACTAATGCAGCGAGTGGGAAGAATGTCGGGCGGGGGGGTGGGAATGGGAAAAAGAGGAGACACGCTCTGTCCTGGAGAAATGAACCAGGCCCCGCTCTTGTGTGTGCGGCCCGCGGATTTATCCCGCTTATATTATCCGTCGCACCAAGCCGCCTGGATATGCCCCCTCGGGTATCCTCTCCTCTTGCTTACAGATTAGCCAGACCGTAGCAAGGCGGGAACGGATGTGGTAAGTCTGTATCCAGACCGCTTACTGCGGCAAACAACCCTGAGATATTATGGATTTGTGAGTGGATCGAACGATTACATTCCCATTGAAATAGTGCAATTTTCGCTACCGGCCGAATCATAGGAAATTCGAAAAAAATTATCTTTTCCGAATACTTATGTGCCATTGGCGATTCTAATTCTCTGGAACCCATTTTGCGGAATTAGGTGCGGTAAGATGAGTGGTTTAATCGAGGGAGGCATTCACAGGAACAAACACTGCGCACTTTAATCCTGACCCCTTTTCAGACACTGCTGTATTGGAATTGATCACTCAAAGCACGATAACTGGTGCATAAAGCCAGCATACCCTGATGTTAGATCCACTTTAGAAAAGTGATTTTCAAGTGAAACAATAATTATCCTACGGCTTATGGTAAATTTTCTAAAGGATATGATATGCTATGATAGCAATGATCTGAAGCATTGATATTTTTCCCATTGTGTCCAAATGGTACTGAAATGACTCCAAATTGAATACGGCACCGCAGAAACTCATGTGATAAAGCAAAAACACTCAAGATATTTTCATGTTTATGGAGACAACATCTTCTTAGTTTTCAAGAAAGCAATTTTAATCACTGCATACTTTCACATAAATATATTCTTGTGTTTGATTTATGCTGGATTTTTCAGTTTTTCATCAAATACGTTGAATTTACAAGTGTCCTCCTTGAATCATGTCGTACCCGTGTTTCGTTTAAATTTATATATATTACATTTTCAGAAGTAATGAAAATAGATCATCTCCATGAGGTACTCGAAAAACCTTAGCGAGGAGTTTCAAAGCTTCCAAATTCGAGGATTTTCTTCCATCGTATTTGTTTCCTTGATACCGTAAGAAATTCCTTTTTTTCTCCTTAGGGCCTCCTTAAAACTCTTATTCCTTAGAACGGAGATCCACGAGGAAAAATGCATCCTTCCCGAAACGAAACCTCTCGTGTAAACTTGCGGATCCCGAGAGGAAAATGCACGGATGGACAGGAATGGCAACTGGGGAGCTGATTAAAAGTGACACTCGTCAGAGAGAGATTCACTTGACTTCAGAAAAAAGGGGAGACGGAGATGGAGCAAACAGTACGGATGGGAATCGATGAAAGGTGGAAGCGAAGGCTGTCTCAATAATTAGACGGCGGAGAGAGTTGCGAATGAGATTGAAATTCAGGAAAAAACACAAAGTGTGAAGAGTTCTCGAAAGTTCCAGGGGTGGATTAAATAACGGAGATGGTCAAAAACGACATGGAAAGGAGGAAATTTACAAATTCACCTCTTCCGGTCGCTGTTTTGCAGCATTTAGCGCATGCTGTCGGGGCATATCGCAGACAAACCAAGAGGTTTTACACTGGAGTGAGAGAGAGAGGTGCGCGGGAAGGGTCGGAAAGGGAGGAGGAGGAGCAGATGAGGGCAGTTTGGGCGCTTCTTTTTTTCAGGAAGAAATAGGGAGGAGGGGGGTGAGAGGTTGCCTCGCTGTGAGGTCACATTGCGATAACAACTCAAGGAGGGAAATCAATGCAATTGTGGATTTTCGGGAGGCAATGTCCCCAACGACGGCAGCATCGCAGTCGACCTGGGTGGGGTTGAAGGGGAGGGGAAGGAGGGCGTGGAGGAGAGTGGATGGGGGAGGTGGAGGGAGGAGAAGGAGTCGAGTCGAACGTAAGGGAAGCTGAAATGCAAGAAAGGTTAACCCTGCGGGGCTCGAGTAGAGCGATGCCCGAGATAAAGGCTAAGAGTTGTAGCTGGCGAGAAGGGAACAAGGCGGGTAAAAACCTTTCTCCGTTTGGGGAGTAGAAATAGGAGGAAGTGGAGGCGGAGGAGAAAGAAGAATAAATACGACCCCTTGGAATGCGGCAGAAAAGGTTTAGGGGAAAAGACGTTCCGAGGCGGTCGGGAAGGCGACGGCGGCGGGGGGGAGGGGAGCAGGGGGGGGAGGCGAGGTGGGGGAATAAGTAAATCTTTGCTTTATGAGTCGGCAACGCTTTCGGAAATATAGAAACGACCACCTTTTTCTCACTCTCTCCGTTGGCACACCCCCTTCAACCACACCCACCCCCCCCCAGCCCCCATAAAAGCCTTCCACCCCCCCCACAATGCACCAACCGACACTCTCATTTCCCTCTCCCCCCGCCCCCGCCACATTTTCACATATTTTGCCTTTCCTTTTCATTAATTTTTCCGGGCATTGGGAATTTTCTGTGGCCATTCATCTCTGGAATTGTTCCAGCTTTTCCTTCGCACGCGGTGCGAGACTCCGCAGCAGTGCGAAACCTCCCGACCGGAGTGATTGTGCGGGCAGGGAAGGAAGGTGGGGCGGGAGAGGAGCCCTCACGCCCCCACAAGGGAATGAGATGGAGGCGGTGGAACGCACGATTGTTTGCGGGAACGGGGATGGGAATGAATAAATAAATAAATAAATATATATAGATATATAATTACACATACATGCATATGGATATTGTACAAAGAGGAGGCCGAAAGCTTAAACTTTCTGAAATGTGATTGTCCTTTTACTTGTTCTACATTCTATTTTTGTGTAGCAGTGTGTCTTCCAACTGTTTTATATATAAATAAATATATATATATATTTATAATATATTTTGTATTATATATATACATATATATGGATTATTATATATATATTGTATTATATATATATATATATATATATATATATATATATATATATATATATATATATATATATATATATAATGTATAACACTTAGCACTAGTGGACACAGACAAAAACACAGAAACACACAAAAAAAAAGACTCACTATTTTTCGAATTTTCGGTGGTCGTTGCCACCTTTATCAAGGAGGAGAGGGACAGAACTCTCAGTTCTGTCCCTCTCTTCCTTGATAAAGGTGGCAACGACCACCGAAAATTCGAAAAATAGTGAGTCTCTTTTTTTGTGTGTTTCTGTGTTTTTGTCTGTATCCACTAGTGCTAAGTTTTATACATTATTATTCACGTCCGTGAGTCTTTCAAAAAGTGTTATATATATATATATACACGAGGGTCATCCGGAAAGTAGTACCCGTTCTTGAAATAAAGACACAAAAGTAAATATTAACAAACATAAAAAATTTTATTTGAAAGAGGATACTTTAAACTACTTCTCAACATAATCTCCAAGCAAATTAAGGCATTTGTCATAACGTGTGACAAGTTTCTGTATTCCTGCTGCATAGTCCTGCGCCGCCAGCTCATTGAGATACGCGAGGGACCCATCTTGCACAAATTTTTGCATAATGCAGATGGTGTTTAACAATTTCATGAACAATTGTTCGAGAAACATTGGGAAAATGCTCACAGATGTCATCAATTGTGACGCGCCGATCGTTCCTCACGAATTCGTCAACTGAGCTCACCAGTTGGTCTGTAATGACAGACGGTCTCTCCGAACGCTCATCGTCGTGTGTGTTCCCCCTCCCCATGTTGAAGTTGCGACACCACCGCCGAACAGACGACTCGTCCATTACATTGTCTCCATACACCTCCTTTAATTGGCGATGAATATCACATGGGCGAACGTTTCTTGCATTGAGGAATTTAATCACTGCCCTCACTTCACAACTGGCGGCGTTCTCAATTTTTTTAAACATTGTAAACAATCACAGAAACAACACAGGCAATGCTAGCGTCACGCAACTTGGCTCAGAGAAGGCAGACAAGCCACTGAAGCTATCTGACCTCGTCCAGCGGCTACTCGCGTCGTCAGCACTTCATGCGGCACGAACGGGTACTACTTTCCGGATGACCCTCGTATATATAGATATATATATAATACAAAGTAACACACAATATAGAATCACAAAAAAAGAAGAACACTCACACGTTATTTCTTGATATTTCGACGGAAACAATCCGTCTTCATCTGAAGATATAGAAGTAATGACTGCTGGAATTGTGGAGGTGAGGGGTGCGAGAGAAAGGGAAGGAGGCCAGGGGAAGGGGAGAACGGGAGGCGAAGGAGGGGTGAGAGGAATGGTTGGGGAGAGAAAGGGGGAGGAGAGGCTAGAGGGGAGCGGAGATAGGCAAGGAGGGAGAGGGAGGGGGTGGAATTGACACAAACTCGGAAAATAGAACAACATGCTCACCGCAACTATTGCAACATACGAGACCCAGGTTTCAACCTACAAAGTATCGATCAAGACTTCGCAAGTTGAAACAAAGGCCACGTACACCAAACCTCGTGCGGAAAAACACAGTGTCCACACCCCGATATTCTTTGTTTCCACAAAGTAACAATTTTAGGCCACTCCCATCAGTGAACGACATTGAAGCCCGCATGCTGATAGGCCATACAGATGTAAATGAATGCCATTTCAAGAGTTTTTAATTCTATAGGGTTATCGGATGTGGGAAGGGACGCTAGGACGGAAACATTGTAACAATGGTTGAAGGGGGTATTATGATGGGAAGCATGTTTAGGGATGGGGAGACCCGCGGACGGGGAGGAGGGATTGCACGAGGCGCGGTGGTTATTAATCCTAATGTTAAGTGGTGTGGAACATTGGCCTATGTAAAAGGACGGGCAGAGTTTACAGGTTAGAAGATAAACAGCATTCTTGGAAGTGCAAGAGGAATAGGGGTAAGGCGGGAGAGAGTTAAATGGTGGGATGGAGTGGTGAAAATAGGGCAGGTTTTGCATCTTGCTCGATGACATGGAGTGGGTATGGCTCTGGGGGTGTGAGGGGATTTTGAGAGTGGCCTGGTGGATTTGAGTATATCTGCTAGGTTGGCGGGACGTTTGAAGGTGACAGAGGGGCATTTGGGAAGAAGGTTGGAGGAAGTGTTTGATTTTTGAGGATGGGGAATAGGTCTTTGAGGATGAATTTGAGAGACTGAATGCCTGGGAAGTAGGTAGTACAGATTGAGAGAGGCTGGGAGTTTGTGGTTGAGGCAGGCTTGGGGGTGTAGGAATGTTTAAGTATTTTTTTATGGAGGAGAGAATCAGGGTATCCTCGTTGGAGAAGGGATTGGTGAAGGTTGTTAAGGTATTTGTTAAGGGATTCGGGATGGTTGGAAATGCGGTGACCGCGGATAGAGAGGGAGTAAGGGAGGGAGCGCTTGGTATGGGAGGGGTGACACCTGCTGTAACAGCAGTCACTGTATTTGCAACTAGCACCAGATGGGTATTGGCCGGCAGTGGGATGTTGAAGCCTGTAATTGAGGGGAGAATGTTAGGCAAACGAGGAAAGGGAAAGAACAGGATAGGGATGTTGGAGGGGATGAAGGGAGGAAGAAAGTACTCAGAGATGAAGAGGGACCTGATATGGAGTAGGATGCTGGATTATGTGTTTTGTTAGGAGACACAAAATGTGTTATGTAGTAGCTTTGTCCATCCAAAAACCTACCTTAACCGGTAGATTATCCAATAATAATAATAATATATGTATATATATATATATGTTTTTGTATATAAATAAGTCATATACACAGTAAAAACCCGTTGGTCGGTTTGGTAGGTAATGGTAGAGTTCACCCAGTACTAATCCCTATGCGGCGTCTGAAATCTACACATTAGGGTAGGGGGGCCAGTTCCTTTCCCTGTGCCGGTTATAGTTTCCCAGGAAGATCTGGTACCCGAAAAATCACATAGCTTGGGTGGAGCTGCAGGTACCTAGATGGGCTTGCCCGGAAATCAAACCCGGGACCATCCGTTCTGCAGTCCGATGCCCTACCCCCTGGACTACCGCGACCCATTGCGAATTTCGTAAGCAGTATAAACAACTAATTAACCGTGGCACAAAGCGATTAGCATAGTTTGGGGAGAGAAAATAACTTTATGATTAATGATGTTAATGATCGACTTTAAAAGTTCGCAAAATTGTTCTAAAAATCTTGCAGTCCGGCTATGGATACCGGATACCTTATTTGAATTAAATGCTAAATGACTGTAAAACGCAGTTATTAAATAAATGAGCTCTCCATTCGTCTATTGTATCGAAATATTCGTTCACGGACTATTATAATATCATAAACAGGAGCCATTTGTTAATATGGACTGAAAATATTTCCGGCCGAGTGATAAAACATTAAACTGAGACTTTACATACTGTTATTTTGGCAACATTTTATGTGTAATTGCTAAAATTCTGTTGGTTGTAATTTATTGTAAAAGACGGACCAAAGCGTTTTTAATCTCGCACAACATAATCCCTTTCCTCTGAAAATTATAATGTATAATTTTCATCCTCGTAATAAGAATAATGGTTTGTCGACAATATATATTTTCTCGTGTCAATGCAGCCTTTTATTGAAATAATGGAAGTTAGGGAACCATTTGGAAACGAAGCACACTTTTTGGTATTTAAGACGGACGGATCTTCTGATTCCATAACCATTGTTTATGCAAGCAAATGATTTTACCGCTTATACTATTACTATATTATCTGAAGTACTAATTCTCCTTCTCTCTCGTCTTTTCAAAAAGCCCTCAAAGAGATAATGCTGCTTTTGTAAAAGACATTAGGTTAGATCTATTATCGCTAATTAAACATTTATCGCTTATCACTGATGGAGATCGCGATGTTGCCCTGTAGTATTCTGAAATTTAGCGTTCGAGGATTTCTAAGAAGCAAGTCATCTGTATTCCCTTTTTTCTGTCTTTCCTCGATGGTTACTTTTTCTGTTTATCCTCCGATCGTGCCAAAAGAGCAAAAATAATTCCCTCTATTTCACCGGGTTTCCTTTAAGTCTCTCAAATAGACCGGCGGATAGGCCGTAAGGTGTGAGAGGAACGAAGTTTGGAATGGGTGAAGGAGGGCGCGACGCACAGTTGAGGTCAGCCTATTACGCACGCACCGGCGAGGTCATGGCTCTCGCGTTGCTCACTGCGATGTTCGTCCAAACCATTCCTCCGCGATGTGCACATAACAATTAGGCTTTTATCCTTCTTTGCCTTGGCGAGTGGATTTTCATTCACTCTTCACGTTCCACACGAAGAGCAACTTCAAGCCCGTCCTAAAAGGGAAAGCCTTCAGCTCTAAGAGGAAACACAACAATAATATACATTGGACTAAAGGTTTATTTCACGTATAAAACTAAGGTTTAGTTTTTGAAATATCGGGTTCGCAGAGAAGAAAAAAGAAGATGAAAATAAAGGGAAATGGCGAGAGTACACCCGCAGAGAAAGAAAGAGCTCGTTAAAGGAAAGATACCAACCAGGTAAAAATTCTAAGAAGAAAGCCGACTCATTATTTTCATATCTGAACCATTGGAACAGAAGAGAACTGAAATGTTGTTAAGAGTCAAGGAAATGTATTTCTGTATCTGTGGCGGGGATAAGGGCGAGGGAGTGGTTGACTCAGAGATAGAGGCCACGGTGAGCGACTAAAATGTTGATGGCACTCATACCAAGCCTTGTTTCCATCTTGGGAGGAAAAGGGGGAAAGGATGAGGCCAACGGAAAGCATGATATGGGGAAGGAAAGAATGTTTGAATTAAAAAGAGTAAAGATTATGAGGGAACGGCACTCGTGATATATAATACGGGATACTGATGTCGACTGCCATTTATGCGATGGTTTTCTATAATACAACAATTATTTGCGAAATCACAATTGCCATATCAAAGGGTGAATTCCGAATCCTTAAACGATGCATTTGAATAATATTCTGCCTAAAATGCAATAGTGCCGGTATTTAAGTGTCTTGTACAAAATATCCCTAAAGGAGAATCCATCATCCTACTCTACATCAAGTCCCTCTTAATCTTTGTGCGCTCATTTCTTCCCTTCATCCCGTCCAACATCCCTATCCTGTTCCTTCCTTTTCCTCGTTTGCCTAATATTCTCCCCTCTATTAAAGTCTTCAACATCCCGCGGCCGGTCAAAAAGTCAATCCTTTTGTTTATGATCCTTTGAACAACTTTAGTTGCGTGGGATGTCAAACTTATCGTCCTGTAGTCCTCACATGACGTGGCCTTTACCTTTTTCGGAATAGGAACCAAAACTGATCTCACAAAGTCTTCCGGCCAGAATCCTTCTTCATAGATACTACGGATCAGCCCATATAGCCTCTTCCTCCCACACTTTCCTAAACATTTCAATAGTTCCGCGGGAATGTTATCCACCCCCACGGCCATATTTAGTTTCATCTCCTTTAATGCCCTTTCTATCTCATCACCTAGTATGCCTGGACCTAAGCTATCTTCCTCTACGTCATATTCTTTTTCAATGTCTAACTTTGTTGGTCGAAGTTCTTGGCTATACAGTTCTTCTATATATTCCTTCCATCTCTCTTGGATCTTTCCTGCGTCAAATATTACCTTTCCCGCCTTATCTCTAACTGTTAGCATAGCTCTTCCTTTCTTACTTCCCGATAACGATTTAACTTCGCTGTACAGCGCACCGATTTCACCCTTCCTCTGCAGACTTTCCATATCCTCGCACTGCGTCTTCCACCATACTTCTTTTTTTTATTTGTTGCCCGCCTCATTTTATTGTTTAACTCTTTGTATTTCATTTTGCCTAACTCAATGTGTACATTATTCCATTTTCTCCTCTCTTCCATCTTTGTAATCATCTCATCCGTAATCCATGGTTTCCTAGCCCTTTTCGCATTAACGGTTCCAATAGTGTCTTTTGCGGCTTTAGACAACCCTTTCTTGAAACTTTCCCATTTTTCTTCGATAGTACTTAGCTCTTTAGCATCCTCCATGATTTCCTCTACCGCCTGTTTGTACTCCTCCCTTTTCAAACCATTTATTGCTTCTACATTCCATTTTCTAACTCGCCGCCCATGCCTTATCTTTTTGAAATGGACGGTACATTTCATAACAACTAAATTGTTGTCAGAGTCCGCATCCGCTCCCGGGAAGCTGCGCGAATTTATCACACTGTTACTTAACCTGTGTTTAACAAGGAAATAATCTAGCTGATACCTCTCTGAGTCACCTGGACTTTTCCATGTATACCTACGTCTTTTGTGGTGTCTAAACCAAGTGTTGGTGATGACTAACCCCTGTCTCCTGCAGAACTCAACTGCTTTCTCCCCGCGGTCATTCCTCGTGTCCTAAACCGTAGTCCCCGACCACATCACCAACTCTTTCTTTGTCTACCGTCGCATTCCAATCCCCCATCACTATCAAATGTTTCCCTGCAGGAGCACACGTGATTATGTCCTCTAATTGATCGTATATCCTATCGACCTTTTCTTCCTTATGGTTGCTCGGTGACATGTATACCTGAATAATAACAAAGTTTGTCGGTTCTGCTTTTACCTCTATTATTACTAAACTATCAGTTACTTGTTCTATGTTGACTACGCTTCTTCCTACCTCTTCATTTAATACTATAGCAACCCCTCGTTGGCTCTCGTCCCCGCCGCTCTATACTTTTCTATACTGATAACTCCAGTAATCCCAGCTAATCTTCCCTCTCACCTCGCATAGACCTAAAATATCTGTATTTCCCCTTTCCATCTCTCGCTTAACATTCTCCAATTTCCCTGTCCTCATCATTGTCCTAACATTCCACGTTCCTATTCTAACTAATGTGGTCTTCTTCTCCTGCGTCTTCTGTCCTACTGGTGGTGCTGGTTTTCGCTTGTAAGGGTTTCGTGGGATGACGACCGCGGAAGCCTTGCCTCCCCCGCTGCCGTGTTCGACAAACGGCGGATCCGCCGTTGCCCCGTGGTTGCCAGGACTCAAAACCTCTGAATTGTCCATCATATTTTTCTTGGGAAAGATAATTGAGGTGGTTTCCCGTTGCCTTCCTCAATAGTGTTTTTAACGTGACACCATCACTTACTGGCCGCCCCACTGGGGTCAGACGCCATTGCAGCCGCCTCACTGAGGAACAGACGCTGCGTGGACTACCTTTCGTCTGGTTCCTAACCTTCGACCTATCTGGCATGGGTGACCCTACCAGGAGCAATAATTATTACTCCCGCCAGCACAGCTCTAGGGGTCATCGGAATGCACAAGCCCTTCCACCACGTCAAGGTTGTAGTCCGGGGAGGGGCCACATATATATATATATATATATATATATATATATATATATATATATAGTATATATATATACTATATATATAATATGTATATATATATAATGCATTTGAAGTGATCTCTTGCAAAAAAAACAAAGAAACACAAAAAAATAAACTCAAGTGTTTTTGAATTTTCGTTGGTACAAGCCACCTTTCTCAAGGAAGAGAAGTAAGGAAGTAAGAGATGCAACCTCTTATCTAGTACCTCGCCTTCCTCATTATTTTATTTATTTGCAAACGTCCATCTTATTTTAAAACCACCTCGCAAAGCGACCTTCGGGTTGATTAATGTGTTTATGATTTATGGTAGCATTATAAAAACGGCAGGTGCCTACGAGAAGGTAAAAAGGCCCGACACGAAGAAGTCCTCTTGCCGGAGAGCTAAAAGAGTTTTGAAATTAGAAGTTCATGTTATGGAAATCACATTCATCGACGATGTTGACACAGAAGGGGCTAATATAAGAAGTCCCGGTAAGGAGTTAGACGCTAAATCGACTAGTAAAACAGAGTGGCAAGGATCAAGGGAATACATTTCGGAGCTATCTTGCCGCAGGTAGAATTAGTGATTACAGCCTGGTCATGAATGTCAGACAATGATAGAAAAAGGTAAAGAGACGAAGACGCAATATACCATGGAAACCAGCGAACACGTGGTAAGAAAAACTTTCATTTATGCATGCTTGAATCAAAAACCGCAAATAAAAAAATACGTCAGCACCAAAGGGAGGCAAAATAACACAAAGACTACTGCCAAATAATTAGCTAAAGAGCTACTCGTGTGTAAGACACTGGTGCAAGGTGTCCACTGCGTAGGAAAACTCGCCTTTTGGAGAACTCATAGCAAGAAGAAGGAGGTGCATAAACTACAGAAATGGAGAGGAGTAGCCCTCGTGTGAAGAGGAAAGAAAACAGGTTTTACAATTTGGAGGTCAAGGAGATTGCAAACTGATACGAGTAATTTAAAGAGATTTATAAAAATGGAGAATGTAAAGAAAGTATTTGAGAGGCAGAAATAAAATCCAGTTGGTACAACATCAGTGATGCCAACGGAAATATGTAAATAAAGGAGTAAACACGGAAACACATGGAGCATTGAATAGCTGTTTCGCGGGCGGTCCTCTAGAAAACGTGGTCCGGCGGAGGGCGAGTGAGGAGGGCGTCGGAGGACCGAGGGCAATGCATACTTACTAGATGGGGAAATGCATTAAGTTGTGGAAGACTGGTAGAAGCACAAGTCGCCTAAAACGGACAAAATTAGCGGAGGCATCTTCAAGGCACTCGGGGGTAAAACTATGGAAATCCTTTTTTTTAATTATAATCAAATATGGATACTTAAATAAAAAATTGTGACAGGAGCATAAGAAGAGTGTAATAATTTTAATACAAATGTGCTGAGGATAATAATTAAAGAGCGATTTCAGTGCAGTTTTAATTTATGTATTTTGAATTCATCCAAAATAGTGTTGCAAATAGCCAGGCGGGGAGACCATAGCCTGATGCTACTGATAAAAAGAAAGGCTACATGTCATCCAGCACGCTGTTATGTTGCATAGACGGACTTGGAGTGTGACCTCTGACAACGCCGAAGAGAAAAAGTTATCCTGATTAATGGAAATATTGGGAATGGATTATAACGGCTGTAGAGTAATCCACCAACTATAAAAACAAAGCAAATGTGAAGCAGAAAAAACAATATAAAACAAATAAAGGAGCAAGCCTCCATCCAACACTTTTCAAAATATCGGATGGGTCGAAAGAGACAAGTCCAAGGAATGGGCATCAAAGAGATGCGGGTGAAAGGGAGAGGAGTTGATGTGTGCTCCGTTTTGCAAATAATATCGCAGTAATACCAGAGAATCCAGAAGACCCACAAGCACTCTTGAGCCCATGAAATAAGTACTTCAGAGATACATCATGGAAATGTTTATGCACAAAGAGATGCTAAATCCGAATTTACGGGATGGGGAAGACGCAGATTGAGGAGGGAAGAGGAGGGAGTCGGTAAATAAGTTCCAAACTGAATATTCCAACGGTCTCGGTAGTTGCATTGCATGTGATGGAAGGAGCTAGACGTATAGAAAGCCAAACGTAGCTCAATTAAATAGGAAATATACGTATAAACATTGGTAGTAATAATGTACAAGGACGATAATTCATAATTTAAAAAAAACATAAAGGAATCTCTGGGAAGTATTGCACCAAAAGACGTAATTGGAAAATTGAGTCAGAGAAGTATGAAAAGCTTTTGAATCTGATATTGAAGGATGATGCTGGATACTAAATGAGCAACAGCGAAAGAATGAAATGAACAACACTTCGTAGTCAAGGGAAAGAAAATGCAGAGTAAAATAATGACAAGGAGAGACTAGGATTGAGCAAAACTCCATCTGATTCATCTTTTTCTTGGAAACGCCTGAAGAAATAATGGATTCGTTACGGCCAAGCAGTTAGGGTTACAGAAGGGAACGAGGAAGACCAAGGGATAAACAAATACGTAGGATGAGGATAGAAGGAAGACAGAATACCCACCAGGCAGTAGAGTTACCATTAGAAAGGAAAGAGTGGGGGACTACAGTCGGCCAATCTCCGGATGGGAATCATACTAATGATGTTACATTCTCTAAAATTCAACTTTTATTCATTCGATCAATGTGGAATAATTACCAGACGGTAGGGTGACTCTCCACTTGAGCATTTTAATACGTATGAATATTGCACACCATTTAGCATTGAGCCAATTTTAGCCCGCCCGTTCTCCCACCACTAAGACCGTCACCATTTCCGCCGAACGAGGACCCGTTTCCAGCATTTTTTTTGGAGTAGTTAATTACTGCGAACACAGTTAAAATGCTTATTCATTACTTTAAAGAGTCTCATTAGTAATGTGCATTATTAATTCATGGTATTTTTTCAACGGAGTAAATTTTCCCCATATTTCTTCCTGAAAAACGGTAACCGATTTTCACTCTTATGAAAGCCGGGTTTAAAGCGATATCAATTGTCGCTTGGCTCGTACAGGTATAAAGTTTCGATTATTTCTCTGCTTTCCTGAGAATCTTCATCTCACCAATTCTTATTCATCTTTCTCTCTTCAATATCCTCCAAAATTGCCCAATCCGCATTCGCGATCTGCGTCCCAACGTCCCCTGCTCACCCCACAAGTGCTCAATAACGCTGGCTCGCTTACGACGACTTCTCTCACGTTCGAAATCCTCCCACTCTGAATGGTACTCCACATTTTGGATGGACTACGACTTTCTACTAACATTTTCCAATCTTTTAAGTTTCTAATTCTTTTATATCAATGTATAGTTGTCACTCCTAAGTTATGGGTAAGCAGGGCACTGATCCAGCTCGATCGAAATAACTTTTGAAACGAGAGAAATGCACAGTCACATATTTGGGGGGGGGGGAGGATGTTGCAGATCTACTTCCCTCTGCCACAATTGGTTTCGCTACGAAGTTCTAACTACCAGTAAACTACACGATTTCGAGTTTTGAGGAAGTTGCTCAAAGGCATTACATAGACTTTAATCTAAAGGTCACTTCGGTCTTTGGCATATGATCCACCACAATACCACTACGCTACCATACCCACCCAAAAACCATATCATGGCGATTAAAATATTTCTCTACCTCTCCATTCAAAGTTCTCGTTTATTCTTTATTTAAAAACTTTCACCCTTAAATTTTCATCATGGGTATTCATGTTATGGGGGTGAAGAGATGTGCGGATTACATTTCTGCCAAAATAGAATGAAAATATTTCACGCCGGTTCTATTTTTTCTCACCCCTTTCGATTAGTAATAGCTAATAGGGATACTTATTGGAAAATGAGCTTCAAATAGCGCTAGGTTGAATTTGAATCGAGTTTAACACGTAAGTGGAATCACAAGTGTAAATCTGTTTAATTTGACATGAAATTCATTTGCTTTCCGACAAATTTGCTTCTTTTTATAAATTACGCAACTGATCAGATTTTTGGAACACGCCGTTGTTTCGGGGGAATCGATGAAACTTCGGGATATATATGTTTTAATAAGTAATCAAAATTGAATAATGAATATTTGCCGCATTTCCTAGTCTCAATGCTAGTGGCATTTAAATAAATGGCATGTCACTCAGTATATGTACATTCTAACAACCAAGCAAATTTTTGAAAAGCGGAATTTTCTTTCATTTAAATATTATTGTATATGGCCTCCTGAACTCTCATGTTCGATTAAGAATTTTTATTCTCGTTTAATTATTTTTCGACATTTAGTTTTCCGAATTTTCACGGGATACTGATGCTCAATAATAAAATAATTGCCGTTTTTTGGGAATAAACGATGCAAGTCACGGAATGCGTCAGACCTCATTGACCTGGTTTCTCATTTCTCCACTAAGAATTAAATGGCAGCCTCTGCGCTACTCTTTCAGTTCTATAACCTATCAACCTAATTGGCCCTACCGTGATTGGTGCGATATACTGGGACCAACATCACCCACTCCACTCGTTTCAAAGAAGTTCAGGCTCCAATAAGTAGGCGTTCGGATTTCTGACGATGTTCAAGAGAGTACCAATATCCTCTCAAAACCAAAATAATAGTAAAAAATATTATAATTACTCCATTAAACCAGCTATTCTGTAACAATCGAGTTCTCACTGGATATTCATTTTAATGATACAAACAGTAAATAGAGTGAATTTTGAGCAATATCTTTGCACTTGGACTGCTTACTGAACATAAATTCACTTTGACGTAAATTATTAGTATTTTCCAAATTGATGAAAGAAGACATTTTGCTTTTCCATATGGAATATGTTTATTACGACTCAGAATTCTCAACAGCGTCATATGCCATGTTACGAAACCTCGGTCGTATTAAAGTCATTTCCTGCGGAAAAGCCAAGAGTCTTCTTTCATCATGGAGGATTTCCGCAATCTTACGCCTGAAACGGCGTTATTTATATTCAAACTGATGAGACAACATTTCTATTAGTGTGTATTATGTGCCGGCATTTTGATAAATAAAATTCTAATTTGATTACATCGCATCCCAAAGCCCATGAACTTGAAAGGGAGAACACATTCCCATTGTGTGCATCGCCGAAGTCCGATTCGACGAATGAAATAACTGCAATACCAAACGTCTTCCCCCAAGTTTCATCTCTTGGTTATTACGGTGAAGGAAAAGAAAACTCGCCTCTCGTTCCCAAAGAGGAATACTTCCTGCTCAGTAGAGATTGGGATGAAGGAAGGATGGGAGACATACGGTATGCATTGCCAATCCGGTCACTGGCCAACGTCACATCCGGCGGAAGGGCATTTGAATCGAAACCATTGCCAACGCCATCTCACGTGGGAGTAGAAACTCAACTGGAACACTATTGTTTCTCTGGACACCAATCCTGTGCAGTCGGCTTAGGAAGACATTATTTTACCATTTTTACGACTTGACAAATTATTGGTATTGAAAACTCTTTTGGGTTTCTGGCTTTTTCTTTCTCTTTTTTCGATAACAATGAGACGTTCATATAGAGCCATAAACACAATACTATAAAACGGTAGACGCTTAAATATATATAAAAACTCCGGATTGAAATCGTGAAGTGCAAGAAGTGGTTCCTGTAAGGGTATTTCTACAACCCATGGGAGAACAGGATAAGTGTGAAAAAGCAATATAAAAGTGAAAATTTATGAATTCAGAAGTTATGAGTAGGTTAAATCTCTCTGAGTTAAATAATCTCAGTTGTGACGACATTTTCCGACTCATACAAGACGGTAGGCATCTAATATCCGTTGGAATTAGCGATGATTTTTACTTATTTAAGATAGTTAAAATACTACTAGTATTTTTATGGTTTCTTTATTTATGTCCTTTTCATAACAATAGCTGTGTAGCAGGCATAGTTTAATCCTTATAACACTTTTGGTGTCTTCTTGTATACACGCGCACACCCATCCTTTCTTATGCACGAGATTTTCTTATATATATATATATATATATATATATATATATATATATATATATATATATATATATATATATATATATATATATATATATTATTTTACATAAGGTAATCTACCAGATAAGATAGGTTTTTGGATGGACAAAGCTACTAAATAAAACATTTTGTGTCTCCAAACAAAATAAAAAATCTTGCATCCTACTCCAAATAGGGTCCCTCTTCAGTTCTGAGTACTTTCTTCCTCCCTTTATCCCATCCAATATCCCTATCCTGTTCCTTCCATTTCCTTTTTTACCCAACATTCTACCCTCTATCACAGTCTTCAACATCCCACTGCCGGTCAAAACCCCCTTCAGCCACTTTTCCTGCCTCCATAGGATTTCTCCCAACAAACCCCTCTCTTCGCCCACCATACCAAGAACTTCCTCAGTTGTTTTCTTCTCTGTCCATTTCACCTTCTCCATTCTTCTCCACACCCACATTTCAAAAGCCTCCAATCTACGTCTATCCTCCTGCTTCAATGACCACGTTTCCGCGCCGTACATAGCTACGCTCCATATCAAAGTTTTGACGTCTTTTCTTAACATCCTTACTCAACGTACCTATCATCAACTCCTTCATCCTTGTAAAAGACTCTTTTCCTAGCGCAATTCTTCTCCTTACGTCCCTACTACTTTGACCCTGTTGGTCCAACACACTACCGAGATACGTAAACTGTTCTACCTGCTGTATTTTTTGCCCTCCTATTTTAATGTTAAGCTTGGCCTTTTTCTTTCTAGAAAATCGCATAACCTTTGTTTTATTAATATTGATTCTCATCCCATGCCTGTCGCACTGAATTTCCAATTCACTCAGCAATGCTTGCAACCCCTTGGTTGACTGACAAACTAAACCTTGGTCATCCGCGAACCTAACTGATTTTACGAAAACCCCGCCCACTTTCATTCCTACCTTCAGTTCTTCCCATGCCTCTTTGATCATTTACTCTGCATACAGGTTGAACAGCAACGGTGATAATAAAACGGCTGCCTTACACTCCTTCCTAACACTGCCCAACCGGACTCCCCTTTCCCCACTCGCACCTGAGCAGTCTGAGACATGTACAGGTTGCGGATTAGCCTCCTTTCCCTCCAATCTATTCCTATTTTCTGCAATATACTCATTAGTTTTTCCCAATTCACTCTATCAAACGCTTTCTCGAAAGCTACGCAACAGGCAAATACCTCCTGGTTGTATTCTATTTTCCTCTCGATTAATAATCTCATTACTGCAATGGCATCACGGGTACCTCAGCCCTTCCTAAACCCGAACTGGTCATCCCCTAAGTAATCATTGGCCCAACTCTCTATCCCTTTGCATTGACCCTGAGAACAACTTTAACTGCGTGGGATATCAAACTTATTGTCCTGTAGTTCTCACATGACATAGCCTTTACCTTTTTCGGAATAGGAATTAACACAGTTTTCCGGCCAGATTCCTTCCTCATTGATACTGTGAATCAGCCCATATGGCCTCTTCCTCCCACACTTTCCCAAACATTTCAATAGTTTCGCGGGAATGTTATCCACTCCCACGGCCTTATTTAGCTTCATCTCCCTGAATGCCCGTTCTATCTCATCCTCGAGTAAGCCTGGACCTAGGCTAACTTCCTCTACGTCCTGTTCCTTTTTTATGTTTAGCTTTTTTGGGGTAAGTTCTTTTCCAAGGAGTTCTTCTATATATTCTTTTCATTTTGCCTAACTCAATGCGTAAATTCTTCCATTTTCTCCTCTCATCCATCTTTGTATTAATCTCCACTTCTTCCCAACGGACTGTCTTTACATCCTTCAACTTCCTTCTTTCGTCTTTTTTTCTTATCATCTCATCCGTGATCCATGGTTTCCTAGTCCTTTTCGCATTAACGGTTCCAATAGTGTCTTTTGCGGCTTTAGATAACCTTTTCCTGTTCCTTTCCCATTTTTCTTCGATAGTACTTAGCTCTTTGCCATCCTTTATGATTTCCTCTACAGCCTCTTTCCTTTTCAAACCATTTAATTCTTCTACATTCCATTTTCTAACCCGCCGCCCCTGCCTTAGCATTTTGAAACGGACGCTACATTTCATAACAACTAAATTGTGGACAGCGTCCGCATCCGCTCCCAGGAAACTGTGGGAATTTACCACACTGTTCCTATACCTGTGTCTAATCAGGATATAATCTAGCTGATACCTTTCCGAGTCACCTAGCATTTTCCATGTATACCTGCGTCTTTTGTGGTGTCTAAACCAAGTGTTGGTGATGACTAACCCCTATCTCCTGCAGAACTCAACTGCTTTCTCTCCGCGGTCATTCCTCGTGCCTAAACCGTAGTCCCCCACCTCCTCATCATCTCTTCCTTCGCCTACCGCCGCATCCCATTCCCCTCGCTATCAAATGTTTCCCTGCAGGAAGACCCGCGATTATGTCCTCTAATTGATCGTATATCCTATCGATGTCTTCCTCCGTATGGTTGCTTGGTGGCATGTATACCTGAATAATAACCAAATTCGTCGGTTCTGCTTTTATCTCCACTAGTAGTATTCTATCCGTTACCTGCTCTATGTTGACTACGCTTCTTCCTACCTCTTCATTTAATACTATGGCAACCCCTCGTAGGCTCTCGTCCCCGCCGCTGTATATTATTCTATAATTATCACTCCAGTAATCCCCGCTATCCTTCCATCTCACCTCGCATAGGCCTAATATATCTATTTTCCCCCTTTCCATCTCTCGCTGAATATTCTCCAGTTTCCCTGTCCTCATCATTGTCCTAACATTCCAAGTTCTTATTGCAACAAACTTGGTTTTTTTCTCCTGTGTCTTCTGTCCTGCTGCTGCCGGTTTTCCCTTGCAAGTGTTTCGTGGGATGATGACCGCGGAAGCCTTGCCTCCCCTCGCATTTATGTCTAACACAGCGCATACTTACACACCTGATACTCTTAAAGTCCTTGCATGGAACTGCCATGGCATTGCGAACAAAAAACATGAACTTATTCACTACGCCGCCCAGCACCACATTGACGTCATACTTCTGCAGGAAACATTGCTCAAACCCCACCTCTCATTCTATTCATCGCATTACTTCACACACTCGATCGTAACACACATGGCGGAGGGGTTGCTGTGCTAGTTCGCCGCGATCTTCCGCACTCTCTTCTTGATGTTCCCATTCTCTCTTGTATCGAAGCTTTCGGTATTACAGTCCATACAACACACGATGGCCTTAACATATTTTCAATCTAGCAACGCATAGGCAAGGCGTATTCTTTGACATACAGTGATCTTTCGCGGCTGGTTTCACCGCGAAAGAATGGCTTGTACATATGAGATTGGAACTCACATCACACGATGTGGAGTTGTTCCAGAACAAATACGAACGGTCGGACCCTGCATTCCTTCCTTTCGCACAAGTCTGCGTGCATCCTTGCTCCTTTGGTGCCGACGCACGTCACTAGATCTCCTTCCTCCGTGTCAGTAATAGACTTCGGGCTATCGGTAAACCTTCCTTTCGACAGGCCGCCTTCAGTCGTACGTGATTTTTTCTCAGATCACTATCCAATTCTTTTTCACCTCCCCCTCTTCTCTCCACGGCTCCTTCCCCCTCCTGTTCAGTCCTTTGGCTAGCCCCGCTTTCCCGACTCTCTCTCGGCCATCCTGGTGCCAATCGCTCCTCTCATTTCCCCCTCCCCCTAGGACTTAGACCGCCGTGCCGCGGTTATTTCAGAGGCTTTTACTGCGGCGAGGCGTTTGGTTACTTCGCTAATCCTTCCGAAGAAAAAGGGAAAGAGACGCTCCCTCCCTCCTCACATTGTTGCCATGATTAAAGCGTGCAATACCCCACGGCGGGCTTGGCAAAGAGACTGTCTGCCGTAGGATCCTTCTCCTTACGTCCCGACCACTTTGATCGTTTTGGTCCAAAGCACTACCGAGATACGTAAACTGCTCTACCTGCCGTAGTTTTTGCCTTCCTGTTTCAATGTTTAGCTTCGCGTTTTACTTTCGAAAAAATTGCATAACACGTGTTTTATTAATATTGATTATCATCCGCACAGCGGTGAGCTCCCAATTCAAAAGCAATGCTTGTAAATTATCAAGACAAGCCGAAACTCGTCCAAGCAAAACAGCTGTCAACAATTAACTGAACATTCAAAAAGGCTGAACTTTTCGGCATAAATACCAATATATCACCACAAAAAATCGAATGCACGAATCCGCGGAAATTCAAAATTCGCGATACTTTTTGGAGAAACCTCGTATTCTCCATCCATAGAACACACCAACGTAGTCTGAGACATATTCAAGTACAGCCTGCAGATAAGTCGCATGCTCCCCTAAATACTGCTATCTTCTCTTACGCACTAATGATTGCACTCAATTTATAATATCATGCTGCTTCTCCCAATCCATGATACATATATACAAATTCAGCATGCTTGTCTCCTATATGTATTTCTTTTAGTGAAATTTATGTCATCACAACTGATCAACTCTCTCCTCCCTGAACTCAAACCGAGGAATCCCTCATAAACCATTTGTTTTCTTCGTTATCCTATTTTTCATGTTTTTAAGTACTAACTTAGCTACCTCCAACAACTACTAAGCATAGGATATTAGTTAGTCGTACGCATGCGACTACCTTTTCTCAATATCGTCCAAACATTCCGAGTCCTTATTTTATTTGTATTTTCCCTCTTGTCTTCTCTTTTGCTTCTCTCGATTTTACTCTGCATGGATTTTGCATGAAGATAATTGCGAAAGAGAAAGATATACGACCTACTAGGCCGAGAGTCGTAGTTTCCCGAGTCTCATTTTCATAATTTTGTCATCACAAAATCGTTGGAAGAATAACTGAGGCGGCCTACCGCCGCTTTCCTTAATAGTGTTTTGAACGTGATGCCCCCACTCAAATGCCCGCCCCACCGGGGCCAGACGCCTTCGTGGCCGACCCACTGGAAACTGTCGCGGCCGGACTACCTTTTGACTGGCTCCGGCATCTCACATGGGTGGCGCTACCAGGAGCAATCACCATCGCTTGGCCCTAAGGGTCGTCAGGGCGCTCAAATCGCATCCGTAACTTCCAAGGCTTTAAAGCATGAGGTGGGGTACACCATTACCGCATGTTAAACTACACTTACAGTCCTATAGTCGACTGGCGCTTTACTCCTTTTGGGATAGGGATCAGTATTGTTCCAATGATGTCTTCCGACTATGTTTCATCCTAAGACAGGTTCAAAGTAATAGAAACAATGTTTTCGGTTTTATAAATGTATCAGTATCTTCTTCGTGGATATCACCTATTCCTGCAGCACTTAATGTACCTTTCAATTATTCCCCTGCCCAATCTGTCATCTTCTAAAAGACATATCCTTTCTATTTCTAAGCTGGCCGGCCTACTCTATTAATCATTAAAATTTTCAACATATTTTTTTCGCCTTTCCTGGATATCCTTAGGCCCCATCAAATAATTTCTCTGCCTTGCACGTAGGGACGTCATAATTTTTCCTTTTCCATGCCTCGACAGTACGCTTTTCTTCCTGAATAACCCTCCTACATTTTACCGCCTCTAAAATGTCTCAATATTCTTGCATCAATCTTTCCAGCAAATTCCTTTGATTCTTTCAGTTTCTCGATTATAAATATCATTTATCTCTCATTCTTCCCCACTCTGGGTTTGGTTTTCCCATTACCCTCATTCATCTAACCCTTTTTAACATCCCTCCCGTGATCCATCTCTTCTTAATTATCCCTCTAGTATTTAATATTTCTCTCGCTTCCTTTGTAACTCTTTCTACCCTGATCTACCTTCCTTTCCTCCCATCTTCAGTACGATATTCATTGAATTTCCCTCGTCACTTCCACATTTTTAATCACGCTGAAGCTTCAGCATCCCCATTTTGACACCCTCCTGCCCCTCTTAATCCCTTTAAATTTAAATTGCATTTATTAACAGCGAAATTCCGCTCCAGATTTGCACGAGCACACCTGAAGTTGGGCGAACCGATGGGGCTTTTCCGTAATCTATTTCTAGCAGTGAAATAATCTAACCAGTTCCCAAGTGTACCGATGTCTGTGGTAAGGTTTGAACCGGTTGTCACTTATAACCATACCCCTTCTCCTGCAGAACGCGATCGCTTTTATGCCGCAATAATTTCTAATTTCTGAATCTTTCTCATTTCGTCCCTTCCCATCCGTCCCTTCGACGACAATAGCTTTCTAATTCCAAAATAATTAAGGTTCAGAAGCTGCAATTCGTGAACATTGTGCCTTTAACCCCAAGCACGCAGTTATATGGAAATATTAGGTGAGCTCTAATGAAAACGCAGCGCTTCAATTGAAACACAATGAGAAAGTAGATAATATTATTTCATAAATAAAACACGAGTTTTATCTCTATCTCTTCACTCTTTCTCACTGTTTGATTCTCTTATTTTTAACACTCTTGAACTTAAAAAGAAACTGAGCGAATACATATATATTGGGTATAGTAATGTATTCCAGTTGGATTCTCAGATATTTACTCTTCGCCAGTGCCATAAGAAACATCTCTTCTGAAAGGGCAAAGAAACCTTTAACTGCTAAAGAGACACTATCACCTTTTACATTTACGGCAAGGATTCGATTCCGTCTGAAAGTTTCAGTGATGGATAGCTCAGGATTGGGTTTTTTGGGGATTTTGAGATATCGCACTTTCTTGGAATCAAACGGACGAGTGGACGCCACGGCCCCCGTGCTCAGTTTATTGGCACATAGAAGTAACTGCGGTGGGAGGCGAGAGGGACTCAAAGGTTTGGGGTCTCAGACATATCCCTCTTGGCCTAACCCTTATACATTGCATGTGTGTGGAAGGGATAAGAAATTAGCACAATCCATGACTGTTTTTAGGATAGAAAATGTAACATTTTCTGGAAAGTATTAAGAAAAGAATTAATGCAATAAAAAATACATTTTTATAACTTTTTCTTAGAAATTTGCTTAAATGCATTACAGTGCAAGCTATTAGATATAGATATGAGTGAATTGCGTGCTATTGCAATAATTTTCATTACGAATGTTTTGCTTGTTTTGCAATTCTGGTGTTCGTCAAAGGTGACATTGCATTCCAGCCAAAATAATTCCCATTTACTAATTGAAAAAACGCAAAATAATAGTAAAAAATTCAAAATGCTAACGTATACCGAAAACAAACCATTTACTAGATGATCCAGAAGTCGTCACATCCCCTAAAACGGGAGAATGTTGCTTAATTTTTTACTGAGTAAGTTACGTTTCATCGTTTTTTATTGTGGGATAAAAATTAGGCTGCGAGTGCAATAATGTTTATAATGAGTGTGCCATTTTTCTCCTAAAAAATAAGCAATAACAAATAATTTATTTTTTATTCCCCCCATCTATTGGTGAACTGCACCCTCGCGCCGCCTGAAGCGCTGCTCTATCCAGCGAGCACGGTATCTTTTGCCGAAATGGGAACATTGAAATCCTCCGCCATTGAGCTCCAGCTGTGAATTACTTGACACACGCATTTAGAAGGAGCACTGATAATCTCATTCCACACCAACTGAACACCGCAAGTCAAATATGAAACGGTCCCCCACTTTATATCTCTTCCGGCGACAAAGTGCCGGTCTAAATGCAATTGTGGTCAAGTGCTGCCACAAAGAGATGGACGGGCCCGGAGAGGCGATGGCTGGCGCTCGGTTGCATAGATACGCGCCGAGTGCGCTTTGTTCGGGCCAAACTCGAGGCACGTATCGTTGACTTCCAGGTTTTTGCGTTCATCTGAAACTATTTTTCCAATTTTTTACTCTTGTGGGCGATGTAATCCAAAATTTCTCATCGACTTAATCCCTTCGCTTGCCTTCCATTGCCCGTGGTCCCTAGGATTGAATAATCCAATTAACTCGGAGCCAAACACCATCGGTATCTCAAACGACTTCGAGGAGAGTTGGGGAGGGGGGGGAGTCAAAACCATTTCCACTCGAGGGAGGCGGGCGGCGTGTGGCCGGAGGGGTTTCCTCCGTTTATGTGGTGGCCTCTCGATTCCACACCCGCCCCCACCACTGCCCCCCCCTGCCCCCACACCTTCACCTTTTCCCTTGAGCTGGCTGCGCTCGGGCCCGGCAGTAGCGGCGGTGGCTAAGTCCATCGCTAATAATTCTGCCCCACACTCACTTTTGCGGCCCCCTCTTTCTCTCCCTTTGAAGTGAAGGAAAGCGAAAGGGCTCAAGGGCGCGCGGCACGAGGACCAGTGGGGCGGAAGGAAACGGAGTTAGCAGGATTAGGGATTGGCCGTCTCCCCCGGACGGCCAATCCCTTCTCCGTCCCCCCCCCGCGACCCCCACCCAGCCCTACCTCGAAACTCACCTACCTACGATCGGCGATCGGGCGGAGGCACCGGGGGGGGGCAGAGGCAGCCGCGTGCGTAATTCCCCCTATATCGGCTGGGCCTCGATCTGTTCGTCGAGACGCGAAGGAGATCGCCCGGGAGAGGGGGGAAGGGAACGGAGGGGGGCGGGAAGATCCCTGTCTGCGACTACGCCAATGAGAATAAGGGGGAGGGGGGCGGACACCGATCTCCTCTCCCCGGAAACGCTTCCGGGCTACCTGGGTTTCTTGAGATCCCGCCCTCTCCCGACAATTCCGGCGGAAGAGATGATGGAATTCTTCGAACGTAGAGCTGCAAGCGAAATAGAATTGGAAATGATCAACTGTTGTGGGACACTTTGTCCACAGGGAATTGAAAGAGCTCAGAAAAAAACGAAGCAATGATTATATATATATATATATATATATATATATATATATATATATATATTAATATTTTCCCATCATTTAAATCCTGGGAATGATAATTGAGGTGGTTTCCCGTTGCCTTCCTCAATAGTGTTTTTAACGTGACACCATCACTTACTGGCCGCCCCACTGGGGTCAGACGCCGTTGCAGCCGCCTCACTGAGGAACAGACGCTGCGTGGACTACCCTTCGTCTGGCTCCTAACCTTCGACCTATCTGGCATGGGTGACCCTACCAGGAGCAATAATTATTACTCCCGCCAGCACAGCTCTAGGGGTCATCGGAACGCACAAGCCCTTCCACCACGTCAAGGGTGTAATCCATGGGAAGGGATATATATATATATATATATATATATATATATATATATATATATATATATATATATATATATATAACTAATATTCATTAAATCTTTCTATAAGGAAAATGTTCAGTTGTGTATATGCCAAAGGAAACTTATTCAGAAACGAATTACTCAGATTATGCACAAGGAAAAAACCATAAAAATGAAAAGAAAACCAAGGCCAAATCCGAGATTGAGTACAAATTTCATACGCCAACATAGATAATGGAAGAGCATTTGTATATTATTAACCCAACCAAACAGAGTGATCAAACTAATAGTTGGCTTGGTAGGTTCTTTCTCGTAATATTAGTCCAACACATCAATGCCGGGGGGGGGGGGGGCAGTTCCTTTCCCTGTGACGCCTTTAGTTTCCCCGAGAGAACCCAAATAATCAAACAGGGGTAACAGAGGCGATACCGGAAGTCGAATCCAGACCCAACGGTCTGAAGCACAGCGCTCTAACTGCTGGAATAGCAAACCTCCACAAATTCCAAGAAACTGCGGGAGATGCCGCAGCAGTAACTTTTAACGGAGTCATCCCCTGATATGCATTTCAACGCAACGATGTCAGAGTGTAAAAATCATTCGCCTTGACCGGAATTCGAACCGGGTCTCTCGATGTCTGGCCGAGTGCTTTAGCCAGTCAAGCTATCGAGGCGTCCTCTTACAATGCGGGATTGTGGAAGATATAAGACGCTTTGATAGCTTAACTGGATAAAGCACTCGGCCGGACGAGGGATCCGGGTTCGAATTCCGGTCGAGGCGAATGATTTTTACACTCTGAAATTGTTGCATTGAAATACCTTCACAACTTTCGAAGTTATCTTCTTTTACTTCATTTAAATTGAATTGGCAAATAATGACAGCTGCATACATTTAGAAATGCTAATCCGAAAGTGTGCCCCGACAAACGCAGGTGACTCATGATAGGTAGTGATCCGATGTTTGATGCGCGCTGGTGATCAGTAGTAGTTCTGATTTTTATGCTCGAAATCTTTGCTCTCCCCTCTCATTGACTACGACTTTGACGCCTTGGAAGAGCGTCTGCGTTCCGATGACCCCTGGAGTTATGCTGACGGGAGCAAGGGAAATTGCTCCTAGGCGATAGGTCGAGGATGTGGACCTACGAGCTCGTAGAAGAAAGGGATGGAAAGGGGAAATATAAATGTTCTATAGGTCTAAGCGAGGTGAGATGGAAAGATACCGGGGATTACTGGAGAGATAATTATAGATTAATATACAGCGGAGGGGACGAGAGCAAGCGAAGTGTTGCAATTATATTGAATTAAAAAGGTAGGAAGAAGTGTAGTCAACAAAGAGCAAGGCAAGGGTAGGACATATGTATTCCTATTAAGTAAAAGCAGAACCGACGAAATTGGTCCTTGATTTGGGTATACATAGGAAATGCGAAGTGCTTCAGAAAGGTGTCAGCTAGGTTATATTATGATTAGACAAGGTTCAGGAATATTGTAATCAATTTGCAGAATTTCCTGAGAGACTGAACACAATTTAGTTGTTAATAAGGGAAGCGTTCGTTTCAAAAAAATAAGGCAGGGGCAGCGGGTAGCAAATGGAAAGTAGAAGCATTAATTGGATTGACGAGGTAAGAGTATCAGCAGACCGTAGAGAAAATCACGAAGGAGGGAAAAGAGCCGAGCACTATCGAGGCATAATGCAAGTGTATCAAAAATGGGATATTGACAGCCGCAAGAGAAGCTATAGGATCCTTTAATGGGAAAAGAACAAGGAAACCATGGATCACGGATGAGGTGATAAGAAAGAAAGATGAAAGAAGGAAATTGAAGGATGCAAAGACAGTCCGTTAGGAAGAAGCAAGTACAGAGAGTTAAGTAATATATTAATATGGGTAAGAAATAAAGCCAAAGAAGCATGATGGAAGACGCATTGCGAGGATATGGAAAATATTTAAGAAGAAGGGTGAAATTGGTGAGCAATAAGGTTAAAATGATGTCGGGAACTAAGAAGGGAAAATCGGTGTTAACAATCATAGAAAAGTCTGGAAAAAAATATTAGTTTCCACTAATATATTAAAAATATTAGTTTCCACATTAATATAAGAGATTCGGGAGAAATGTTAGGAGTATATAGGACAACTGCATGGTAAATAAATCAGGCCAGCAAGGTTAGACATAGAAAGAGAATATGACGTAGAGGAAGATATCTTAGGCCGAGGCTTTCGCAGAAAACAGGAATGAATTGGAGGAATAGGGATCTAATTCGCAACCTTAATTTGTCTCAGCCTCAGCGATATGTACGTGGGATGAGAATAAATGTAAATAAAAGAAAGGCTATGATATTTTCCAGAAAGAGAAAGGCTAAGTTGAGCGTTGAAATAGGATGGCTAAAACTAGAGCAGGTGGAATTGTTTACGTATCTCGGAAGTGTGTTGGAGCAAAATGGTGGAAGCGGGTTTCACAAGAAGGAGATTATTGATGACAGAGACGTTGAGTAAGGATCTCAAGAAAAGTTCGTCAATTCTTTGATATGAAGCGTAGTTATGTACGATCTTTGAAGCAGGGTGACAGGCGTAGATTGGAGGCCTTTGAAATGTGGGTGTGGAGAAGAATGGAGAAGGTGAAGTGGACGGGAAGGAAAAGAAATGAGGAAGTGCCGGGTGCGGTGTGGGAGGAGGAGAGGTGTTTGCTGGGAGAAATCATAATTAGACGGATGAGATGGGCGCAAAGCATTTGGTGGATGGTGGGATGTTTCAGAATGTGATGGGGGGGAGAATTTTAGGCGAATTAGGTCAGCAGCAATAGAATAGGGATGTTGGACGGGGTGAAGGGAGTACAAACCTTGAGTATGGAGTTGAACTGGGGCGTATTGAAGAGTAGGATGTTGGGTTGTGTTTTGCTGAGAGAGACAAGAGAATGGATTGGCGCATTGTGTCCTTCCAAAACCTACCTTAAGTAGTGGATTACCTCTGAAGAATCTTTGAGTTTGGCGTTATTTAAATAATTCACGAAATAAATATTATATCCTGGTCTCACGATCCAGCTGAGCAGGTTCGTTAAGTCACGGAGTAATCAATAATCTTTCCGAAAGTTAAAAATACCTCAAATGTGCACAAGTATCAATTAAACGTGTAGTACCATAATAGGTTCTCTATAGTCTCAGCTATTCCAAATAAATAATACCCTCCAATCAAGTATTATTAAGGTTAATATACTCTTTGAATAGAAACAATATTTATGATATTCACCATTAGTCAGGAAACATATTGTTTTAAATGCCTTAACTTGTTGTTATTCCAATCTTTACCATCAAATTTACATCTGAGAGCAATCCGCCGAGTTATTTAATTGATTTTTCTAAGAATGCAATGAAAGGTATCCATTAGAAAACCGGATTTCGTCCGGAACCGTCTATATGTATAAAAAGCTTTTTATACATATAGACGATTTAGCTTCTCGCTATAATATTCCAGACATGGAAATGAAACATTCCCTAGCCTAAAAATTGATAGATTTTTTAAATATTAGAAAGAAGAAAACACCCATCTGCACGCCCCTCCGCCATGTTCCCGGCGCAAGTATTAACACTTCATGCCCTTGAAAATTCCTAAAGGTCGTTGAAACCAGAAGCGGTCAGAACCGGTGAAGTACCTGTGGAACAGTAAGAAACGTGATTACACCTACATTTCTTGTTATCATTTTCATAAACTGGTTGGCCTTTGATTGAAAAAACAGAGAGTACCTCTGCTTCAGCAACAAAATAATAACTTGCAACCCCAGAACCGGAAAAGGGATTATGAGATAGCAAAGAGGAAGGAAGGCGAGAATTCGATAAATAAGTTATAAGTGGACCGGATGACTGTTTGGTTAACAGTTTCATTTCACTGGTGGCGTGACTGAGGTTGTAAAGTCTCCACGCGCGTCGTCTTTGAGTCAGGAGTAATTCATAAGAACTGTGGACGAGAGAGAAAAAAAGGTGGCCAGGGGGGAGGACGACACGGGCGGAGAAGATGCCTACGAAGACCAGATGAAAGGAAATGGAGAATGCGGGAATGGGGAGAGGTGGAGGGGGGTGGGAAGAGGAGCGAGGGCGTGGGGGTGGGGGGAGAGCAGGGGAAGGGGGAGGAGGGGGTTGTTGCGGGGAGGATGGAGGTGGGATTATGGGCGGCGGGCGACGCTCATAAAATCTCCCAGGGCCGGCAAATAGGCATAGCGGGCTGAATCGAGACCGCTCTAGGCGTTTTTTTCATTTAACCCGCGTCAATATTTAAAATGCTCGCAAGTGAACAAACTGCAGGCTCCAGACTAATTCCAATCAAAGGCAAACACACACTGCAATACGCAGGGAAACGTAAGGGGAAATATTATGGAGGCATTTCATTTTATCTCGGCGCTGAATGAATTTTTTATTATTACATCTTGTTTCAAAAATGAGTTGGTGTGACTGGCCTCGAAAGTCTCATTAATGGGAACCATGCAATATTTCAAAAGGCCGACGCCAAAAAATTGAGACTGCCGTTCAGAAGCAGACATCATATTGGCATCATCTCCTAGGGCTCGTAACGCGAGTAAGGCCCTTAAAAAGTTAATCCACATCTACATCTACATCAATACCCTGTGAACCAACAAAAAGGTGTGTGGCAGAGGGTGCAGCACAAGGAGGAAAAGGTAAGGGATGAGGGGGTTTGGGTTTTTCAAATGGATGGGGAAAGGTGGGAGGAACCTGCAAAAAAATATACATACATATACTAGTATAACCATGCGCAGTCGCTACCTTGTAGGTTAATACTTATTATGTCGAGGTGACTCCTGGGGGATTTCGATTACAAGCATTCTGGTCTCTTATTGTTCTTGGAAAAAATGACCATTTAAATCTGTCTGTCCTGCAGTCAATCTCTCTAATCTTACATTCGTGACCCCTCCGCCCGTAATACGTTGGGGTTCGTATTATGCTCTTGATGTCATCGGAAAAGGACCCATCTTTAAATATTTTTAATAAGTTTAATCTAAATTGTAAACCCCGCTGTGCAAGGGAATCCCAGTCTAATTTTTCTAGCAAAGTAGTTACGCTACTGCGTTGGTCATAAAAATGTTTGACAAATCCAGCCCCCCTCCGCCGAACCCGATCCAATTACGAAATCGAATTTATCTCTTGAGGATCCCATATACTGGCAGCATACTTACTCTAGGTGGGGCCTGACTAGGGCAAGAAAAACTGAGTTAATTCTCTACAATAATCCACATTCACTGAGTTAATTGACAATAAATTATTTAACTTTATGTGACGAATTCGGATCACCCCTGTGCGATGCTTCTGCGAATCGCTGCACGATTCGGATATGTTGAAACCTAGGATAACATAATAATTTATTTTTGGAATATTCATAGGAAGTGCATATGTAATTACAAATGCATTCTGGAGTAATTTACGAATGCTTCAGTTTAATTGATAAAATATCCAAGATTTTAGCGCAGAAAATAAAACAGGGGAATTAAAATTAGGTGCTGATTCAAACTGTTTCAAGGATATTCGACACAGAATCCAACACCAAAGGCTGTTTTCCCGAAGGCGACGAAGGATCCTTATTTCCCCCGGCAGAGGAACATTGACACCCGCCAATCATTGCAACAGCACCAAATCAACGATCGTCTGTTAACACTCTTTTGAGTATCACGCATTTGCGCTAAAATTATGCGAATGCGAAGAAGTAAATGAAGGCAGTATGATCGCAGATGTACGATGTTTTTATTTATTTTATTTATTTATTTATTCAGTATAAGTCCGAAAACAGCACATTCTGGCCTTTACATCGAACTATTAACAACGATAACAATGATCACATTTACAAACACCCAAGCCCTAGGTGGAGGAAAACTCACCCAGGCGGGAATCGAACCCGCGACCCTTGGAATGGCAGACGAGGACGTTACCCCGCCGCCACCGGGGTCGGCGTCTCAGGAGTAATTCAGTAAAAGATATTTTAAAAGGCAAAACAATCGTAAGGAACTATTAGATAGGGTAAACGGGTTGGGTAGATTTCACGGAGAAGTAGAACTCGATGAAGGTCATCTTAATGTTACTTTAGTCATGATTGAAGTTTATCGCCAGCGGCTCCCGATTCGGATTGGGCATAATCCCCCCCCCATTCAGCGTCTCGCCACAGTTCAAGGTCGAATGAAGAGACTCACAGAGAAGCAGAAACAATCGGTTGGCAATGAAAGGCACTAAGAGCTTAGCGAGTCTAGCGACCGGGGATCTTAAAACGTGGGGCCCTATTCTCGTTCGTTCATTAGGCTCACTTCAGATCGACGTTCCGAGAGCCTGGGATTCCCGCGCACTTAAGTCCTTATTTGATCGCCTACCGCGGGCGAGGGCGGATTTTTCCGCAGGGAATACTCTTCGCATGGCTCACTTCGGCACCATCAAAGCGCAGCCGGGATCATGCCTTTAAAACATAAGTAATTGTTCCGAATCTATGGATGACAAATACGATGGAATAATAAATGAATTCATCCTACGTTGCAGCCCCATTTGAGCTCGAGAGGAAAACCGATTTGATCAGAGCATTTTACGTTTGATCAGTGAACGCCCTCTGCAAGCAATTAAATTTCTGCGGCGAAGTTCATAAACGAAATGCTTACAAACTAATATAATTCTAGGGCAGGCAGAATTGGCTCATATTAATTAATACATTTCAACTCTACTACTAGTTTTTGGTAAATTAATTGATAAACGTAGTTGATTGTTTCTCCTCAGGCAAAAGTGAGCGATTTTGTCAGGATCTGTTATCTGTTACCTCACATATCGTTTATTACACGACCAATTAAATATGTGCAATACAAAGCCTGACCAAAGGAGAATCCCATTTCAATGCTTACCTTTATCCTTTGGGATTCCATTCCCTTCCGGGCCACCATTCCGGGCCACCCTCCGCTGTTATTTCAACAAATATTCTGCTCTCATGTGTCTTCGCTGCCCTTTCCAGAATTCCTTCCTAAGATTCACTTTCTTCCGTTTCTCCTCTCTTATTGTCTCTGTGACTGATTCTCACCCAGCCCATTCTCATCATTTCTTATTTATACCTTCAACTAAGGGTTAATTATTGACTATTATCGTCAATGGCATCAAAATTATATGAATAAACATATGTGTAAGAATTACTATCTTTTCGATCGGAGGAGCGTGTCTCTTAACCTTGGAAAAACCTTTGATTATCCATTAAAATGGACACTAAACGTGCAAAATCCTCTGGGGATATATATGCCCTACGCCGGTGAAAACGGTCTCCCGCAAATTAAATATTTTAAGAATGTAACTTCATATTTTTAGCACTCAGAATGTTACAATGTTCTTCATTCTGAGGTTCTCCATTTTTAAAGAGAAAAAACCATGGTTTTCAACTGAAAGTTATTATTGAGAACAAATACAGTTTACAATTCTTTTCAATATCAGTAGCCAAAGATATTAAAGAGAACTTTGCGTAATTCTTTTACGCGTATGCTTATTTTTTGGTCAATGGAGAAATTAGTTGTTATCAACTGATGTTAAAGGCGTGAATAAAATGGGCAAATAAAAATGCTGACCCATATACTAATGAAGCATATTGTATTTATTGTACGATTATTCATTTAATCATATAAATAAAAAGTATTTGTTTTAAATACTAAAATGAAAAGTGCACATTTCTGAGTATCAATTACGCTCAGTGGTAAGATCCATATTCACAGTCCATATTCATACTCGTAATTACATCCATGTAATCCATGTACATATTTAAAAAAGTAAGAGCTTTTTCTCTCTTTTAAAAGATTTATGTCTTTATATATTAAATCACGACCGGAAGAAATTTGAAGTCTAATTTTCTCACTCACGACAGAAAGGCACGAGGCTTACTTTTTTATGTGCGGTAGATTAAAATTCCCTTATAGATATTAAATGGCATCGCATCTCACTGCTCTCAGTGATAATGAATAATCCATTAAACAAAAAATAAGTTGTTTCTGGCTATTCTAAACCATTAATTCCGAATTGCATTCTCACGTTAAATGCGACATACTTACCAATAATGCACGAACACATCCCCGGACAATTATTCCTATTTTATTCCCCAATCGACATTCTTAACACTCTTTCAAACACCTATTTCCAATGCATTAAATGAAATAAACCCATTAATATGCACGTGTCCATTACCCTCCCAAAATTATGAAAGCCGATTTAATGGCTCTGGATTTGCCACCACGAAATAAAACCAGGTGACATTCACACACCGAGGCAGCACTTTTCGCAACGGCATGGAATCCGGACCCGTGGAGGCCATAAAACAAAAAGCTCCGTTAATATCTCTAAGGCACGAATGAGAGGAGGAATTATGTATTTGGTAATTGAAACGATAAATAATGCAAACGGTCCAAGTCGCTTCAATTTTAACTAGAAAGACCTAATATTCGAAACAATGACGCTGCATAAAAGTCTATGGGAGCCGAATTTATGACAAAGACATTCTGGAAGTGCTCGGAAATCCACTGTTGAGTCAAAAATATCGGATAAATATCAACAAGTTTACCGGCAAGAAAGAAATTGGGGTGCGAGGTCTTAATTTCAAACCACCTTTGTGCTCCCAAAAATGGCAAATGTATCATTTCGGCCCGCATTCCCTCTCCCCCTGGAATCCCTTTCATCTCCATTCTTAGCCACTTGTTCCTCGTTTCTCAAGTAAATTCCTCTCAACCTTACATATAGAATGCACATGGCCGCACTTTGACGAGTTAGCCCCATGTAATACCACAACTAACCGAGTTATTTCCAATATGCGGCGTACTGATGCGATAAGAACGCGGCGCATTTTTTTACGCGATATGCTCTTTATACTTTTTGTAATTATTTTTTTGGCGGTTGTAACAAAAAATCCATATTTTAATTATATATTCGAGAAATTAAAGTATAAGGTTATAAAGGGATTATAAAACACGTTACCACATTAAATTTATAATAGTCTTTCAATCCTAGGATTTGTTTACCGCAGCCCTCCATTCTACTCTATTTAATGTCAATGCCCACATTCCCTAATACATTCCCTATGTTTTACATCCTTCTTAATTTGTCCTATGTATGTACATGTCTCTTGGTCTTCCTCGTGGATTCTTATATCCTATTATTCCTTCTATTATATTCCTAATCAATCCGTTGTGCCTCAATGCGTGTCCAATCCATCTATTCCTTCTTTGCCCTAGAGTTCTTCATATGGCCCTATCCTCTTCTGCTCTTCTTTCTACTTCATCGTTCCTCACTTTGTCTGCCCATTCAATCTTCAGCATTCTCCTCCGGCACCATGTTTCAAACGCTTCTCTTCTTCGTTGGTCCAGTTTTCAAATGTTCCAAGTCTCGGAACCATAGAGCGCCATGCTCCACACGAAAGAATTGACGAATTGCTTCCTTGTTTCGGGCCTAAAGGTTCTTTGAACATAGTCTCTTCTTCATGAATGCGTTCTTACCTTGGGCTATTCTTCGCTTGATGTCGGTCGAGCTTCTTCCATCCCATGTTCTGCTGCTGCCCACGTAGATGAAGGATTCCATTTGCTCTAGTTTCACCCCTCGAATTGTGATATTATTCATTCAGCTTCTCTCTTCCACACACAAGGATTTTAGTTTTCTTCTTGCTTATGCTCATACTATATTTCCCAGTACTCAGTCTATAGCAATTATAGTTGCTTGCAGATGCTTTCGCGTTTCCGCTACTACCGCGATGCCATCTGCAAACCGGAGCATGTTTATTTCTTCTCCATTTACCTCGACTCCATTTATAGCCAATTCTTGCGTTTCTTTTATTGCCTCTTCCACGTACACATTTAGTATTGCTGGCGAGAGGTTGCATCCATGTCTTGGTCGCTATTATCGATATATTTCCACTGGTTCAATTTGTTTTTCAGCGAATGAAATATGGAATCATATCCTCAGTTCTTCTTTTGCCGACACATTGCATTTCATTTTACGCGCTTGATAAGGGATTCAGCCAACGGGCAGGATGCAGGGCGAAGCGTGATTCCCCCCCCCCTCCCGCGACTGAATTTCATAAATGGATGCAACTTCTGGGCCTCGCTTCCGAAGCGCAAAGATGAAGTTTGATATCGTCTAAGTATTTCTAATTGATCTTCTGACACAGGTGTAACTGGCTTCCTTGGTCTTCAATTGTCCGTGCTAAAAAGACTTTTTACTTTTCCAAAGATTTTATTAAAAAGTACTTTTTTGATAAAAATTGTACCTTTCAATGAAAATCTGTGGAAAAGTACGAAGTCTTTTTTATTATGGACAATAAATACTTCCACGAAGTGAAGCCTTACACAGTAAAATTTATTTAATTATCCCTTCCCACATAGATACATACATAAATACAATGTGAACTACTGAAAATATTAATACTGGATTCTAAATTAGTTTAATTTAATGATTAAAATCGATATTAACAATTTCCATTTAAAACATGAAATTATGCACGGCAATTCTTAATTATTTATGAAATATTCTGAACATACATTACTATTCCCGCATCATTATTTCAAATATAATATTGCATTTCTGCAGCCCTCCACTCTTCTCGATTCACTGTTTTATCACAACCCCTCCTGATACAGGCACCTACTCATACGTCCTTCTTAATTTGTCCTAGGTACTTGTATCTTAGCTTTCCTCGCGGGATCTTCCCTTCTATTTAGTTCTCAACTTATCCATGGCGCCTCCTTTTCTCCCTTCACGGGAATAATTCAAGCTGAATCAAATCTATTCACTTGAACAACAAGTGCATTTATTGAAAAAGCATGTTACCAATCTACAAGCTTATGAAGTGCCATTCTTCCTTGGCCCATGAAGATAACACACAGACTTCGCACGTCGTTTTTTATTCAATTGCGTGGCACATATGAGCATCTCCGCGATCCGAGAGCATCAACCACTGGGGGGGCGCCTGCTGGAATCACTTCATAGCGGGCGACCCCTCCCCCCCCCCACACGCAGGGCGACCTCGTATTTCATTCGTTGCCGCCGCTTCGAACGCCGTCTCACCATTTGATGGCCGGAGGCGTCGACCCACGAAGAATCGACTCATTTTACTTACGTCAGGGCCTTTGTGACCACTTGATTCAGGCTACCTTAATATAAACGTTCCAAATTTCTCCAATTATTATCCACGCTTGATTTGTATTACTACGAGTACCAAATTACAATTTAGGCCGTGCTTCACACTTTGCAGATCACGTTTTTGAATTGAAACAATAGAGTGATTCACTTGCGGATGTTATATATTTGGAATTTAGAAGTTGTAAATAAGATTTTATAAGCCTTTGAAATTGTTTGAAAGGTTTAAATCCTCCGTTTCATGAGTGTAATTATCATATTTTTTCCTATCATGCTCCGTTTCTGTCAAATTTCTTTCGCATCCTAAGAGAAAATAGAATGGCAGAGCGATGGAAACCATCACACTTCCTTCCTCTATTGCTGCGATCTTAGGCATCTTCTACAGAGTCGCACCCAAAAGTGGTAGGACTGATTTTTTTACAAGAATTTAATTGACGATATACTTACATCGACTTAATAATCTTCAAAGTATACTCCTTGAGCTGCTACACACTAAGTATACCGTTTCTCCCATTTCCCGTACGCCCGCTGGAAATTTTCTTTGGGGATGCCGTTGATGACCCTCGTCGAAGCCTCTTCAACGGCCTTTATCGAGTCAAAACGTCGTCCCTTTAGCTGTCTTTTCATCAGGGGGAAGAAGAAGAAGTCCGGTGGTGCCAGATCGGGAGAATAGGGCGGGTGCGGCAACGTGGCAACGCCGTATTTGGCCAGGAGCTGTCTGACGACGAGTGCGCCATGGCACGGCGCGTTGTCATGATGAAGCAGCCAGCAGTTTGCGATGGCCGTTCGGACTCTTTTCAGGCGTTCTCGGAGGCGGGTGAGCACCTGCACGTAAACGTTCGCATTCACAGTCTCCCCTGGTGGGACAAACCCCTCGTGAACCACTCCATGACGGTCGACAATCAACATCGTTTTGATTTTTGATTTGCTCATGCGAGCCTTTTTTGGACGTGGGGACGCGGAAGTGTGGCATTCCGCGGATTGTCTTTTCGTTTCGGGGTCATATTGAAAAACCCATGTTTCATCACCAGTTATCACATTGTCCAAACAATTTTCATCTCGGTGCAAATTGGCTAACACTTCTTCGGAAATGCGCACACGCGTTGCCTGTTGGTCGACACTCAGAATTTTCGGCACTATCTTGGCGCACACCTTGCGCATGGCCAAATCCTGTGAAATAATGCGTTGGACATTGGATGCAGACAGACCTAACTGGTCTGCAATTTCTTCACTGGTTAAGCGTCGGTCTGTGTTCAGCAGTGTCCTCACTCTGTACACATTCGTGTCGGTTCTTGCCGTCGACGGCCGTCCGGAGAGATGGTCGTCTTCAACGAGCTCCCTACCCTCTTTAAACAACTTGTTCCACTCAAATACTGTGGAACGGCTTAATTCAGTGTCCCCATATCATATATGATCATATCGAGGGTCTCAGTTGCCGTCTTCCCGAGTTTCGCACAAAACCTCACGGAATAACGTTGCTCTAAATTCAGATTCATTTTGTTTTTCGACGCGGACAAAAAACTTGCTTCATTAAAAACGATTTCCTCACTCAACGACAGCCCGCAGGCAACTGAGGTTGGTGTTGGTCTCTTGCTAAGAGCCCCCTCCACCTTACCCTGCCAGGCAGACCCCCTCCTACGTTCCGTTCGCGCCAGAGAAAATTAGTCCTACCACTTTTGGGTACGACCCTGTATATTTGCTTCCCTCCCCTTCCCAATGCCCGCTGAAGGCTATATGTCTGACAGCCAACATACAGGTATGCTTACCTTCCAATGGCAGTAATTTGTTGAAGCGGTATTTTATATTAATCTTTTAAAAATAAAAGCAGTGATTATACATTTCGAGGCAATGACTTTGAGCTATTATTAATAACGGTTAGGGGTATTGCGGAATTAACAGTGTTAGCTTTCAAAAACAGAGGGTAAATTGGCAATTCACTGTGAATCCATAAAATCTGCAGGCACAAATGCATGGCGTTTGATATTTTTTACGGATGGAAAAGAAAGAATACACCCTGTTCATATAGTATGCCAAGTTCTGAATATTCTCGAGCTGACGCAAATACTGCAAATGTTTCAGAAGCATTTTGGTTTGCAGAAGGTGTGATAACTCAAGGGCTTGTAAATCAAATTAGTACCTTCATTAGATGCCCAGAAAACAAATGGCGCAATTTACATATTTTTGGCAATTATTTGGCAACTATTTTTTAGCTAAACGGATATCATCAGGCTAGTAATTTACAATGACACGATTAAATATATATATATATATATATACACATATGCTTATATAAAAACACACAATATATATATATATATATATATATGATATTGTAGTAGTATCTATGAGGAAGGAATTTGGTCGAAAGGCTTTGTGAGACCAGTTTTAGTTCCTATTCCGAAAAAGGTAAAGGCTACATCATGTGAGGACTACAGGACGATAAGTTTGATATCCCACGCAGCTTAAGTTGTTCTCAGGATCATAAACGGATAAAAAAAGGATAGAGATTAGGGCAAATGATTACTTAGGCGATGACCAGTTTGGGTTTAGGAAGGGGAGAGGTACGCGTGATGCCATTGCAGTAATGAGATTATAAATCGACAGGAATATAGAACACAACCAGCAGGTATTTGCCTGCTTCGTAGATTTCGAAAAAGCGTTTGATAGAGTGAATTGGGAAAAACTAATGAGTATATTGCAGAAAATAGGAATAGATTGGAGGGAAAGGAGGCTAATCGGTAACCAGTGTATGCTTCAGACTGCTCAGGTGCGATTGGGGAACGAGGAGTCCGGAAGGGCAGTGTTAGGAAGAGGTGTAAAGCAGGGTTGCCCATTATCACTGTTGCTGTTCAACCTGTATGTAGAGGAAATGATTAAAGAGGCATGGGAGGACCTGGACGTAGGAATGTAAGTGGGCGGGGAATTCGCAAAATCAGTTAGGTTTCCTGATGATCAAGCTTTAGTTTGTCAGTCAGCCAAGGGGTTGCAAGCATTGCTGAGTGAATTGGAAATTCAGTGCGACTGGTATGGGATGAGAATCAATATTAATAAAACAAGGGTTATGCGTAGAAGGGACATAAGGAGGAGAATTGCGCTAGGCAAAGAGGGACTAGGACGAGGGATTTGATGACAGGGACGTTGAGTATGGATATTAAGTAAAGACTCGTAAAAACTTTGATATGGAGCGTAGCTATGTACGGCGCGGAAATGTGGTTATTGAAATAGGAGGATAGACGTAGACTGAAGGCTTTTGAAATGTGATCGTGGAGAATAATGGAAAAGGTGAAATGGACCGAGAAGAAAACAAATGAAGTACTTGCTATGGTGAGCGAAGAGAGGGGTTTGTTGGGAGAAATCCTATGGAGGCAGGAAAAGTGAATGAAGGGGGTATTGATCGGCAGTGGGATATGGAAGACTATATTAGAGGGGAGAATATTAGGCAAACGAGGAAAGGGAAGGAGCTGGATAGGGATGTTGGACAGGATGAAGGGAGGAAGAAAGTACTCAGAGATGAAGAGGGACCTGATATAGAGTAGGATGCTGGATTTTTTGTTTTGTTAGGAATCAGAAAATATTTATTTAGTAGCTGTTTCCATCCAAAAGCCTACCTTAACCGGTAGATTACCTGATAATAATATATATATATATTTATTTATTTATTTATTTAGTATTAGTCCGAACACAGCACAATTTGGCCTTTACATCGAACTATTAACATCGATAACAATGGTCAAATTTATAAACACCCAAGCCCTAGATGGAGGGAAACTCACCCAGGCGGGAATCGAACCCGCGACCCCTGGAATGGCAGACGAGGACGTTACCCCGCCGCCATCGGGGTTTATATATATATATATATATATATATATATATATATATATATATATATATATATATATATATATATATATATTTATATATATACATAGATATATACATATATATACATATATATATATATATGTATATGTATATATATATGTATATGTATATATATATATATCCCTTAAGAAATTGGTATTAGTTCAATAACCGTATTAGGCATCAATACTGTCGAGAAATGCCTTGTCCCATGAGGGCATTGCCTACGAAATTCTCTTCGCAATATCCAAGAAAATAAAGGTACAATTTCATATGTCATCATTACATTTTGTCGCATGATTTCGTTCAAATTATAATTTACGAGCAAGAAAAAATCAAAAGAAAAATGTGTTTAGGTGCATCGCGCACACACATACGTATTAAGACCACAGAGGAAAAGACGTTAACTGGAAAATGATCCAGACGCGTTGATTGGATCTCACCATATATGTTTCCCATACAGTATCAAAATCGAATTTATCATTAATGTAATATTTTCTAGTTTATCCTATTCTACACTTACAGTTACAAAAAACGTCTAGGACTAAAAATTCGTATGAATCATTTATTAAAATGAAGATTGTGATAGAGCCGAAACTTCATTTAACTAAAATTATCGGCTTTTTAACAAATAGAGATTAAAGATTTTCTCTTATAAAATTAGTTGTTTGAACACAATAATGTTAATTAATAAAGGATTATCAATGGATTTGGCAAAGGGACATTTGTTTGAATACGTTATGATATAATTGACGCAGTTTTCCATACAGTAAATACCTCTTTATCATGATCTCTTACTTATCTAAGCACTAGTTGAAGTCGACCTTATTGTGAAGACCATGCATTAATTTATTTTCAACATGGACTAATTAAAACATCAAAAATACCCATCAGAGATTTTAAATTTCACCCTTATTATATAAGGTATTATGTATGCATTCCAAAGGTAAATTTAAGAGGCTTTAATTTAGCTTAGGAAATAGGAAATATTATTATAACCCTGGAAATCGCTTCATTATGGCTTTATACGATTCACTATAGACCTAAAAGAAACCGGTATTGCAGAAACATAGAGAATCACAATTATTTTATTTTATGCTTGAAAATCCAAAATAATCCTTTCACTCCATATTGAACTTTTAAATAAATAAATACCAATAGGGAAAATCACGAGTATCCAATCCCAGATACATAAAACTCACAAAGTAGGGAATCGAACCCAGGATTTCCATGTTGGAAGCCGATTGCGTATGTTAACCAGGTACCATTGAATCCCAAAAATGCGATGTTCGATGTAAATTCTAATTTCGAAGATAACTGTGCGAACCCCTGCTGGCAAATGTATCTCTCCGTCCCCATGACGCCTGTACCCTAAGCGCGGCTGATGCACCCCTTAGCTTTTTATTCACCTAATTACTCCAGTGCAAACAATCGCTTTGGCAGAATTACGCGGATTTGCGATTATTCCTGCGTGTTTGTTATGCATGTGTGGGTGTTAATGAGTGCGCTAATGAACAAATGTTAGCGCTCAAGTGTGAGGTAGAAAGAAAATATCGCAAACTGTTTAAAACTTCCGGTTGATGAGATCAAAGAGTACAAAAGAATGAAGGCAAGGAAGAAAACTTTTCATTAGCATTTGCTGCTTTTGTTATCGGCAAGATGAATTACTCTTGAAAAACATGCGGTGGCAGTGGAGGCCAAGTTTCGCCGCACAATGGAAGATCCGAGGCTTTCCGTTCACAAAGAGCACTAACGAGGACTGGAACAAAACAATGGCGAGGTAACTCAGCTTCCGCCTTTAAGCTGATACCACGGGGAGGGGCGATAGCCAACCAGTTTCTGCGGCCGATGCTCCGCTAAACAACAATTCCGCGAGCCAGCGGCGAACAACAATAGTGGGACGTGTGTCCTCATTAAGGCACGGACTGTATCTTATTTTGATAATATTAATCAGGGGGTAGCGGAAAATGAGCAAAACTAACAAACTCGCGGTCTTCGCGTTCGAAAACTTTTTTTCCTCTGACTCTGAGCAGTCGACAAATACGGAAATGTTCGAGATATTATTCTTAACTTCTCACATCAAAGGTCACATTTTATCCCATTAAAATATAGGAAAATAAAACATAAGGTCAAAAGATCCGAGGAAAAAATATGAAACCAATAGAGCATCTCCATTGAACATCGTAAAAAAAATATTTCGCGTGAACAGGAGATCTCTGATTTTGAAACACTACTTCTTTTTTTTGCTCATGAAGAAGCCTATAATTATAAACACAAAAGCACTGGCTTATGAGTGGGAAGGTTCGAATGGGGAAGAAGAGGAGTAAGGAAGAATAACATATATACTTTCTATACGCTTTTAAAGGTTGACTTTTTTAACGACCCTATTATTTACAAGTGAATATAAATTGCATAATTAGCTTTCGTTATTATTATAATGTATCAAAAGTTACTTTATAACATTAGGTATGATTCATTTATAGTCAAGAAATATTATAAAAAGGAAATAATAAGGTTTATACATAAATAAATTATTTTATGACGCTTTCTGCAAACGAATTTATTGATTACTTTAAAAAAAGCATTATTATTAATTTATTTTCAATCATTTCGATGTAAAATGTATGCATAAAAATATTTTCTGTAATTTATTTCAAGTGCAGGATTTTTTCTCAAAATAACTTTCGTGGAATTCCCTCTGAGAGTCTCTAAGGATATACTACATATAATGAATAATAAAGTATTTTGCTCTGCTCCATGACTTCAACGAAAATAACAAAATGCATAAAAGGCAATGGAATAATTTAATTCTGATCGCTCCCAAAGTAACATTCTCAAATCGTTCCTGATTTATCGTGATGGAAAGGAAAAGCGAACTAGCGAACAAAAACATAGAAATGCAAAAAAACTCACCTGTATTCCGAATTTTCTTCGGTGGTGCTGCCACATATATACATATACGTGTATATAAACACACACACATATATATATACACATACACATTTATATTTGTGTATTATTTATTTTTTGTACATTAAATATATTTTTCCTAATGCTTCAAAGAGAAATCAAAGAACATATCTGTGAAGCAAAATGCTTATATTATTAAGTAGACTTTCTATCGATTGATATTTTCTTTGTACTTTTCAAAACTTTGTCAAATAACACACTTTATTTAGATAAAAACCCTCCTCTTACAATTTACAACATTAACTGAGTGAAAAAATAGGTTTGGGTTTGTTAAAATAAAAGTTTTTCACCTCGTAGTATGAGATGGATTTGATCAAAGCAAACATTTGGTACATGTATCGCTCAGTTACGATTTACCACAGTATTATGAATGTTACCCCCTATTGCTAAAATGAAGACTGAATTGAATACTCAGAGAAATTAAACATTAATAATTAGATTCAAGAATTAAGTTAACATTTCCGGTAGGGGAAATAAATTAGGAGATCAGAGAAGAATATGTGCAAATAAAGAGCAGAAAATAGTTCTATATATATTTCAGAGATGAGAGCGTCTATTCAGAAAATGAAATTCATCTTCAAATAGCCAAATGGTTTTGATTTTAAGGTTTTGCATGCCTTAAAAACAAATCATCATGAAGCTAAAACTACATAATAGTTGCACTTCGCTGCAATGGAGATTGGAATGTTGCTTTGCCGCTTCCTTTCAAAATAAAATTGACCTAATTCAAAGATATTTCCCGATTTCGATTACCACTTGCGTGGGGAAAAAAATGGTAGATTTTTCCCTGCCCTGCTCCTTTTCTCCGAGGCGGCCATTTTGAAAGAACTCGATAAATTTCTCCCCTCCCTCTCTGTGTAACGCACGGTTGCCCATTCCTCCATCCCTCCATTCCTCCCTCTTTCCATTCCTCCCTCCTTCCATTCCTACCTCCTTCCATTCTCTCTCTCTCCATTCTCTCCTCATTCCGCTCCCACGCTGGCCCTTTCTTCCCGGCTGCCTCACTCCTCCCGCCCCAAACCGAATCTTCTTTCTTTCTCCCTGCTCGCTCGCCCTGCTGGGAAAGAGCCGCCCACCCACCCATCCCCCTCCCCTCCCCCTAAACCCTTATCGCCCTAATCTAATTCCCTCCATTCCAGCCTCAAACGATCAGCCCACGGAGTAAACGGTATAGTATATACTCTCTCCCAGCAGATCTCTCCATATCTCTCTCTCCCTTTCTCCTCCCTTTATCTTATTCCTCTTCTCCTATAGAGCCGTTCTCTTGACCGCTTAACTCTCTTAACTCCAGACTTGTATTTTTTTCCTCTCTTTCTCGCGAGAAAGAAATTTTTATTTCACAGGATTATCTCTCGGATTTAAATTGCTTAAACCCTGTGCATCGCATTACTTTGTACACGTCGTGGGATTTTTATTTTCACTCAAATATCATTTATTGTTATTTCTCATCTCTACGGCGTTTTGACCTAATCGCATTTATTAAAAGTAATAAGTGCATTTCACTATTTTACAATACTTCGTCCCAACAATCGATATTTTAAGAGAAATATTTCTATTTTTTTTTCTTCGCATTGCTTTCTCCAAATGTGAGAGGTGCCCTTATTAAATAAAAAACTCACATAAATGAATCATGAATAAAAAGTCGTCAACTGGCTTGAAAAGTACATATCATTGCAATCCTCAATGAAAGCTTAATGAGCAAAACTTTTTTTTCTCAAAATTGACCGGTTATTTAGACAATCTTTCCCCCGAGTTCATTGAAACGCAATATTATGACTTAAGATACATGTTATATTAAATATAATAGTAGTTTAATGAAACCATTAGTCATTCATAAGTGATTATGTGGTCATTTGAAGTTTTGCAGATTGAACCAAGCGGTGGATATGCCAAAAGAATCAACTTAATTTTATCATAAACACCGGCTTATTTTGCAACCTTCACTGCCGATGACTAGTCTCCTTGAATTAAATATTTTTAGATTACTGGTATAAGCTCTGCCATAATGATAAGCATGCATGCATAAGCATGCTCAGAAGAAGAATTAGAATCTATTCATTTTAATAAATACACTCGCCTACATTTCCTACAGCGCTTAGAACAACAATAAAGTAAAAACCGAAGCAAAAAATTCAACAGATGGTTCAGCTATAATTGTAGGAGTTATTCATGTGGGTGCTATAACCGTCGTCCTGCAAAATGTCTGATGTTAAAGAGAATACTTAGTTGCTATTTTCACTTCCGACGCATTTATTCGAGCTTCAAAAAAAGTGATTTTGCAATAAATGAACGGTTGGAGGGAATGTGCGAACATTAATGTAACATTTATTATTCCATTTGAGTACGCCATGGTGAGGTGTTCAAAGGCAAAATTTAATGAATTGTGGGGTGTGTAAACAAATAGGCAATCACAAATCGAGTGTTGGGATGAATACCGCCAGCAAAGAGCAAGTCAATAAAGGGCTCTTTTCGGGCTGGGCACTCTATAGGGAATGAAATCTAAACAATACAACCATTTGACCAGGAGTAATTTACAAACAACGATGATCTATCTGGATTATAAATTAAAATATATATGTATCCGTACAGAGCCAGAACTATTTGAAATGAAATCGACAAAACTTTCGAATTATTTTTCTTCTCGATGAAGTGGTTAGTGAAATTATTCCTCAAGGCTAATGCAACTTCCTTTCGAAACGATCATTTCAGCTCTCTTTTTATGGATACATTTTCCCTTTAAGATTCCTTAAGTATATCTTAAACCCTGATTGGATGCGATACATATTCAATTTTACTTAATTAACTAGATGCTTCTGCAATGGAATCGATTAATTTCAGCGATTTACTTCAAAATATTAAGAAATTAAGTCAATGGGTGAGATAAATGGAAACATTTTGCATATATAAATCTCTCAAACGACTATTGGCTTATTAACAAGTAAACTAAAAATGTATTCTGTAAAAAGCAAGCCATTCTACATTGATCTACTCGCACGTGCGAACCTATAAATGTAATTCAGCTTGAATTCGTCGGAAGTCACTTCTAATGGGCAAAGGGGCTAACTCACATGCGGTACATTTACGACGTCACTTGAAAAATATCGCACAAAAGCACATTCAAAAGTTTGGATAAAGGCATAAAGAAATAGTAACCACGTTTTTTAAACTTTTAGGTTCAATATATTTGCCCACTTTCCTGTGGAATTAAGTGAGGCACTGAAACGATCAAAATAGCGAAATCCGCCAAATGCACGGTTAAAGTTATATAAGCCAGTCACGCGTCCAATGTTTATGTATCCCAGGTGCAATTGATGAATATTCGTGAATCATCCATTGCATTGAAATGGGTTGAAATGGATGAAATAGCGAATTCATAAGTACCGATGAATGGGAATGTGATAATTATGTAACAGTAAATACATTCATCTGTATAACAACGAAGAAGAATGTTACAGAATACAAACTACTGACTAGGAAATACTAATTCAATCGCATATTAAAGATGTTTTAAGTTTTACGCCATTTAACGAGGAATGAAAAACTTTGCCTATGCATTTATTGATTACAAGATCTGCATTTCTCATTCAAATCCATCCTTACAACGGTCGTTATCCCTATTTACGGCGGCAGAGACCAGTTTCGCGCCGTCGTTTTACGCGTTAGCAGAGATGCACGACATTATTGTTTCAAAAGCGCCCTAAATCCATTTTCACGCCCTATGGGGAGAGCAATGCATTCCGAGCAGAGCGGCTATGAAAGGTGCAACGACGGAAAGCCTTCGAATATTGCAAAAGCATTTTGCGAGAATAGTCCCCTCAATGCGACGGAGAAGGCGCATATCGTCGGTAAAAAAATTACGTCGAAGAAGAAAGATGCACACAAAGCTTATAAACTTAGCGATGCGAAGTCTGAGTTACGAGCATGCTAGATCATAAATATTTCGGATTTCAAATTAAAAGTTTAAACGAAATGGCGAGAAAGGACGTTTTCGGCATAAATTGAGACTGCACGACCAAATGTGCAAAGTAAATCGCCCTGAATGAATCCAATACCTTGTACTTCTCTATTTGCAAGTAGCGAAATCTTTACATCAAGGAGAAATGTATTGTCCCGAGCGTTTTAAAATGTTCGCCTTCTGTCATATTACCTTTTCAATAAAAACCAGGCTGTGGCACCAAACACTCGCACATCGGTGAAATATTATTGTTCAATATTTCACCGATGGATCGAACGATGGTCGTAAACTCGAACTTATTCAGAGAAATAGCTCATATGTTCCTGCCTGAACGAAAAAGGCTTTATTGCGCAATTAAGATCATATTTCGAAGAACCATATTTAGAAATTCTTGCACACATTATTGCGACCCTTAACCCCAAAACCAAACACTTCTTACTAGAAAACAGCAAGTCACCCTCCACTGGCAAAAAAGAAAGGGAAATATATTTAAAAAGATCGTCACGTACTTTATACAATGGGATGATTACCAATGGTCCCATGACCCATGTACCATTGTACCATGGTCCATCGAAGATTATCGATTAAATAAATTTTTTATTCCCGTGTCATCCATACAGGCATTTACTTGTAATTTGTAAAGATAATTTTTGCGATTGAAATTTGGGTAAACTTATCCAATCCAAAATATTTAAAAATTCTAAAACATTTCTCTTTTTCTCTGCAGAAGAAAAATACTGCAAGGCATGTAAGGACAAAAGCGAACTTCCGGGCTCTAATAAAGAACATAACAGGTCTAGTACAAAAAGGCATCAATCCAAAGTAACCCTTTGATGGAAAGCGATGCGAAGGCGAGATTAAGGGAGGAGGAGGGTGCTAAAGTGCACACGGGTGGGGTGGGAGTGGAGGGGGGAGGGGCGGAGGAGGCGACCAAACCGCGCCTCCAGAAGGGAAAGGCGATTGTGGGAGGGAGCGCAGGAAGGGGACGAAGTTTGGAAAAAATGAAGTGGGGTCGCAGGGGGACAGGGGCGAGTTCAGGAGAGAGGTTATACGGGAAGAAAGATGGCGGAAAGGGCAAAAAAAGAAGGGGTGGGAGAGGCGATCAGTGGGAGGGAGGCTTTTGTAAGCGGACGGGGGGGGGGAGTGGGACGGAAGGGGGCCTTAGACGACTACACTCTCCTCGGCTCTTTTTCCTTTGGCAAAAGGATGAAAAAATCATAAAGGGGGTGGGGAAGGTTTGGTTGTTGGAGTACCTACTACCGTTTATGGCACAACCTGTTTCACAGAGATAACGATGCCGCGGGGACATATTCGAATGACAGAGGTGCAGGGGTCACGGGGAGAGGAGGAGATCCGGGGTAGTATGGATGTGAGGGTGCGAGGACGCGATGTGGGGAGAGGGGTGCGGGCGATATTTATAAAGCGCGGCTGAGGGGGGATCCGGGTGCAGCGCGGAGGAGTGCCTTTGGCAGAGCGAGGGCCGGAGGAATGGTTTCCGCGGGAGAGGAGAGGGATGGAGGAAGGACGTGGACTGGAGGGAAGGCTGTGGGGAGGGGTGGGGTGAGCGACGCTATCCCGAAGGTGGCTCTCCCATTCGTTAATCCGCCGTCCCCCGCCGAACCGTCTTCATCGCCACGACTCCCTCCCCTTCCTTCCCCCGGCGGACATTCAAAAGGGACACGGGGAAAAAATTAGGAGATGCAAAAGACCGTCGCTGGGAATGCTAAAGGTGCTCCACGCTCCTGCCACGTGAATGACCCGCGAGCAGGGCCTCGCTCCAACCATCGCGGGGGGCGCGTTTCGAACATTGAAAACAAAATGCTGGTCCACGCCACCACGCGAAACTATCTCTTGAGTGAGGACGTGCCATAGTGTCTCAACTGGCATGTTTTAAAAGGTGCTGGTTCCTCCAATTGAATGTTTACCGCCAGAAATGCCCACTAAGATTTAATGTAAGAACCTATCACATCATTTGACGCAGATAAAGTCTCATAGAATAGTGAAATCCGCAATGTTGTTTTATGCTATTCCCAAGGGTAGAGGCTTCAACTTCAGGTAGTGTGGAATGCGAAAATCCAGCTGTTGATTCAGCGTCGCTTTGTTTCCAAAATGGCCTGAATGGGAAGTGTAGTATTAATAAAAATGATTCAGATATGGCACTAAACTCTTGGTCGATTAAATGAAAAAAGTTCTTTTAGATTATTAATTTTCGGTTTCTTGTGAATAAATATGCAATTTCTCTTAATTTTCGTTTTAGCAATTTAGATGAAACAAGCGAAACTCTATCAAAAATCATCATCTTCAACAAGCTCTCGGCTTCAATTCCCTTGCGGCTGGAAGGGCGCCATGTGAGCGGGAGAAGTAGGCAAGTCGAAAGAACCGGTGCACTAAGGCTCAGGAAAGCGCGTCCCAATGAGAAGGCTGTAGAATGGCAAACCAATGAAACCATGCGTTTTATTCATCCTCGTCACGTGGTTCAATTCCATCACAGTGTAAAAAGTCTCCCGAAAAATCCTTTCATATTTCACTGTCCAGGCGAAGAAATAATTAATGAAAATACACTAAAATGGTAGAAATATGTTGCATTGTTCAATAAAAATTAGCAGTCAGTCGAAATTTAAAATATTTCTTTTATTTAATCAGGAGACTTCGATGCAATAAATATAACAAACAAATTTTAAACCATGAACTTAATCTTGCGATTATCAATCACGTAAGTCACAATTTATATTTAGTTTTGAATGTTTGTCATGTAGGATAATTCATCCATCTCTCATTACATTCACTACACGCGCGGCTTAATAAATTGAATTACGTGGAATGACTGACATGTGCGAAGCAGAACTAAATAGGGCCATGCTTTGAAGAGCATTTAGGAGTTTCAGGTATTAAAACAAAAGCCTTCCTTTTAAGAATACTTGTATTTATTTAATATAAAAATATTTATCGACTGTATTGTAGAAAGTAAAGCACTGATATCTGTTTTAATATTTTACTGCATTTTCAAGTTCAAGGCTATATTAGAATCTTCCATTGAAATCGAGCAACTCCAAATCGAATTGTGATTCTTATTACTGACTTGGAAGTTGACCATATTTCTTATTCTTCGCAAGTTTACTCTGTTTAAATTTCTACTACGGTAACAATCGCATTGAGAATGATGGTAACTTGACTCTAGATTTTGATAACATAGAATCTCTTCCAAATCGTACCATTCTAAAAAGGATGATTTCATCGATCAACCTTTGATTGTAAAAGGGCTTGAATACCATGACAAAATTTGTCTCATCCTCCCAAATGATTCAATTAAATGTAATATACAAGGCACTACAAGATGCACTCGTACATGAAAAGCTGCCCGATGAAGTTCAAGTTTTCAAGAGAACATTAAAGTTTTCAACTGAAGGAAATGATTCTCTGGATTAAATTATTTAACAGTTAATCGACAATGAAACGAAAAATAAGACAGGAAATGTTTGTTTCTAAATTTAATACCGAGCCAAAAAATGGAAAATGCTAACTTTCTCTCGAACGTTAAATTAAAATAAAATATGTTTCAGCTATGGTAAAAACTGGCGTACAATAAGTTTATCCAAAAATTGTTTCGTATGTGACATTAAATACGAAAAAAATCAATTCCCGCAGCAAACGTGAATAAATTACAATACTTTCAAGATGTAAAATATCAGCTTCCATTTACCTAATTACTAATGGCATGCAATCTTACGTATGTCATGTGATTTAAGTAATATTTATTGAAAAGGGAAAATAAATCAGATTATTTAAACTGGAATGCAATTGTCGAAAAGGTCAAAAAGGTAAAAATTAGGAAATGGGATAGAAGTTAGACTCAATGCTAGTCGGGCAAAATGACGGAGAATGAGGCATGAAAGGATTTCCAGCGAGCTGGAGGAAAACGTTTGCCCTAAAAACGCCATTTCGATAGAAGAAAGATAACAACAAATGAAAAACGGATTTTGGAGAATTTTGAAAAATCCTCAACACCATAAGTGCCTGTGAAAAGTAAATGTAATTTTGTTTGACCACGAAGTACTGAACCTTAAGTTTTGGCGTAAAAAGAAAAGTTGAACTTGTAAAAATAAAGTATAGAGTACTGAAGTGTAGAAAGAAGAAAAAGATTTAAATAATAAAAAAATAGATGGGAACAAGTTGAGGATTTCAGAATAGGTCTAATGCTTGGTTGTTACCTGACATTAAATCTTTTATGGGGTGCACACATTAGAAAAATATGCGAGTTGGCCTGAAGGAAGCTAGGGCAACATTTGACGGGCTCTGCGAAATTGTAATTGAAAAGCAAGAGAGAGAGAGAGAGATGTTACTTTGTTTTAGTTAGACCATATCTAGAACACGCAACAAGTATCTGGAGTCCATGAGAGAAAATTTCAACGGAGGAATTAAATAAGGTTCAGAGAAAAATGCTAGGTTTGGCAAATATTGCTACGAGAATCGATAAAGTGTCACAGCTATACTGGAGGAATAAGGTTTGGGGAATCTTGATACCGAAGAGAGCAAGCAAGACATATAGTTTTAGAAAGGTATATGGAACCTGAGATTTGCTGTGACATAGAGGGGATTCTTATGCCTCGAAATTATATGGACAGGTCTTTTATTCATGTCCATTTGAAATACAACACGGACGATTGGACACTGTCACAGAGAGTACTCGTTCTTTCGCAATCTAAACGAAATCAAACCCGAAAATATTAAATTGACTTGAGTACTAGAATTTGATGAGTTGGTCAAACGTAAACAATTATTGCATGATGCCTACTGGGATGTATGTGAACAAGAGATTCAATTTATGAGGTCATATGGATTCAAGTGTACACATGAAATAGTTTCTGCATGCAGGTTGGTATGAAGGAATGTATTACACCTGAAGATGCTTCTATGAACTGAAACATGTCGTACGTTACAAATAAATCTGTGGACAAGTGCAAATTTGTTTTTCTCATAATGACGAACATCCAATTCATCTCTCCTGAATCTGTTCAATATAATTGTAGGTTGGTACTACTATAATACTATCGACACGCTACAACACTAGCTACACGCAAATTACGGTATACTGTGCAAATGTAGATGAGCAAAGTAGAAGATTTCAAGGAATCAGGAAGAACAGACATATTATGCAAGGTTAAGAAATTAAACCTGAATAAATGCAATAATATAAATAGAAGCTAAATGAAGGTCCCATGCGAAAGTGCAGTGGTCATTATGGAGGAGGGATTGAAAAAGTATCAATTTAAGATAAACAATATTAAATTTATGGTTTTACTCAAATAAGGCAAGGTATTCTTCAATATTAGGAAAGGACACGCTGAGTCTAGAGGTATAGTTTTGTTATTTAGGCGGCAAGATCATCAGCAATTGGTTATGGACATGACGCCGTTTGAAAATTTAATAAAAATTATAACTATGCTTGCAAATTATTCGGTTCATGGAACAAATTTTATTAAAAATGAATGAAACACATCAAAACTCTTCAATATAAATCTAGCTGCGAGAATAAATATAATGAATGAAGCAAACTCGATACTCACTGAAAAGGTAATCATCATTATTTAAACCTTTATGTCGAAATGCATTTTTGACGCATTACTCCGAAGTCATTACCTTTTTAAACTCAATTGCTTTTGCTTCCGCAGTGCCTCCGTTACAACGGAAAGCTACGGTCAATCGATCGAAATTGCATAGTTAACCGTTGGGTTTATGAATAATCAAAAAGTGAACCAAACGCGTGCCATTCATAATATATTGCTTAATTCTTGCCCATATGATTTATTCATAAGTCATGCATGAAGAAACGGTTACAAATGGTCACGAAAAAATCATCCTGCCATTAATTTTTATCACCAATTCAAACAACCAAGAACAAAGCTGTTGGATGAATGAGAGGTGTGTTTCACCGATATAACGCAGTCTTGTTTTCATTTTGGAGAGACTGGCAAAACATTCATGAGATTCCAGCGTAAATGCTCTCGCATTCTACTCAATTACAGTGATCCACTCCGTAAAATGAGTCTTTGGGTAATTATTAATTAGGAGACGGACGAGGGCGAAGAGTCGGGGATCGACGGACGGGACGTTTCAAACGAGCTCTCAACACGTGATCCAAAATTATGTGTTATGTGTACATCGATTATCGATTGAACTTCAAAAGGTGTTCGAAGGTGTTCTGGAATGCTTTTCAAGTATTACTCTACTCTCCGACGCAATAATCGTAGTTATTCATACTTCAACATTTTTTTAAACTTTGGATAACCCAATCGAGATCTGGTATAAGAATCTTAACGTGATCTGTCATTCCCATCACGAGTGCACTACATTTTCCATCAATTACATAATTAAGGCCAATGTCGTATACCCATTACCACGCCCTGTGGCGGCAGGTAGAGTTTGCACAAGTGGATTAAAGCGTAAATACAAAAGGAAAGGAAGCACCCGAGATCGGAAATCAACGATCGAGCGGCTTAGCGGGTCGGCTTGGTTTGGGGTTCCAATCCACCTAGCCGACCGACTCTTGATCGACTCATTTCGGACTTGATAATATCGGCGTGACCTTGGAGGTCTGATTGCCGGGGCCATTCCATATGACCCACCGGCATATAAAAGCATGTGAAGAAGTAAAGCTTGTGAGAGAGTCTTGATTAATTCGAGGCATGCAGGCAGACTTAAACCAACAAGCAAAAAATACAAGGGTAGTCCCTCCACCTTCACCCCCTCCCTCCAACGGCGCTCCTGAGCCATCATTCTACTTCTCAAAGTTCTTCGCAGGTTCGCACTTCCATTGGCAGGCCAATCTCCCAAAGCTTCCCGCCCCACCTCCATCGATCACATCCATCTCCTCTTCTCTCGATCACTCGCACAATTTTTTTCACTGCCAGCCTATGGTTATATTTCAATGCATGGCATCGTATTTTGGCTTGCTTTCTTTTGTTGGATTGCAATACTCATGTTTCTTCATTCACCTTACTTGTCCTCAGACGACACTCTTGAACATATATAACCACCCTTCGCACACGGTAATTGGATAGTGTGAGATTATTTCCTAAAGGTAAAATGGGATCAGGATGGTGCGGTGGCTAACGTACAGGCTTCCTAATGAGGGGGTTCAACTTCTGGAGGCAAAAAATATTTTCAGTGGTATCCCGATCCCTACTTGAGGTGCTGTATGAGGAGAGCACTATGAGTGAGTACGCCGTCCGTCGGATGAGACGCTTCACTGCGTCAGACCCCTTGGCGCCTTTCGTCAATAAGAGTAGGCTAATGCCAACGCCGGGTTTCTTTCCAACCTTCCTTTCCCATCCATCCCTGATGGCGCAAATGACCTTAGTTGTCGGTCGCCTCCCATACAAAATACTACTGCTTAAGATAAAAGTACAATGCTTCATATAGGTTCAAAAATATTTTTGAAAACAAGGTGTGGGAAAAATATTCAAGTGGAGATTGATTTTAACTCATCCCAATCGATGAAAACTGAGTGCCTGACCAATCAATACAAATACGATACAATGTTTAACTGTTAAGGTGAATTTCGCTCTTACTCTGTCGTCATGATGATTTGAAAGTGAATATTATTAAAATGCGATCATAAATAGCGTTTTTACCGAGGATAAATTTCTCTTGGCAAAAATAAAGAAATAGTATTTTTCATATGAGAGTATGTCCTGCTTATATCAAACGGAAAATAAAAAACTCTCGCGCGCATTGAACATTGTCCTTACCTGAAATTAATAACCTATGCATTCTGATTGTCTCACTTCTCAAGAACCGAAAGTCTAGTGAACCCGAACGGCTAGTTCTAATTGCGCCACTTAAACGAATCCGCCTCGAGTTTAAAATCAATAGCATTATTGACAAAGCAGCCGAAGTAATTGTGTAACCCCGATCCCCATATTGCTGTGCACAGAAACTCCCCGCCTCCCCCCCCCCCCCCCGACCGCCCCCACTCACTTTCTCCGCCTCATTCGCCGGGATTACCATTTGCACAGTCCCCCCGCCGACCCCCCCCCATTCACCCGCCTCCCTCTCACGTTCGCATCCCGAAGCCCTCTCCAATCCTCAATTTAACTACCTCTCCTTCCTTCCGCCGTCACCCCGCCCACCACCACCTTTCTTACGTTCCTCGCCCCACTTCCCCGGCCCCCTCTCGACAACCGCTGCGCACCCCCGTGCGAGCGGCAGCACTGCGACTCCCTCCCTCCCTCTGTGACCTCGCAGCCATTTACATCACACGCGAGCACAATAACCGCCACCCCCGAGTGCCCTCCTAGCCACTCCTGCCCTTCTCCCGACCCACACTTAATCCTCCCTCCCTCCTTCATCCCTCTTCTTGCCTTCTAAAATTCCCCATAATTAAATTGGAATTTTCTCATTTTCCGAACTTGATAGCATCGCGTTTTGATGCCATTAAGTTTGGATAATCCTATTAGGGAAACAGATGAAGGTGAGGGAGGGAGAGGAGGGGGAGGGCAAAGAGGGGGCCTCGCTTGAGACCCGAGGGGCAATAATGAGGATGTAAGAGTGTAATCGGGCAACCGACTTTTTTTTAAATAACATTCTTTTTTGCTCCTGGTTAAATATGATTTCCTCGGAAGCGCATTATATTTTATTCATGGATGTGAAGGCCCTTGTGAAAAGGTCTATAAGTTCATTTGACGATGTTTTTTCACAAGATAAGAGTAAACAATGCAGGATTTATTTTTTTATAACTCGAACGGGAATTGAAAAGCGAGACGCTCCTTCCAATTGTAGGCCGAACGCGAAACATTTTATGGAAATGTGAGAAAAGGTGGCGAATGAGTTGATTGATGCCGGAATGCATGAGCCGCAGCCAAAATGCAGTTTTTTAAAAGTGAAGAATTGCTTAAATACTCCAACGAGACTTCATTATTCAAATATTGTTCACCACCGGCCCTTCGCTCCGCATTCCAAATGGGCCACCCTCACTCGCTTTGTTTCCTTCACTCAGTCGTCTCCTTGGCGAAATATGCATCCTCCCTCCCCTCCCCACCCCCGCCAGTTGGCGTGCCGTCATTTGCCCCGTTCAATCGTGCACAGGGCGCCCTCACAGATCTGCCCTCTCTCTCTCTCTCTCTCTCCGCTCCTTCGCCGCACCAGACGACTCTTCCACTCTCGGGTCAAGGTTTTCATTCCGACCGATGTTTCGACGCTCCGATCGAGCATCGGACTTAAAGCAGATGAGTCAACCCTGAGGATGATGATCGAGTATCGAAACGTCGGCCTGAATGCAAACTTTGACCCTGAGGTCGCTTCGCCGATGCACGTCCTACTTCCGTAGCATAATTCTGATACCATGAGCTCGGACTTCCAAATTATTATACCCGTAAGGTAGAGTAACTTAAAATTGTATATTAGTACAGAATGGTCACATGATCAATCGACTCATTTAATTTCGAGCCCCAGTCGAGCCCCTAACGACTGATCGATTGGGTAACGATGGACATTCACGAACTGACCCACAACGAATTTGATCAAATTTGATTGGACCTTTTAAAAATGCATATCAACTACATCTATGCTTAATTTAAATGATTTTTTGGTGAATCAGTAACGCCAAAAATTTGAAAATAAATAACTAATTCAACAAATTTTTATCATTATATTTTGCGTAAAAATTTCATGCCCACAATGATTTTTTAGTTTACTCGTCATGTATCCACGGTGGATGTCTATCCCTTTAACAAGTCCACTGAGAAGTGTTAATCGTTGCGAGTGTTTTGCGGAAATGGAAAAAAGTTAGAATTGAGCTGTCGTTAAATATTTATTTTTGAAAGGCATTACGCCTACGCAAGTCAAAGGCGATTTGGATGCCGCGCACGGGAACTCAGCGGCCTCATTTGTTCAATAGAATGTATTTATCTTATATTGAGTGAAGAATTGGGCATTCGTGAGCTGTCCTTGGTTTGGGAGCCGCATTTGCTCACTTTGGATCAAAAACACATTCGAATGAGCATTTCCAAGGACATTGGCTGGAGCAATTTAGCAAGCGAAGTGATTCAGATTTTTGGCGTTGATTTATCGCTGTAAATGAGTGTTGGATCATCAGCTCCTGAGAAAAAATAGTAGTCATAACAGTGGACTGCGAAGGCTGAATCTGTTCCGAAGACGGTTCTATCGACTACGAAGGTGATGGGGACCGTTTTTTGGGATAGTCATGAAATTGTGGGCATCGATTTTCTTCAGAATGGTGGAAAAACATCACAGGAGAGCCGTAAATTAAGGCGCTGACGGCAGAAATCACAAAAAGACAATTTGAAGAAGAATACGAGATTTCTTTTCTATCACGACAACACGCTTCAGCTGTCGCCATGTCTCAAATTCAGTGAATGGCACTTCGAATCGGTCGACCAGCCACCCCATTCACCAGATCTTAGATATCCAGTGACTCTCTGCTCTTGCCCAACCTCAAAGTCTCACTTGGAGGACAGAGATCGAACGAGGAGGTTATCGCATGCTTTATTTTGCAAAGAAAAGTTTGGAAGGGTTAAAAGAGTGAAGAGCATCACTGAAAAAAGTATGTAGACTTAAAAGAAGAGTTTGTAGAAAATTAAAAATGCATATGAATAAAAAAATGCTCGCTTTTTTATTAAGGTTGGAAGCTTTTCAGACTTCCCTCGAAATTATGAAATGAAGGACATGAAAAGGAGGATAATAAATTTTCCTCTGATCCTCCATTACTTACTGAGAGAATTTTGGAATTTGGAAACCTCTTCAAAGTTGTAATCCAATATTTTGGTGTGAATCGATTAGAGAACCGAAACTTATAATCAATGGGCTATGCACAATTTATCTTTTCAAATTTGATCACATCATGTGAGGAGCATTTATAAATATTGGTAAGCATTTTTACATCATGAATATAATGCTTATTTTTTCCTGACAAATCTGTTGTTCTTCTGACTGTCAATTTAGTCGGCTGTGTTGAGTAAATTTCAGGAACCCGAAAATAGTGAAACGTAAAATCAAATTATGTTAGAGAATAATCCTAGTATTTGCACTGAGGAGCATTTAAAAGCGACTTATGAAATTGTAATTTAAAAAAGGCCGCTTCAAAAGAGCCATACTTAGCCTAATCAAGGAAGAGATACGTAATTCTCTTGCCAAAATCTTAATCTTATTGATAAAATTTATGAGGAACATGTATATTTATATTTAATTCAATAGATTTTGGCGCAGTGACGTATAAATAGCGATTGCAAACTGGTGGTCTTTGGCAGACGATTGCGAGAAAAGAGATGAAGAAAGTGGCGCAGGACCTCATATTATGGATGGAAATGAATAATTTTTGTCACAAAGTCACTTTTAAGAACACCAAACATGTGTAAAAAATAAGAACATAACATCCCTCTTTGCAAAGTACCTCATCGAAAGTGACCACAAAAGTGACTTTGTGACAAAAATTATTCATTTTGAAGAGAAAGGTCAAAGGCTCGATGCTTTGGAGCAGTTAGAAATTTTGAAATGTGTCTGTTGAAAAGATGATCTTGCCAACGAAATTCTGTATCCCTCCCACTCCCCACTCCTAGACCTACCACTCTTCTAAGTCAAAAATGTAATTCTCTTTTCTTCCCAGCTACATTGTAACCTTTTTACCCCTCTCTGACCAACCCCACCCCCTCCCATGATCAGAAGGTATATATAGCCAGCGTGCTTCTATGCCGCTGAAGGGGTGGACGTTGTCACACCGAAGCAGCGTTAAATCGGAGGGCAATTGCCCAGACATTAGGGGATCTGGTATCTGGTATGAGGACCACCTGATGATGACGTTCAACGTCGAAACCTGGGTCGTGTTTTTAAATAAAGTGTGTGGAATTACAAAGTCAATTATTTCATTACATTTCAAAGAATTTTGAGCCTGATAGCTCACGCATCGAAAATACCTGATCAGATAATTAGCCAAAGAATCAAAGAAAAGACAAAAGAAAGCTTCACAGGAAACTAGTTTACTCTCTGCAGAAAAGGGATACTGTGTCTGCGGCATCATTGGTGCGTTGTTTTGCCCAAAAATTCGCGCACAATTAACGATGTGTGAGCAGGGGCGTTGTCATGGTGCAAAAGCCAAATTTCGTTCTTCCACAAATCCGGGCGTTTGTGGCGGATTCCTTCGCGCAAATTACGCATAACTTACAGGTAATATTCCTTATTTACCATTCTACCCTGTGGCGAGAGCTCATAATGCACCACGCCCCTGCAATCGAGGAAAACTGTAAGCAAAACTTAGCACATTCGACCGAACTTGGCGCGCTTTTTTCGGTCTCGGCTCACGCGTCAGCTTCCATTGGGATGATTGAGCTTTAGTTTCCACGTCATAACCATAAGCTCATAATTTGTCACCAGCGATGACCCCTGGAGCAAATTTGTGCCGTCGTGGACAGAGAACATTAGTAATGTTAATGCGTGGCTGTTTTCGGTCGAAATTGAGCAATTTTATTGCGAATTTCGCGGCTACCATCGTCATGCCTGAATCATTGATAAATTTCGAATGGCACGAGCCAATCGATATGTTTATGTCCTCAGCAACTTCTTTAACGGTGATTCGACGATTGTCCGATACTATTTTCTTCACTTCATCAATGTTTTCGTCTGTTGTTGGCGTGCTCGGGCGCCCGGCACGCTCTCCGTCCTTCACATGTTCTCGGAACCCTCTGAGAACATTTTGCTCCACCGATAAACGTTGCTTCGGTCCAAGGTAGCATCTCCTTATGCCACAGTCAACATTTGGAATGCGTCCGCGTACTTAATTTCGTTTTCACACAAAATTTGATACAGATTCTTTGATCCATTTTTTGGAACAGGCTGAAATCGAAGACAAGCCAAAACACGTCCAAGCAAAACAGCTGTCAACAATTAGCTGAACATTCAAAATGGTCGAACTTTTCGGAATAAGCGAGAGACATAAGTACCAACATATTGCCACAAAAAAATCGAAAATCAAATATACGTAACCCGCAAAAATTCAAAATTCGCGATAGTTTATGAACAGACCTCGTATATAAATGTAAATATCTTGAATCAGAGATTTACTTATCATGAATATGATTAACTAATTTGTAATTAATTTATGATTTTAACGTAAGAAACTTTTGGAAATATTACCAATAAGTTATTCAAATGAGATATTTAGAGTTAAAAATTTTTATTGTGAAGGCGAATGTGTTCAATCTTTCGTTGATGCCAATTAATTTGTTAACGTATCTCAGAAATGAAATTTCCTTGTTTTTGAAATTCACATTTTACTTAAACATGTAATTCTCTCGTTTTCTCTTTTCTGTCCATCCTTTATCTATTTCCTGCATACATGTATTCCTATTTTGTTTTTACTCTTTTTATTTTTTTGCCTACCGTTCAATTGAATAAGTTTTCCATTCCTTATTTTTAAACAAAATTAATTCCGTAGAAAAATCGCCTTCATTCGGTTCATTTGGTTAACAACCCAGCATTATAATTGGAAACTGAAAAAAATTCAACGCTCTTGTAAGCAACTCTTGGTTGGAGGGAACAATTGCTCGGCTTTTTGCATAACCGGATTTTTACAAACGCTCAGAGGGCTGAGGATTTCTTCTCTTGAGCGATGAACTTAAATTTCGCACCGATGAACCCCATTTCCGCTTTAAAGTCCAATTTCTATTTTTCTTTTCGCTTTCCCGGCTCCACTTATATCAATCACTCTTCCCCCTTTAAGCACGTGCTTCCAATTTTCCACTCACCCCATTTCTACTCCCACTTTTTCGTTTAATGCCCTCTTCTTCGAATTCCTCCACCCCCGACCTCCACTCCTCTCCCTCCCTCCCTCCTCGCGGCCCATCTCGCTCGCCTCCTCCCGAGCTCAACTCCTCCGATCAGATCTCATCGCCGAATGCGGCGGTCGACGTGTCAACCAGCCGATCGTGATCGATCAAGCGATTGCCAAGCAATCTCGGATCTATCCGAAACTCCCTTCACATCAAAGGCCTCTCAATCTTCAGTCGTATCAGTCAAGAGTTGAAGTGAATTTGTACGCATCACCGGCTGAATGAACCAGGGCCAGACCACCCAAGTCGAAAGCGGGAGTCCAAAGTGGTTGCTTCGGATATTTCATTTAGATTGATTGAAGGGATTTGGATCGGGGCAAATACTCGTGCACTCCGATGATTCAACCCTAATATAACAAACTTTACGTATATTCCTCACGAAAGAAGACGTCCAAATCATCCAGATTACATTGCTAAGACGATTGATTGGTAAGCGTGATTTCACTTTTATGTGTCATTTGGAGTTGTGCCTTATTATTTTTTAATTTTCGTCATTGCATACTATGGCTGGATGCACTTTTTAACGCATTTCTCAGCAAAAAAAATGTTTACTTCAATGTGATATCATAAATAAAAATATTTCAATGAAATGAGCCGATCGATCACGCCTTAACATAAGAATGAGCAGGGCGAGAGAGATTCCAAAAAAAAATAAATAAAATAAAAACCATGAAATAATTTAGATTTATTTATTTAAATATATATATTTAGTAAAATTATTAGTATCTACATATTTAAATATTCCACTTCTTCAAAAAGTCCATTTACGTACTTTTAGCTAGGGTTCATCATTTTTCGGTGACAACCATCAATATCTAGAACACCGCAGTCATTACCGTCAAGTCATTCTCAATTGTCCGAAAATAGCTTTGGAGTTTTACGGCAATGGTTTGCTTGCTGTTTCAACTTAATTGTTAAGAATCAAGGTAGGATCTTTATCTTATTTTATTAAGATTTTCACGACAATTGAAACTGAGTTCACTGCTGTATCCGCATGAATCGAGCCGCATAAAATCAACATTAATATTCTAACTGATATCCTAGTTATTCTAGATTACACATTGGTTTCAATATGTTGTCCTAGACGGGTTCATATTTTCAAAAACTTTTCTATAGATATGATACGCTCTAATCTTCCCTCCCGTTCTAACGCTAATTCAACTATTTACTGAAAATCCCATTGATATTTTGAGGAACATAACCCCGGTCGTTGAATAGAAGTGTGAATTTAAAAGGTTTAAATGCTCCATTCTCATTAGCATGCGTACTGAGCACGGTGCATGGAATTACATGTTTTCATCGCAAAAACCATGATATCTAATGGCCACGAGAGGAATGTCTTCATTCTCTTATGGCCATTTGTATTCGCAACAACCTTTACTAACGTAAACTGGTTCGCCTCCATACACAGTTCTCGCTTTCTTTTTCGTACTCATTCGTCCAGGAATTTTCCCATCACAGCACCCCATTAAAGCACCAGAGGGTGAGATGAGGTTCCGAAATGGAATATGAGGCCAGCCCTCCCTCGGACACTAGAATTCCTCTCGACCTGCGTCGCGATGCACGAGGAATAAGTTTTTTTCACATTAAGTCTTGGACCAATATTTTGATAGAATGTGAAACACGGCTTCTCCTTTTTTACATTTACTCTATCTGGTACTTTTTTATGAATAAATCAGCATCTTTTTTAAAAATGTCGGAATTACATTAATAAGGAGACGCCTTTTTCTCACAACTTGGTGGCATGGATTTCACGTTTTATTTTTTATTAACAGAGCATCAATGTTCCAAATTTATTTGTATTACTACTATTTCGTCCATGAAATCCTTATGATTTTAACCCAATGGTTTATTTAGGCTAAGAGGGCAAGTAACACCGAAATTATCCTCATTCCATAACTAAATAAGGCAAAAAATAATCGACATAAGTGTAATTACATCTGCCTATATTATTCAGATGCATGTATTTAATGCCTAAGTTCACTCACCGCCGCTGTTAAATGCCGCTGCATCTTAGTTAACTTTGGAGAAACTATTTCATAGTTCCCATGAAAGCAATATCGCCACTTCTTGTATATTTCAGGATACAATATGCCCACCGATCGCATTAATTGGCTTCGTAACATTCTCCGTAATCATTAGAAGGGAGCTAATTGAACAATGGCAAATATCCGAAAAGGTTCACCGGGGATAAATCTATTTGTAATGAAATAACTGAACAGATTTTGCGGAGGTTTGTACTGAAAATTAGCGGCCTCCCCATTCATTCCTATCGCTGATGTTACTCTTGAAAAGACAAGTCAGGTGGCCCCATTCACTAAATACCACGTGGCATTAAAATTGCCAGTGGTCAGGTGCATTCAACTGGCCTGAGGGAGATAAAGTCAGGTAAATATAGAAAAATTAGTATCCGGTACACTAAGTTACTGTGAAGTAAGCCTGCAGATAGTGTTGAATTGTGAAGAGCACTGGGAAGGTGTAGATTGAATGTTCAAGTGAAAAAAGTAATTGGAAAATCTTTTTCAATCCATCGATTTCAAATGCTGAGTGTGCAGCTATTTGGTGAGGGGTAAATTAATGAAGTGAAAGGTATCAATTCAAAAATTTACCATATTTTACAGTAAAAACTCTGTAAAAAGCAAGTATTAATTTGTACAAATTGAAATAAAATCACTTCACCTACATATTTATGAGTTATTATTTGTAAAACTCCTCTCCTATTTACGTAAGCACATACGCGCATATGCGAACACACGAATTACAGACTGATTACAATTAACTCCCCGAATAAATTTCAACTGGGGATCAAATAATCCATATATTTATTCATTCTCTTTAATCTATAACTCTAGAAGTATGGATTTAGTGTAATATCATCTCATTAAACACAGAGAAAAAAGACAAATTGATAAAAACAAATGAAGATGCAAGCATTTGGCATTCTTATTTCATTCTTTAATTATGTCACGGTCATTGAAGCAGGAGGATAGACGTAGACTGGAGGCTTTTGAAATGTGGGTGTGGAGAAGAATGGAAAAGGTGAAATGGACAGAGAAGAAAACAAATGAGGAAGTACTTGGTATGGTGGGCGAAGAGAGGGGTTTGTTGGGAGCAATCCTATGGAGGCAGGAAAAGTGGATGAAGGGGGTGTTGACCGGCAGTTGGATGTTGAAGACTGTGATAGAGGGTAGAATGTTGGGCAAAAGAGGAAAGGGAAGGAACAGGATAGGGATGTTGGACGGGATGAAGGGAGGAAGAAAGTACTCAGAGATGAAGAGGGACCTGGTGTAGAGTAGAATTTAGGGTTGTGTTTTGTTAGTAGTCACAAAATATTTGTTTGGTAGTTGTGCCCATCAAAAAAACCTACCTTAACCGGTAGATTACCTTAAAAAAATTATGTCACTCAGTTTCATCGAATTAAGGAGTATATTTTAAATATTGCACGCTGCCAATGAACTTTGCCCCTGAAATTTAGCAATAGAAATATTACGCGTGATTTTTGGCACAAATTCCATGACCGCGTAGCAACAGAAAACAGTAGCTCCTACGACAGGATGAGTCGTTGATGCACGTCGGCGGCCTATTAATGCCTAATTAATGCGAATTTAATACATCCTCAAGGCGTATCGGTTGAATTATCAGGAAACAAGCGCACTCATAACTACATGGGCTAGTAATCTAGGCGCGCATCGATGATTACTTGAGTTTCAAGGAAAAGCATAGCCATGAGCCTTCCGCAGTGCATTTCTCGACAGTTTGGTTGACAAAGCGGAATATTTACGGTAACCAGTCGCAAAAGCAAAGTGACCTCCCCTTCATATAGACCAATAAAGAAGCTCCTCATATCACTCAACTGCAACCGACTCCAAAGGTAGCAGTCGGCCATCACGTTTTGCCCGTGATAGGTAGGCTTCATGCAGACCCTGTCGTGTGTCCATTCATTCGACCATGCCAGATCTTGACCGAGGGGAGCGGGAACAGTTTATGACGGCATGTATACCAAGCGTAATCAATTCACAATTGGGGGTTGAATGTCTTACCTATTCCTTAAATTATCCATAAGTTTGATCAATATGGTTTTACGGATATGAAATGTTCGATCGATGTTATTGTCTAGTTATTGATGAAAACCTCCCGTCAAGTTTGGTTGCTCAGCTACCAGTTCTCCATTCAGAACTGGTACTTTGAACATCATATCGCCGCCCTTGCTCCATACGAGGAGCGTGTTGGTTTTGGAAATATCAAACCTTCCTCTTTAATCTGACTGGCAATTGCACTGCCTTGCCAATATTAAGTCATCATCCTCATTAAATGGAATAACTGAATTACCTCAATTTTTACTCTCCCCAATACTCCTCCCTCCCATTCATCCAATAATGCTTTACTCTAAATGGATGGAAATCGGGGGTATATTGAAATGATTCATGCGTCATTCCAACCTTCAAAAGTACATTTTTCCACGAGCATTGGGAACAGTCGTAGCCAAGGCCCGAGTAATTAATCATAGGTCCATTATTTCCCCAGTATTTTACTGTCGAAACATCTTATAATGGACTTAAATATAAGTCATCTATCCACATATTTTGTCTTATTTCATGCTGACTACTTATACACTTGCCCAATGGCTGGATATCACCTTCACCTTATTTCAAAAATAGAATAAGCAGGCTCTTCACTCAAAGCATTAAGTAAGAGATATACGGGGGCGGTCTGAAAAGTTTCCGACCTAACAAAGATACGAGACATTTTTTCTGATTTTTTTTTTATTTTTCAACATAGTCTCCTTGTAACTGTACACACTTCTCCAAGTGATGCTCCCATCTCTGTAACCCGTCCAAATAGTACTCGGCGTTTTTCTCTGCAAAATAATTGTTCACGAAGGTGATTGCCTTTTCATTTGACAAAAATCTCTGTCCTCCGAGCACAATTTTCAGGTAAGGGAACAAGAAGAAGTCGCTTGGGGCTAGATCTGGTGAGGAGGGCGGATTGTCAAGTAGTTCAAACCGTAATTTTTGGATTCACGCCTTGGCAACCGCTGTGGTGTGAGACGTCTCAGTGAAAATGGATTTCATTTTTCGGCAAATGTGGCCCTTTTTCCTTAAGTTCTGCCTTCAGCTTGTCAAGTAATGATGCGTATTATGCTCGTGTAATGGTTTTTCATTTTTGAAGGTAATCGATTGAAATAACTCCACGACTATCCCAAAAAACGGTCGCCTTCACGTCCCCAGGCGCAAAAATAGTTTTTCCTTTTATTGGATCCGGTTCCCCTTTGCAGTCAACTGTTTGGACTGTATTTTTGTTTCGGGCGTATAATGGTGTACCCAAGTTTCATCTGCAGTAATAAATCGGCGCCAAAACTCGAATTTATTGCGCCTAAACTGCGCCAACAGAGCGTTGGAAATGCTCATTCGAACATGTTCTCGGTCTGACATGGGCAAACGCGGCACCCAACGCCCGGACAGCTTCCTCGTGCTGAAATGTTGATTTTAATATGAGACAAAGATTTTCTTTTGACATGTTCATAACCTCTGCTATCTCTCTCACTTTAATTCGGCGGTGGCCTAGCAACAATTGGTGAACTTTGGCGATTTTTTCGTCGGTAGTTGCAGTTTTTGGACGTTTCGAACGTTCATCCAACCTCCCATGGCCACGTTTAAATTCAGATGCCCGAAATATCCCTCCGGTAAATGATAGTGCAGAGTCCCTATAACAAAGAATCAACTCATCTTTGGTTTTCGTAGGCGTATTGCATTTCACAGCTCGACATTCGATTTTGTCCATTGTCATAGAAACACCCACATCAACTCCCTCAAACGACTGTTGCGTAACAACTGCGAGTCCAAAATGGCTGAAACTTAGGTAAGTAACTGTCAACAGATGAACAACGAAATTCACCAGCTTTTATTTACGAGTGCTGCCATCTTCACGTTGAGGTCGGAAACCATTCACACCACCGCGATTCACCATAAAGGTGTGTGGCAAGGGGTGACAGAGGGGAGGATATTATGAGAGGAAGTGTAAAGGGAAAAATATTCGCCACAAGCAATCAAATAACTTTCAAATATAATCGACTGTAATTTCGAGTATGATCGATTTGATAGCCGATAATATCGACTGTCAAATAGTCGATGCAGAGACTTCCTGGAATTCCACTCTGATGACGGGAAAGTAGCCGAGACTTCATTAGTACTGAATATTGCACACTGTGGTGAAACTTGTTGAACAATAAATATACGTATATTCTGTGGAACGCAAACTCTGGATTAATTTTTTATCATCGGCTAAAAGAAGCGTAAAAGAAACAAACTGATGCGCTAAGGAAATGAATGAATGGTGGCGAATACATTCACTTCAATATTAACGAAAAGAAATGCTAACACTACTAATAATGGTAATCGCGTGACTTCAAAGGATATTTCTGCAACCGACGAACATCCGCTGAAACTGACGTTCAACCTCCATTTCCTTGAATCTGGAACGAGTGTGTTCCTATATGAATGGACAATATGCGAATGAGAACGATTGAAAATATATATATATATATATATATATATACACATACATATATATATACATATATATATATATATATATATATATATATATATATATATATATATTTTTTTTTTTAAGGTAATCTACCGGTTACGGTAGGTTTTTGGATGGACACAACTACCAAACAAATATTTTATAACTCCTAACAAAACAATAAATCCATCATCCTACTCTATATCAGGCCCCTCTTCATCTCTGAGTACTTTCTTCCTCCCTTCATCCCGTACAACATCCCTATCCTGTTCCTTCCCTTTCCTCTTTTGCCCAACATTCTATCCTCCATCACAGTCTTCAACATCCCACTGCCGGTCAACACCCCCTTCATCCACTTTTCCTGCCTCCATAGGATTTCTCCCGACCAACCCCTCTCTTCGCCCACCATACCAAGTACTTCCTCATTTCTTTTCTTCTCTGTCCATTTCACCTTCTCCATTCTTCTCCACACCCACATTTCAAAAGCCTCCAATCTACGTCTATCCTCCTGCTTCAATGACCACGTTTCCGCACCGTACATAGCTACGCTCCATAACCTTTGTTTTATTAATATTGATTCTCATCTTATACCTGTCGCACTGAATTTCCAATTCACTAAGCAATGCTTGCAGCCCCTTGGCTGACTGACAACTTAAGCTTGGTCATCAGCAAACCTAACTGATTTTACGAATTTCCCGCCCACCTGCATTCCTACCTCGAGTTCTTCCCATGCCTCTTTGATCATTTCCTCTGCATACAGGTTGAACAGCAACGGTGATAATGGGCAACCCTGCCTTACACCCCTTCCTAGCACTGCCCATCCTGACTCCCCGTTTCCCACCCGCACCTGAGCAGTCTGAGACATGTACAGGCTGCGGATTAGCCTCCTTTCCCTCCAATCTATTCCTATTTTCTGCAATATACCCAATAGTTTTTCCCAATTCACTCTATCAAACACTTTTTCGAAATCTACGAAGCAGGCAAATACCTGCTGGTTGTGTTATATATTCCTCTCGATTAATAATCTTACTGCAATGGCATCACGCGTACCTCTCCCCTTCCTAAACCCAAACTGATCATCCCCTAAGTAATTGTTTGCCCTACTCTCTATCCTTTTGTTTATGATCCTGAGAACAACTTTAGCTGCGTGGAATATCAAATTAATTGTCCTTTAGTCCTCACATGACGTGACCTTTACCTTTTTCGGAATAGGAACTAAAACTGATCTCACAAAGTCTTCCAGCCAGATTCCCTCCTCATAAATACTACGGATCAGCCCATATAGCCTCTTCCTCCCACATTTTCCTAAGCATTTTAAAAGTTCCACGGGAATGTTATCCACCCCAACAGCCGTATTTAGTTTCATCTCCCTTAATGCCCTTTCTATCTCATTGTCTAGTATGCCTGGACCTACACTACGTTTCTTTTCAATGTCTAACTTTGTTGGTCTAAGCTCTTTACCATGCAGTTCTTCTACATATTCCTTCCATCTCTCTTGGATCTATCCTGCGACAATTATCATCTTACCCGGCTTATCTCTTACTGTTACCATAGATGTTCCTTTCTTACTTCCCGATAAAGATTTAACTTTGCTGTACAGCGCACCGATTGCACCTTTCCTCTGCAGACTTTCCATATCCTCGCACTGCGCCTTCCACCATGCTTCCTTTGCTTTATTTGTTGCCCCCCTCAATTTATTGTTCAATTCTTTGTACTTCATTTTGCCTAATTCTGTATTTATATTCTTCCATTTTTGCCGCTCATCCATCTTTGTAATCATCTCATCCGTGATCCATGGTTTCCTAGTCCTTTTAGCGTTTACGGTTCCAATAGTGTCTTTTGCGGCTTTCGATAACCCTTTCTTGATACTTTCCCATTTTTCTTCGATAGTACTAAGCCCTTTACCATCCTCCATGATTTTCTCTACCGCCTGTTTGTATCCCTTCCTTTTCAACCCATTTAATTCTTCTACATTCCATTTTCTAACTCGCCGCCCCTGCCTTATCTTTTTGAAACGTACGCTACATTTCATAACAACTAAATTGTGGTCTGAGTCCGCATCCGCTCCCGGGAAGCTGTGGGAATTTATCACACTGTTCCTAAACCTGTGTCTAACCAGGATATAATCTAGCTGATATCTTCCTGAGTCACCTGGCATTTCGCATGTATACCTGCGTCTTTTATGGTGTCTAAACCAAGTGTTGGTGATGACTAACCCCTGTCTCCTGCAGAACTCAACTGCTTTCTCCCCTCGGTCATTCCTCGTGCCTAAACCGTAGTCCCCGACCTCATCACCATTTCTTCCTACGCCTACAGTCGCATTCCAATCCCCCATCACTATCAAATGTTTCCCTGCAGGAACACACGCGATCATGTCCTCTAACTGATCGTATATCCTATCGACCTCTTTTTCCTTATGGTTGCTCGGTGGCATGTATACCTGAATAATAACTAAGTTCGTCGGTTCTGCTTTTATCTCCACTAGAAGTATTCTGTCCGTTACCTGCTCTATGTTGACTACGCTTCTTCCTACCTCTTCATTTAATTTTATGGCAACCCCTCGTTGGCTCTCGTCCCCACCGCTGTATATTTTTCTATACTTATCACTCCAGTAATCCCCGCTATCTTTCCATCTCACCTCGCATAGACCTAAAATATCTATATTTCCCCTTTCCATCTCTCGCTTAACATTCTCCAATTTCCCTGTCCTCATCATTGTCCGAACATTCCACGTTCCTATTCTAACTAATTTCGTCTTCTTCTCCTGCGTCTTCTGTCCTGCTGCTGCTGGTTTTCCCCTTCAAGGGTTTCGTGGGAAGACGACCGCGGAAGCCTTGCCTCCCCCGCTGCCGGGCACGACACACGGCCGATTGGGCCGAGCCCCGTGGTTGCCAGGACTAAAAATATCTCTATTGTCCATGATGTAAGTCTTGGGAATGATAATTGAGGTGGTTTCCCGTTGCCTTCCTCAATAGTGTTTTTAACGTGACACCATCACTTACTGGCCGCCCCACTGGGGTCAAACGCCATTGCAGCCGCCTCACTGAGGAACAGACGCTGCGTGGACTACCTTTCGCCTGGCTCCTAACCTTCGACCAATCTGGCATGGGAGACCCTACCAGGAGCAATAATTATTACTCCCGCCAGCACAGCTGTAGGGGTCATCGGAACGCACAAGCCCTTCCACGACGTCAAGGTTGTAGTCCGGTGAGGGATATATATATATATATATATATATATATATATATATATACATACACATACGCAATCAAACACGAAATCCCGCAAACGGCGAACAAATTATCATTTACATGGAAATAGATATAAGGAAAAGGGATAGCTACTCCAGTGTTCGTCCTTTATGTGTGTTCCTATCCCTTTTCCTTATATCTATTTCTATTTGAATGAGTATAGGTATTTTTTAAGGTAATTTACCGGTTAAGGTAGGTTATTGGATGAACAATACTACCAAACAAACATTTTATAACTCCTAACACAACACAAAATCCATCATCCTACTCTATATCAGGTCCCTCTTAATCTCTGAGTACTATCTTCCTCTCTTCATCCCGTCCAACATCCCTATCCTGTTCCTTCCCTTTCCTCATTTGCCCAACATTCTCCCCTCTATCACAGTCTTCAACATCCCACTGCCGGTCAACACCCCCTTCATCCACTTTTCCTGCCTCCATAGGATTGCTCCCAACAAACCCCTCTCTTCGCCCGCCATACCAAGTACTTCCTCATTTGTTTTCCTCTCTGCCGAGCCCCGAGGTTGCCAGGACTCAAAATCTCTGTATTGTCCATCATATTTTTCTTGTGAATGATAATTGAGGTGGTTTCCCTTTGCCTTCCTCAATAGTGTTTTTAACGTGACACCATCACTTACTGGCCGCCCCACTGGGGTCAGACGCCATTGTAGCCGCCTCACTGAGGAACAGACGCTGCGTGGACTACCTTTCGTCTGGCTCCTAACCTTCGACCCCTCTGGCATAGGTGATCCTACCAGGAGCAATTATTATTACTCCCGCCAGCACACCTCTTGGGGTCATCGGAACGCACAAGCAAGTATATATATATATATATATATATATATATATATATATATATATATATATATATATATATATGCATATATGTGTTTATATAACGATTCTTGTTCGTATATATTTAGCGATATTCTTAGCGCGCTGCATTTTCTCAACCTCGGGCCTCACTCGCGCAAACCCCTCACCTCATGCTGGACGAAAATTCTTCAATTATAACTCCGAGCAAGGACCCACATTCCTATTAGCATATTAATTGAAAACTTTGTTCAGTTCGTGAACAACAGGAGGAGTGGTGACCCCGGATTCGCCCATTCCGGAATATTCGGAGCCCTGCATCCAGTCCTTGCGTTCCTCTTCTTCCACTCCCCCGACCTGCGCCCCCTCCACATTCAACAGCCCCCGCGCGCATCACCACCTCTGGATCCCACCGTAATATAGCTGCCCCCCCCCCCACAACGCCTCCGCCGCGGTGACCTTGCATTATTGCCGTCGTGATGGCCCCACCCCTTCCTCCTCCTCCTCCGACCCCCCTGACCCTCCCGTGGATCGTCGCCCTTCCCGCCTTATCCCCCAGCCTCCCCCCCCACTCCGAATCCGCATTCCCATAATTGACTCCCAAGTAATTATTGCCTCCTAAACCTCTCCATCGCCCTCTCCGAAACAGGGTCACCCCTGAGGAACCCAGATTTCATTTCAATCCCGAGCTCCATTCCTCCTAATCTGGGCCTCACCAACCCTGGATATCAAAGCTTATTACAGATGCTCGTTTCCGGGTTCGGACACCGTTTAGTGAGAACTCAGCAAAAGCCCCGACAAACTTTAAGGCACACGTTCGCATTTCCGGGAAAGGGTTTCTTCATTTCAAATACATTGAGAGTTCATAATTTTTTGGGCGCCAAAGGGTAATTAAACGAGGAAAGGTAAGTTTCGAGGAAATGGAAAGGAGCCGATGTGGTAATGATGAGTAGAAATTGAGCCAATAAGTGATGGTTTTGGCGCAACGATGCAAGGTGAGACAATCATTCATGGAAATGAGGTTTATCTTTGGGACACAGAACGGAATTCGCCCTGATGAAACATAGAATCGTTTAAAACTTGGTAAGTAATGTGATGCAATATTTAAGATGCGTGCTATCCCAAACTTCTACTGATCACACTTAAAATGCGCCACTTGTATTTTATACATAAATTTATGTGCAAAATACCAGTAGCGCATCTTGGTCCTATTTTACATAAATTTAAATTAGGAAATTAGATCGCACTAAGATCCATCGAGGGATTTAACGAAATCTATCGAGAGGTGTGTTACGAATAAAGCAAACCATATACTTCGCGAAGTGGGTGAAAGGACTCATATATTCACTTTGGCCTCACAGGAAACTATGTCATAGGTGGTTTTTTTCAGGAAGCGACCGATAGCTGAGGTCATTTGCGCCATTAAGGATGGACGGGAAAGGATGAAGGGTGGAGAGAAACCCAGCGTCGGCATCAGCCTACTCTAAACGAAAGGCACCAAGGGGTGCGGCTACTTACCGTCCCATCCGACAGACGGCGTACTCAATCGAAGTGCCCTCCACGAAGCACCTCAAGTAGGGATCGAGATACCTCTGAAAAATATTTGTTGTCTCCAGGATTTGATCCTCGGTCCTCTCGGTGGGAAGCCTGTGCGTCAGCCCCCGCACCATCTGGGTGTTGGAAGCAACGAAGGGAGGAGGGAAGTTTGCGGATTTGAGGGATAAATTTATTTGTAGCGCAGAGTGCTGCGTTTTGTCGTGAAAGGTGAGGTTATAGCGGTGTTTTTTGGCTACCTTCCTCTTAATTAGTAATAATAATAAGGGTAATTAATAAGGGTAATTAATAAGGGCAATTTGAGAGCGTTCAGAAATACCCGAGAAAAATAAAGGAATGCATTAATAGAAAGCTAATCCCAGAAACTAACCCACGCTCCTATGAGCAAATATCAGTAAAGTGGGTCGAGTACGACAATTGCAAATCACACTAATATCCACCCTAGAATGCAGAAAACATGTTAAAATGATATTTAGAGCTGCAAATAAGAAACTTTGCCACACGAATGGTGGGAACACATTCAAATAAAATGCTAAAATGCCTTTCACGTTCGCTGGAATCCACCTTAGATCTTGAGCTTTTGGACTGTACACAGAAAAATTTGATGTATTTTGCGAACAAAATACAAAGTAAAGCCCATATTCAGAAAAAAATATGACCAACGATGAGAAAGCAATAGATCGTTATTGGAGGACGATTATTGAAGGGACTGGAGAAATGGAAATGGTATGAGGAAAAGGCTCTCGCGGGGATCGAGATGGTGCGGGGGCTAACGTACTGGCTTCCCACCATGAGGGCGCGGGTTCAAATCCCGGCGGTGTTGAATATTTTTCAGAGGTATCTCGATCCCTACTTGAGGTGCTTTGTGGAGGGCACTTTGAGTGAGTACGCCGTCCGTCGGATGGGACGTTAAACTGTGGACCCCTTGGCGCCTTTCGTAAAGAGTAGGCTAATGCCGACGCCGGGTTTCTCTCCACCCTTCATCCTTTCCTATCCATCCCCTATGGCGCAAATGACCTTAGCTGTCGGTCGCCTCCCCTCAAAACTACTACTAAAGGCTCTCGCCAAGATAAAAATCCCAACCTCAGTGAGGAATTGAGAAAAATGTCCTGCCAGCCGATATACTCGTATGGATTCCCTTTTCTCCTGCACAATTTTTAGTTATAACAAAAGGAACATAGTCGCGACCATTAAAACAAGTCACAAATAGAATTTTTCTATTTTTGTGCCATTCTCCATAGTGAAATAAGAAGTTCCTAGAATATCTAATGAGAGTGGATCGCCTGACATATCACTGTTATCGTTAGTGGTCATAGTTTTCCACGGCAACTTCGTCGAAGAGGGAAAACCTTGTCTGTTTTGTCAATCTACCCTCCTCAATTTCCCCTCCAACTCGAATGCATATGTTTTCATTTCTTTTTTACGGGAAAAATTGCTAAAATTGATGCATTGACACAGTTACCACGTACTTCAGATGTTATTGATAATTTCAATTAGCGTTCATTCGTATATGGTCGAGCCACTTGCCTCTAACACAATAAGGTTATACAAACTTCACGAAAGATATTTTAAGTAAATTTTAGGTAAAAATATACCTTTATTTCAAGCAACGAAATTCGTTTTCCATTATATTTTTCCCTAGCCTGACAAGCCTACCATCACTTTCGCTAACAATTGCACCGCAGTAATCGGTCGTTTAGTTTTTGAATTACGTCGAAACTATGAAATGGTATTTTTCAATCTGTTCTGAATCTCATACCCGAATATGAGTAATAAAGTTTTCATGTATTTCATATATATATATATATATATAAACCATACACGGTAATCAACCCGGTCGGTTTAGTAAGTGATGGTAGAGTTCACCCAGTATGAAGCCCGGCGACGTGTGAAATTCATACATCAGGGCAGTTCCTTTCCCTGTGCCGGTTATGGTTTCCCAGGAAGACCTGGTACCCGAAAAATCACTTAAGCTTGGGTGGAGCTGCAGGTGCCCAGAGTGCCTTGCCCGGGAATCGAACCCGGGACCCTCCGATCAGCAGTCCAACGCTCTACCCCAGGACTACTTAATAAAGAAATAATAAAATGCGTCACAGCGGTGAGAAGTGAATAAAAAGAAAAGTAAAAATAAAATAAAATAAGTGATTTTGTACGCACAAGTTCTTTATTCTTAGACTTCTTGGATGATGAATTTATTGGAATGAATTTTTTTAATGTTTTGACTCCGGTGCCAGATAAATAAAACTTGTAATTCGCTTTGATTATTTGCTCATCCTTATTTTTTTGACCGCCCACGTAAACTTTTTATTCAGGAGATGTTTACTCTTAAAAACCTTATTTGGAAATAATAGAAATTAAATAGACGACGGGGTGTGCGTGTGTGCGTGTGTGCGTGTGGGTGAATACACTTGCATATACATACATACGGTAAATATTGGTATGCTAGTCTTTCAAGTGCTTAGCCTGTTATTCCAGCTGCTCGTTAAATTTAATTCGTTGAACTTTGTGATAATGATAGAATCATTAAAAGTATTAATTGTAAGTAGAGAAGTGATTGCAGATGCCGAACCTCTGAGAAAACTTCCGAGTTAGCATATCAAAAGGACTAAACTGCTTGCTGTATGACTCCATTTCAATCTGAGTCACGCTCGTGAACTCCTGCTCATCATAAAACTTCCGGTTGATTAAAAGGCATTTTACAGCAGCGTCACGACCCCATTTCGCCACCTTCAGTACATATCTTTCTGATGCCCAAGCACGGTATTCCATTTTATCAAAGGATTTTCATGATGAATAAAATGGCAATAGCATTTGATCTTTGGCAATTGCATTTCTATGGGGCTGCAGCCTCATTGCGCCAATTTACCTGAAGACCTGTCGCCTGTGTACCGCGGCAATTTTAAGGTCATGGAATACGCAAATGCAGCACGCTTAACTTAATTACAAGCAAAGGCTATTCACATTTAAGACCTGAATAAGGCGACATTAACACCGGAGAAACGCCTCTAGAACACTGCCCTTACTCCTTTGTAAAGCTAATTAACTAGGAGCCTTCGAAGAATCCCGGAACAAGACTTAAAAATTTGTGGTTTTTTGAAACGCTGGCTTCCATAAAAATACATTTATTACTCTGATGTCAACCCGCAACAACAATTCGGAAGCGGAAACTAAAAATACATGTTTGTTCCACCAACACGCTTAAAGAATGAGATTCAAAATCAAAGTTACCAACACTATACACGTTTATCGTATGAGGATATAATATAATTTATTTGTGCAATGGAATTACATGCACTCGGAAACTGCAGTTAATTTGCACATTATCAGTGCCCATACTTCAATATGTCTGCCTGTTTATCGTCACGCATATTTCGCATTAATTAGAGTGAAATGCAAAGGGAAGTTCAAGTAGATGTACCTTTCTTTTCTAATTTCTCCACATTCTACCCTGCCTATACCCGTCCTCAATCATTTCAGTAAGATTTGTGTATCACGTAAATATATGTATTTAATTCCAGTGCGATGCATCATTTTCTGCCTCTCAGAGCCGTGAAGTTTTACGCATTCTTTGCTCAAATTTTTCGTCTCTGGGATATGATTTTCGACCAAATTGGGAAGCTAATATCGTAGGCCATATTCAAATAGAAGAAGTGCAATGATTAGCGGCTAGGTCTGAAGCAGGGATTACAAAATAGGAGGTCTATGCAATTAATACGCGAACTGGAGTAACCTAGCGGTCATGACGCGGAATATAGCCCCCCGCCCACTAGCGACGCTAGTTGCTTGAGACCCAATGAGCCGTCTGTGCTTGGCGGATCGTCGAGCTGTGAGTATGGTGCCAGTCATGTCAGTTTCTGTTGTCCTCGTTTTCAATGTTTGTCGAAAATGGAAATTGACGGAATCACGGAGCAATGGAAGAAAGGACTTGGCAACACATCACACCTGGAGAATCAAACTTCCCCAAGCAATACTACAAACAGGAAGGACCATAGCCATAAAATTTAACCCCGAAGACAGGTGACTACTATCAGTAACAATTGTTTATTTATTTGAGATGTCGAGGAGTGGAGCTCACTGTCCAGCAATGTACGACGTATGTCCATAACGTAACGGCCGTTTGGTCACAGCTAAAAATATATACTCACATGAAACCCATTTTATTGGCTCTTTTAGTTATCTACAAACCTACTTCACTTCTCTACATAATCGCCGTTCACGTCTTAGCATTTTTTGTACCGCTGCACCGGCTTCTTTAACCCCTCTGATCATAGAAGCTCGCTGACTGAGAGTTGAACCAATTGACAGCGCCGTTCTTGAGTTCCTCTTCGGTTTCGAAACGTTGTACACCGACCCACTGTTTCAAGTGTAAGATGAGGAATTAGTCGCTAGGTGCAAGGTCAGGACTGTACGGTGGGTGGTCAAATAGTTCCTAACGAAAATCGTGAATTTTCTTATCGGTTTTGGCAGTAGTGTGAGGACGCGCGTTATCGTGGGGGAGAATCACACTAGATGACAGTTTCCCGCGTCGTTTGTGTTGCATCGCACGTCTCAGTTTGCTTTGCGTTTCCCAGAACACATCAGCTGTAATTGCATTCCCACGTTCCATAAAATCCACCAAAAGAACACCATTTATGTCCCAAAAAACGGTAGCCATCAATTTCCGACGTGTGTGCGGAGTTTGCTTAAACTTTTTCGGTTTTGGTGAATATGAGTGTCGCCACTGCATCGATTGCTGTTTTTTTCTGGATTGATGTAGGATATCCACGTCTCGTCCCCGGTAACAATGCGAGAAAAAAATTCATCTCCACCTTGTTGGTAACGGCCCGAAAACTCTCGTCCACTGGACATTCTTTGCTCTTTGTGGTGGTCGGTGAGCATTTTCGGTACCCACCTTGCGCACAATTTGTGGTATCCGAGGTTTTTCTTGACAATATTTTAGACAGTAGTGCACCCAAGTTGAGGTAATTGTTCAGCCAGGGCATTAATCGTCAATCGACGATCACATCGCAGTTTTTGTTCCACTTACGAAACAATTTCATCGGCCAGAATACTGGGCATGCCACTTTGCTCTTCGTCGTGGATATTTGTTCGTCAATTTTTAAAACACGACACCATTGTCAAACCTTTCCTTCACTCTCATAACTGTAGGTCCATAAACTAGGCATAACTCCCAATGAATTTCAGCAGCCGACAATCCTTTTGCATACAAGAATCGTATGACAGAACCAACGCACTTCACAGCTGGCGGGATGAACGATTGTCGCGGACATTGTTGTTTGCAGGCACGGACAAGCAAACTACTTTTGAAACAAAACAAATGCTGCTGTAGCTTCTCAATGAATCAGTAGATGGCACTGCAGGAGTAAAACTGTGTTCTGAATCGCCAATATTTAAATATAAGCAAACGGCTCTTACTTTATACATATGCCTCGTACTAGAAAATTATCCTTGAAATGTACACATCCTTAAGAAGATGTTGGGAAGCAAGGATGCAAATATAATGCATCGCCCGTGACGGTTCCCGCGTTCATTTTTTTTCAGCATAATTAAATCTATAGTTTTACTGCTTATTGTTACATGAGAAACTGTGAGGATAGGGCTTGTTGCGGTGGCTATCGTACTGGCTTTCCAACCAGAGGGCCCGGGTTCAAATCCCGGCGGTGTCCAATATTTTTCAGAGGTATCTCGATCCTTACTTGAGGTGCTTAGTGGAGGGCACGCCGTCCGTCGGATGGGACGTTAAGCTGCGGACCCCTTGGCGCCTTTCATAAAAAGTAGGCTAATACCGACGCCGGGTTTCTCTCCACCCTTCATCCTTTCCTGTCCATCCCCTATGGCGCAAATGACCTCAGCTGTCGGTCGCCTCCCCTCAAAACTACTACGACTACGAGAAACTGTGTGGCTGTCATACTGAAAACTCTCTTTTCCACTTTGTTTTTGAATCTCGATCTCTTTTTCCGCTATACCCGGATAAATGACACCATTGACTCTACTGCTTCATTGTTTCAAAGTGACTAAAGTGTTTCAACTATCATTCAAATTTCATGTCAACTGTACCATTTTTAGTTTTGAAATGTCACCAGTGGACCACAGGCTTGACTAATAAATGCTTCTCTTAATAAAATTAGCAGTAATTCAAATAGTAAATTCAGCCATGAAAATATTTTAAAACGTCTATTCGTATCATTTCAACGCATGGCACAAATTTTCCGCGCGGCATTGTAAATGTTGTCAGAGGATGACGGCGATGATGCGCAACCACTCCGCGATGCGCGCCCACTCCCGCGCATGCGCAGTCAACAACCGTCCCTCCACCACTTGCCGAGAGAGAAGAGCTCCCCACGCCACAGATCTGCCCATGCCCTTGACCGCCTCTTCCATTCCCCCTCCTGGAGGCGAAGGATGGCTGGCAGTGTATTTAAAATGACATCGGAGTTAACATTTGTGAGGCAAAGCCCATGAATGATCGGCATGGACAAGCTAGCTACGAAATGCCATGGCTCAATCGGCAGATGAGGAGAATAAGTCATCAATCGCTCGAACATTCTCCAAATGCCCTTACCCTGAAGGAAATGAAACAACCTATTCGACACAAGTGATTCCCTCGTTTCGGCTTTTTCGAGCAAATATGTGCAACGCGAATTATTGTCTCCAGTTAACGTAGAATAAAGGAAATCGACTGGTATCGCTTGGCAGAGGGGGGTGGAAATCAAATCCACCAGATTATGAAATTCATAAATTGAAATAATTGGCTTGCACATTTATTTTTTATTTCATTTTAGATTTTAACGCATTGCTGAGAAATGCAGGGGAAATAGGCGCACTTATTTCCACGCAATCAGCCGTGAACACACGGATCGAGTCGGTTCGCTCGCGGGTGAGGAATTTAATTCCCGCGCAGCACTTGAGATTCGTTTCCCTGTGACAAATCATCATTCTTTCGCTCACTCTCACCTCGGTTTCTGTTCATCGCGAATGAAATGCTTTGTGGCGCCACGCTTCCGACGTCCTGCGAGCACCCCTACTCAACCTATCCATCAAAATCAAAACGCCTCCTCGTTTCTCACACAAAGAAAGCTCGCTCTGGACAAAAAACCGTAGCCGTTAATAGGCATTGTTAACTCGGAAATTTTACGATACCAAATACTTGATCAAATAAGCCACATTAATCAATCATTAAAAAAAGTACAGAGTCACTATATTATGAGGAGGAAAAGAACCCTAATATTCAGAAACGGAAACATTTTTGATTAACTAACCGTGAGGTAGCCCTATGAATCAAAAAGTCAATTACAAAATATCCTCATTTTTAAAACTTTTGATTTGTTTGAGAAGATTTATTGACCCATCAAACCACCTCAACACGATCACAAGAAATTATAAAATATTTTTTAAATCTTCCATGATAATTACAGCTATCATTGTCCGTAATATCTTCCTTCCATTAATGTTAAAACAAAAAGAACACAAAAGGTTACAAACCGAGATGTAAATACTTATTAAAATAGTCCGAATTTCGAAGACATAAATTTTATACTAATTTCTCATTCTTACCATCCTTCTTTATGAAAATACATGACCGTATTGGTTACTACTAATCTGGTTACTACTTTCAGGTGCAATAAGATCCTAGTTACAGCATTTGTATAGTACGAAGGTTGGTATATATATTTTGAGCGTTGACAACACCAAGTACTTTAGGCGCCATCTGACGTCTCCATCTGAAAGCTTGACCCTTAAAAACGCTAAGTTTCTTCAGAACATCTATCGTTCGATCATAACTTATGTTCCAAAGAAACTGCGGGAGATGCCGCAACAGTAACTTTTAACGGAGTCATCCGCTAATGTGCATTTCAATGCAACAATTTCAGAGTGTAAAAATCATTCGCCTGGACTGGGATTCGAACCCAGATCCCTCAATATCCGGTCGAGTGCTTTAGTTTACATTGACTCAAAAATATTGTCTTAGCATAAAATTGAAGTTAACCCTTAATTGTTTTCGTGCGATGAATATTTACGACTTTCGACGTGGATTATCAATACAGGATATCATCGATCAATTAACTCCACTTTTGGCGATGAAGCCCCATCCTTTGCCGCTGTGAAACGCTGGTATAAAGAATTCTAACATGGCCGCCGTTCGTTGAAGGACGAAAGTCGTGAAGGTCGTCAGTTGTTGTGCCAGAAGACATTGATGCTGTGCTAGAACTAGTGAAGGAAGATCGTCATGTAACTTCTCGTGAGATTGAGGCATCCTCGGGGATTAGTATGACGAGCATCAATAAGATATTGCATGGACATTTAGCTGTGAAAAAATTTGTTCGCGTTGGATCCCGCATAATTTTAAAAATGCTCAAAAAGATTCTCGTGTCAATTAGTACAAATAAATGCTCAGAAAATCAATCGCGGTGCATCAAAAGTTGTGTAAAACATCTAAACAGGTGACGAATCTTGGATCTATATGTATGAGCCGGAAGGAAACAACAATCCATGGAATGGATCTTCCAAGACAAGCCAAACCCGACAAAAGTGATTCGTGCACGAAACACATTGAAGCAAATGATTGCCTGTTTCTTCGGAATAACTGGACATGTGGCAACCGTGAACCATTTGAGCAACGTAGAACCGTAAATTCGGAATGGTACATGAGCATTTGTTGCCATAGCTGCTTGGTAAAAACGGAAAAAGAAGCGGCAACGAAAGATCATTCCTCATCATGACAATGATAGCCCTCATAGATCGGCTGAAGCAACTACCTATTAGACTAACCGAAACATCGAATTGATGTTTCAGTTAGTCAAATAATATCATAGTCATATAATCCCTGATTTAGCACCATATGACTTATTTATTTATTATGATTCTATCTAACCTTGCTGGCCTAAGTTCATTACCATACACCATACAGGTCTTCCATGAGGGTCATCCGGAAAGTAGTACCCGTTCGTGCCGCATGAAGTGCTGACGACGCGAGTAGCCGCTGGACGAGGTCAGATAGCTTCAGTGGCTTGTCTGCCTTCTCTGAGCCAAGTTGCGTGACGCTAGCATTGCCTGTGTTGTTTCTGTGATTGTTTACAATGTTTAAAAAAATTGAGAACGCCGCCAGTTGTGAAGTGAGGGCAGTGATTAAATTCCTCAATGCAAGAAACGTTCGCCCATGTGATATTCATCGCCAATTAAAGGAGGTGTATGGAGACAATGTAATGGACGAGTCGTCTGTTCGGCGGTGGTGTCGCAACTTCAACATGGGGAGGGGGAACACACACGACGATGAGCGTTCGGAGAGACCGTCTGTCATTACAGACCAACTGGTGAGCTCAGTTGACGAATTCGTGAGGAACGATCGGCGCGTCACAATTGATGACATCTGTGAGCATTTTCCCAATGTTTCTCGAACAATTGTTCATGAAATTGTTAAACACCATCTGCATTATGCAAAAATTTGTGCAAGATGGGTCCCTCGCGTATCTCAATGAGCTGGCGGCGAAGGACTATGCAGCAGGAATACAGAAACTTGTCACACGTTATGACAAATGCCTTAATTTGCTTGGAGATTATGTTGAGAAGTAGTTTAAAGTATCCTCTTTCAAATAAAATTTTTTATGTTTGTTAATATTTACTTTTGTGTCTTTATTTCACGAACGGGTACTACTTTCCGGATGACCCTCGTACATATTGCTTCCATTTCTCTTGGATCTCTTTTGTAGCAACAAATATTTTTCCACACTTATCTATCACTGTAAATACCGATTTTTCCTTCTCAGTTTGCGACATTATTTTAACCTTTTTGCGTAGCTCAACAATTTCACCCTTCTCTGCATAATTTTCCATATCCTCGCAATGCGTCTTCCATCATGCTTCTTTGGCTTTATTTCTTACCCATATTAATATATTATTATATCTCTGTACTTGCTTCTTCCCAACGGACTGTCTTTGCATCCTTCAATTTCCTTCTTTCATCTTTCTTTCTTATCATCTCATCCGTGATCCATGTTTTCCTTGTTCTTTTCCCATTCAAGGATCCTATAGCTTCTCTTGCGGCTGTCAATATCCCATTTTTGATACACTTGGGTTATGCCTTGATAGTGCTCGGCTCTTTTCCCTCCTTCGTGATTTTCTCTACGGTCTGCTGATACTCTTACCTCGTCAATCCAATTAATGCTTCTACTTTCCATTTGCTACCCGCTGCCCCTGCCTTATCTTTTTGAGACGAACGCCATACTTCATAGCAACTAAATTGTGGTCTGAGTCTGCATCCTCTCCCGGGAAGCATATTCGAATTGATCATACTGTTCCTAAATCTGTGCCTAACCATAATACAATCTAACTGATACCCGTTCTTAGTCGCCTGGCATTGTCATTCCTCGTGCCTAAACCCTAGTCCCCCACCTCATCACCAACTCTTCCTTCAACTACATGCCAATCCCCCATCGCCATCAAATGTTTTCCTGCAGGAACACACGATTATGTCCTTTAACTGATCGTATATTCTATTGATTTTATTCCCTCCTTGTGATATCTTGGTGGCATGTTTACCTGAACAATGCACAAGATCGTCGGTTCTGGTTTTACCTTCACTAGCAATTGCAATACAACAGCTTCAGAATGTAAAGGTTATCAGCCTTGGCCGGGAGTCGGACCCGGATACCTCGATGTCCGAGCTCGATGTACTTCAGCCAGATCCAAGGATAAGGGTTCGATCTGGGTCAAGGCGAATCATTTTGTGCTCTGAAAATGTTTTATTGTTATGCCCATATAGCGGATGAATCCGTTAAAAATTACTATCTTGGCATCTCCCGTAGTTGATTGCGATCTACCAGTTATATTCCTTCCGTTGCTTGCTCTATGTTCACTCTTCTATGCTTCTTCCTTCCTTTGTATTCAATTTAATGGCAACCCGTAGCTCTGTCTCGCGTCTCCTCACCTGTGTTTCACCTGGATCATTTTTATGAATAAGTTTGTGCTGTGTTGGACTTAAAAATGCTTAATCTGAGGCTTGAAAATTGAAAAAATACTTTTTAGGAACCACCTTTAGTTAAGCTAAAAAATGTGCATGACTTGGACTTACGCGTATTTTCATTATATTGTCATGACAATTCGTTGAAATATCTGATTCTCTTTTGATATTAACCGCCAACGCCTACCGAGGCCGTAGCCGCCTTATTAACTACTTTTATGGACCTTGGCATCGGCAATTCTAATCGAAGAATGAAGGGACCTTCGTGCAGACAGCCACGAAAGACGGATAATTTCATGCGTCCAATGTGCTGAGAACAAAAAGCAAAAAACCGCCTTCGCTGACATTCAAACCATGTAAGAATTATTTTCCGTACGTGGGAACCAGACAAGTCTAAATCCACCCTTTTTGTTCAAAACACATCGGTGTAATTAAAATCAGACCTGTAAATGACAAGTGGAACAAATAGTGTTCACTAATTTTCGGAGTCACGAAAATTGGATGTGTTTCAAGAGTATGCAACAGTTTATGGAGACATTTTATTTTAAATTCTGGATACCTTCTATAGATAACAACATTGATTAATTTAAGTAATACTATCGCCTCATGACGTAAAAGCATCACATTTTTCCTGCACATTAATTTTACATTATACATTTGTTTCTACACCGTCGAAATTTACTTTAGAGCATAATTATAGTCCACCATATACCTAGATATTCGGTGGCGATTTTTTTAATGCAGTGGACCGATTTCATGCATAAGTATAGATTATTAGATAAGCATTTAATCTCAAAATTTGGAGTTGATCTTCATCCCATGTACCTTAAATGGTGCAGCAATATAGAGGTACCCAAATTTCATCGATGAATTTCTCAAAAAATTCACTATTCGGCGGCGTTCTCGGTGAATAAAATTCGCATGCTGATAGAATAAAATTCGCATTGTGATATTCACAGTCTTTAATGTAATATTCCCCAAGTATCACTGTGCAGCAAAAAAATAAATCAAATATTAAGCATTTATTGAAACGTAATGCAAACATCTTGCCTGACACAACTCATAGGAAGTAGCATTTTTCCCAAGTACTTCTGAGGTAATGGAAATGAGCCATATAGGTATTTGCAGCGCATCTTTCCTTGAATTCGAGAATGGCAGACGCGTTAGGCGAGGATGCTCAAGGTCACTTACGGTTATTTTGATTTAAGCCGCCGATAACGGTCATTTATCAGTCGATTTCCAATTCACCCACACACGGCAGGTGGATCCACCGCAATCAATCGACCACCTTCATGTCGTAACACCCCCCGCCCATCTTGCTCCGGCCCCGCAGAAATGGAAATCCATTGGGAGGGGCGGGGTTGAGAAGGGGAAGGGGAGTTGCTCCGAGCATATCGAGCCCGCCAATAATATCACCCCCCGCGCCCCCTCCATCCCTGCCTTTTTCCCTTCGCGGTCCGACCCTCGCTCGGCCACGACAACCCGCCTTCTTACCATATCCAAGTACAATCCCAGCCTCTTATTAAAAACAATCTCCTCTCTCAGCAATCCTTTCGATCCTTCATAGAAAAACTAAACTTTCAAACGCTATCATCATAATGAAATACATACTAATAAGTCTCGTACAACTGATTAGTTACATAATATTCTACTGACGATCCTCGAAAAAAAAGGCAGTAATTATCCACTACCATGAAAAAGCAACCTCCCTCCCCATCTCTATATTTTCATGATACTTCTTTTTCTGTGATTTTTATGAGCAATTTGCAGTTCGTTTCGATTCATCAAAATTTATCGATAATTCGTCTCATCTTCGTGTATTCCCATACTCAACTACATACGATTTGGACTCAATTTGAGGCAAAGGACGGAATTTGAACCCGAATGCGTCATGAAATGGCGCTGGAAATGGACCAGGAACGCTTTCCTAAGTCTGCCGTTATTCCTCTAGCTGATGTCTCGAGAAACGTCGTGTGGTTCAACACGTCATGGTTGCAGTCTTACCTTCAACTGTTTACGCAACGGCTAAGTAGATTTTTAAATGTTCGTAATACGCATTCGCCAAATGAAAGGTGCATCCAACTTATTTTAAACGATTTATTGGAAGGGTGTTCATAAACGCGAACTAAGGCCGTAAAAACGTTTTTGCAAAATTTAGTCCATGTCGATTTTGTCCCCTTCAAAGTACTCTCCATTCGCTGCCATGCCTTATTCCATCTTATTTTCCATAGTTCAAAACACCCTTTAAGGAAGTCCTCGGCAGTTAGGCTGTTTCGTTGGCTTGTCGTTTCTTGCTTTATTGTGTCTACATCTTCCCAGTGATGCCTCTTCATGACATTTTTGCATTTTGGGAACATGAAAAAGTCGCAGGGGACGAGATCTGGCGAATACGGAGGATGATTAAGAATGGTGATTGAATTTTTTTGCCAGAAACTGGCGAACAATCAATGCTGAATGTGCATTGGTGCATTGTCATCATGGTGTGAAGGATCCATCCATCATGTTCGGTTAAAATAGTGTGCACTGTTGATTTTCCTCAATTCAGTTCATCAGCTAACATTCGGACAGTTTTTCGACGATCGGTAAGGACAAGGGACCGCACACGATCAATGTTGTCGTCAACACAGGTGGTTGAAGGTCGTCCCGGCCTTGCGTCAACCGTCTTGGTGCCTTGTCGGCCATCTTTAAAACGCTTAATCCATTTGAAAACGGATGTTTTCTTCAGAGCATTATCACCGTAAACAGCTGTCAACATTTCTGTAATTTCTTGATAACTTTTGCCACATTTAACCTTAAAACTTGATGTTGATTCGTTGCTCCGTGATTTTGTCACTTTCCATTTTTGACGAGCAGTAAAAACAAGGACAAGAGAAACTAGCACAACTGGCACCAGGCGTACAGCTCGACGATCCGCCAAGCAGCAACAGCAGGCTCATTGGGTCTCAGGCAACAATCGCCGCTAGTGGGCGGGTCCGCGTCATGGCCGCCAGATTGCACCAGTTCGTGCATTTATTGGATAAACCTCGTATTCTACAAATAATTACATGCTTTCAGCAAACGATTTTATTTGACTACTACGGGATAAATCAGTTGGGTACACCCAAGTCCTAAGCCGAGAAAAATCAACTGGGGCGGAAATCGAATCCGCAGCCACTGGATTTGCAGGTTAAGTTACCCCGCCACCATCGGGGCCTGCAAATTATTCACACCACGGTACCTAATAGGGGATTTAGGTTACCATTCCCTTCGCATTATCTTCGTTTTCTCCGCCTAGACATTAGTTCCAGCATTTTCCCATTGATTCTTGATTTGGTGTCGGTATTCAAAGTCATCCGATTTGCGCTCTTCCGAAGTTTAAATCCATTTTTCTTGAATGGAATGAGTTCAAGTTTTTAAAATTACGTGCTGTGCGTGAAGAGAAAACCACGATATTCGCAATGCTGCTAGGATTCCTATCTAGAGAATGCATAAACTATGGAGAAGGACGAAATCTCTCGGCTGAAATAAGGTCGTCGTCGCAATGAAACAATGGAATAATGATATGCAGTATGACTAAGCATGCATGCTCCTACGACTTTGAATAGAGTTCAGACGGTTTTCATTGATCATCCGATTTTCTTATCTCCACTGACTCCCGAATTGTTGGACAAAATTTTCCTACTTGATTTGTTTAGGTTTGCACAAAAGGTTCGGCATTATGGACAAATTAAACAATTTTGCGGATCACGTTGTCTCAACTGAGCGACGTGATGAAATATTAACCAGATAATCGAATCATGTACATGCATACTTAAATGCTTCTTTGTCCACAGGAAATAGATTTGCTGTTGCCATCGCCATGCGAACGTATATAGGGATTAAAAGAGGCGGTTGCGCCATGGTGCCTTGTCCAGTGAAGTCGCCCTCGTCCTTCCGCCCCGCTCACTTATTCCCCCGTGCTCTATCGGTTTAGCTCTTTCGAGTCGGCGGCCGCGAGAAGGTGGGGGCATTGGTCCCACGCTATCTCTCCTTTAAACTTCCGTGCTAAGGTTATGGATAGCAAAATAAATGGGAAGCAACAAGTGCTGGCAATCTATTCTCAGCAGGATCTATGAAATGTCTGATGGGAATTCGCTCGCAAGGAGATCTTCTTGACTGATAGATAGCATGGTTTTAAGGGTTCAGTTTCCTCGAAATGTCATTTCCTTTCATATCTTCCAGATAACTGGATCCTCTTATCAAATAATGGAATTTATTTCTCGGTAAACAAAAATTACACTGCCGTTTGTCACATTTACAGGTGCACGGAAGGATGACAAAGGCATTTACGGAATTTATTGAGGCCTATCAAACATACTTGTATAATACCATTTATTTTGCATATATATGGGTGTATATACATATATATATGTATATATATACATAAACATATATATATATATATACATATAAACATATAAATCATTAACACAGTAATCACAGGAAAGTCAGTTTGGTAGGTGATGGCAGAGCTCACCCAGTACTAAGACCAACGGCGTGTGAAAGTCACACATATTAGGGGGGCAAGTTCCTTTCCATGTGCCGGTTATGGTTTCCCAGACCTGGTACCCGAAAAATCACAAAGCTTGGGTGGAGCTGCAGGTGCCCAGAGTACCTAGCCCGGGAATTGAACCCGGGACCCTCTGGTCAGTAGTACAACACAGTAGTGCCTGTTTGTATTCCTTCCTTTTTAAACCACTTAATGCTTCTACATTCCATTTTCTAACCCGCCGCCCCCGCCTTATCTTTTTGAAACGGACGCTACATTTCATAACAACTAAATTGTGGTCAGAGCCCGCATCCGCTCCCGGGAAGCTGTGCGAATTTTTCACACTGTTCTTAAACCTGTGTCTAACCAGGATATAATCTCGCTGATACCTTTCTGAGTCACCTGGCATTTTCCATGTATACCTGCGTATTTTGTGGTGTCTAAACCAAGTGTTGGTGATGACTAGCCCCTGTCTCCTGCAGAACTCAACTGCTTTCTCCCCGCGGTCATTCGTCGTGCCTTAACCGTTGTCCCCGACCTCATCACCATCTCTTCCTTCGCCTACCGTTGCATTCATATCCCCCATCACTATCAAATGTTTCCCAGCAGGAACACACGCGAAAATATCCTCTAACTGATCGTATATCCTATGGACCTCTTCTTCCTTATGGTTGCTCGGTGGCATGCATACCTGAATAATAACAAAGTTTGTCGGTTCTGCTTTTATCTCTATTAGTAATAATCTATCCGTTACCTGCTCTATGTTGACTACGCTTCTTCCTACCTTTTCATTTAATACTATAGCAACCCCTCCGTTTCTCTTATCCCCGCCGCTGTATATTATTCTATACTCATCACTCCAGTCATCCCCGCTATCCTTCCATCTCACCTTGAATAGACCGAAAATATCTATATTTCCTCTTCCCATCTCTCGCTTTATATTCTCTAATTTTCCTGTCCTTCACATTTTCCTATCATTTAAAGTTCCTATTTTTACTAAATTGGTCTTCTTCTTTTGCGTCTTCTGTCCTACTGCTGCTGGTTTTCCCTTGCAAGGGTTTCGTGGGATGACGACCGCGGAAGCCTTGCTTCCCCCGCTGCTGGGCACGACACACGGCCGATTGGGCCGAGCCCCGTAGTTGCCAGGAATTAAAATCTCTGTTTTGTCCATCATGTAAATCTTGGGAATGATAATTGAGGTGGTTTCCCGTTGCCTTCCTCAATAGTGTTTTTAACGTGACACAATCACTTACTGGCCGCCCCACTGGGGTCAGACGCCATTGCAGCCGCCTCACTAAGGAACATACGCTGCGTGGACTACCTTTCGTCTGGCTTCTAACCTTCGACCTATCTGGCATGGGTGACCCTACCAGGAGCAATTATTATTACTCCCGCCAGCACAGCTCTAGGGGTCATCGGAACGCACAAGCCCTTCCACCACGTCAAGGTTGTAGTCCGGGGAAGGGATATTATATACACATATACACATATATACATACATACATATATATATATATTTATATATATATATAATATATATATATATATATATATATATATATATATATATATATATATATATATATATATATATATATATATTGATTACAAAGATGGATGAGCGGCGAAAATGGAAGAATATAAATACAGAATTAGGCAAAATGAAGTACAAAGAATTGAAGGCGGGCAACAAATAAGGCAAAAGACGCATGGTGGAAGACGCAGTGCGAGGATATGGAAAGTCTCCAGAGGAAGGGTGAAATCGGTGCGCTGTACAGCAAAGTTAAATCGTTATCGGGAAGTAAGAAAGGAAGAGCTATGCTAATAGTTAGAGATAAGGCGGGTAAGGTAATAGTTGACGCAGGAAAGATCCAAGAGAGATGGAAGGAGTATATAGAAGAACTGTATAGTAAAGAACTCAGACCAACACAGTTAGACATTGAAAAAGAAAATGACGTAGAGGAAGACAGCTTAGGTCCACGCATACTAGACAATGAGATAGAAAGGGCATTAAGGGAGACGAAACTAAATAAGACAGTGGGGGTGGATAACATTCCCGCGGAATTATTTAAATGTTTAGGAAAATGTGGGAGGAAGTGGATATATTGGGCTGATCCGTAGTATTTATGAGGAAGGAATCTAGCTGAAAGACTTTGTGAGATCAGTTTTAGTTCCTATTCCAAAAAAGGTAAAGGCTACATCATGTGAGGACTACAGGAATATAAGTTTGATCTCCTATGCAGCTAAAGTTGTTCTCAGGATCATAAACAAAAGGATAGAGAGTAGGGCAAATGATTACTTAGGGGATGATCAGTTTGGGTTTAGGAAGGGGAGAGGTACGCGTGATGCCATTGCAGTAATGAGATTATTAATCGAGAGGAATATAGAACACAACCAGGAGGTATTTGCCTGTTTCGTAGATTTCGAAAAAGCGTTTGATAGAGTAAATTGGGAAAAACTAATGAGTATTCTGCAGAAAAAAGGAATAGATTGGAGGGAAAGGAGGCTAATCCGCAACCTGTACATGTCTCAGACTGCTCAGGTGCGGGTGGGAAACGGGGAGTCAGGATGGGCAGTGTTAGGAAGGGGTGTAAGGCAGGGTTGCCCATTATCACCGTTGCTGTTCAACCTGTATGCAGAGGAAATGATCAAAGAGGTATGGGAAGAACTAGAGGTAGGAATGAAAGTGGACGGGGAATTCGTAAAATCAGTTAGGTTTGCTGATGACCAAGCTTTAGTTTGTCAGTCAGCCAAGGGGCTGCAAGCATTGCTGAGTGAATTGGAAATTCAGTGCGACAGGTATGGAATGAGAATCAACATTAATAAAACAAAGGTTATGCGATTTTCTAGAAAGAAAAGGGCAAGCTTAACGTTAAAATAGGAGGGCAAAAACTAGAGCAGGTAGAACAGTTTACGTATCTCGGTAGTGTTTTGGACCAACACGGTCAAAGTAGTAGGGACGTAAGGAGAAGAATTGCGCTAGGCAAAGAGGCTTTCACGAGGATGAGGGAGTTGATGACGGGGACTTTGAGTAAGGATGTTAAGAAAAGACTCGTAAAAACTTTGATATGGAGCGTAGTTATGTACGGCGCGGAAACGTGGTCATTGAAGCAGGAGGATAGACGTAGACTGGAGGCTTTTGAAATGTGGGTGTGGAGAAGAATGGAGAAGGTGAAATGGACAGAGAAGAAAATAAATGAGGAAGTACTTGGTATGGTGGGCGAAGAGAGGGGTTTGTTGGGAGCAATCCTATGGAGGCAGGAAAAGTGGATGAAGGGGGTGGTGACCGGCAGTGGGATGTCGAAGACTGTGATAGAGGGTAGAATGTTGGGCAAAGAGGAAAGGGAAGGAACAGGATAGGGATGTTGGACGGGATGAAGGGCGGAAGAAAGTACTCAGAGATGAAGAGGGACCTGGTGTAGAGTAGAATTTAGGGTTGTGTTTTGTTAGTAGTCACAAAATATTTGTTTGGTAATTGTGTCCATCGAAAAACCTACCTTAACCGGTAGATTACCTTTAAAAAAAAAAAAAATATACATATATATATATATACATGTATATAAAATATCTTCGAAATGGAACGCTCTTCGGCGACACACAAATATATAGAAACACAGAATTAGATTTTTAGAATATAGAGACACAAAGAAAGGACACTCACAATTTGTTATTTTACGTTTCGACAGCACGGCTGTCGTCTTCAGAATCAAAGACGATCTGAAGACGACAGCCGTGCTGTCGAAACGTAAAATAACAAATTGTGAGTGTCCTTTCTTTGTGTCTCTATATTCTAAAAATCTACATCTGTGTTTTTATATATTTGTGTGTCGCCGAAGAGCGTTCCATTTCGAAGATATTTTATATACATGTATATATATATATATATATATATATACTACCTTGATCAAAAATTTCCCGGAATTTATTCAGAAAATTAAAAATACAAGTTTATTCATCTAAATCTATATTGTCCCCTTCAAAGTAATCCCCATCGACTGCAACACACTTATGCCAGCGCTTGATCCAATCCTCGAAACATTTTTTATATTCGGTTTTCGGTATGTCCATCAGTGCTTCCTGCGATTTTTCCATTACTTCCTCTCGGCTGCTAAAACGCGTTCCCCGTAATGGTTTTTTAACTCGATTGAACAGAAAGAAGTCACAGGGAGCCAAATCAGGTGAATTCGGTGGCTGTTGGATGGTATTTGTTGCATTTTTCGTCAAAAAATTACGAATAATGATAGCACTGTGCGACGGTGCGTTATCATGGTGCAAAATCCACGAGTTTTCTGCCCACATTTCTGGTCTCTTTCGGCGAATTGCTTCACGCAAACGTCTCATAACGCCCAAATATTACTCTTTGTTTACTGTCTGGCCTTCTGGCAAAAATTCATGATGCACTACACCGTTGTAATCCATGAAAACCGTCAGCATTGCCTTCTTTTTTGACTGAAAACGACGTGGTTTTTTTGGTCTCGGCTCATTTGGTGAACGCCATTCACTTGCCTGATGTCTGGATTGCGTGTTGTACTCATAAACCCACGTCTCGTCTCCAGTAATGATCCTTTTGATGAATGTGGGATCGGATTCAGCCTCGCAAATCATGTCTTTTGCGACGTCAACACGGTCTCTTTTTTGCATGATATTGAGGTCTTTTGTCACCAACTTTGCTGCTACACGACGGAAACCCAAATCATTAACCACAATGTCTTGGGCGGATCCATAGGCAATGTTCAAGTCCTCCGCTATTTCTCTGATGGTTAATTTGCGGTTATTGACCAACATTTCTTTTACTTTATCAATTTTTTCACCGACTTTCGATGTCGATGGTCTGCCACTGCGTTCATCATCTTCGATTGACTCACGACCACTTCTGAACCGCTCGTGCCACTGGTAAACGACCGTTTTTTTAGAGAATCGTTGCCGAAACACTTTTCCAACATTTCCAACGTCCGTGCGCCACTAAATCCGTTTTTTACGCAAAATTTAATACAAGTTCGTTGTTGCAAATTTAAATCCATTTCTGAAATTGTAAAAAATCGCCAACACACACAGAGATAGATGTACTCTTGGCTACGTAACTTTTGCAAATGTCAAGTTATGACACTAAGATTTAAAGGGAATATCAACAACAGATGTACCAATTTAACAAAAAAAACAGAACTCAAATCGGAACGATGGGAGCGCCACACGGTGGTTATTCCGGGAACCTTTTGATCAAGGTAGTATATATATATATATATATATATATATATATATATATACTCATATATACAGAAACAGATATAAGGAAAAGGGATAGGAACACATATAAAGGACGAACACAATAAAGGTGGGGAAGGCGGAATCGAACGGATCACAAGAGTAAAAATATCTCCTCAACCGGGACTCGAACACCGGATCTTTCCACTTGCCGGGCGGATGCTCTTAACCACTTGAGCTATCGAGGATAGTCAATTTACCCTGAGATCCGTGGGTCTAATATGTCGCCAAGCGCCCCGATTCTTTCAGCCAAGAGATGGCGTCAGGGGGCAGTTTCACCCACCAAAGGAGAAATAGACAATACACAAGGAAAGGAAAGGACAGTGGGTTAGACTTCATACAACATCATACAGGAAAGGAACAGTGCGTTTCGTGGCACGCATAGCCAGAAGAAAGAGATGAGCCACATTGGCCAAATACACATTCAAACACGAAATCCCGCCAAACGGCGAATAAATACTCATATATACAGAAACAGATATAAGGAAAAGGGATAGGAACACATATAAAGGACGAACACAATAAAGGTGGGGAAGGCGGAATCGAACGGATCACAAGAGTAAAAATATCTCCTCAACCGGGACTCGAACACCGGATCTTTCCACTTGCCGGGCGGATGCTCTTAACCACTTGAGCTATCGAGGATAGTCAATTTACCCTGAGATCCGTGGGTCTAATATGTCGCCAAGCGCCCCGATTCTTTCAGCCAAGAGATGGCGTCAGGGGGCAGTTTCACCCACCAAAGGAGAAATAGACAATACACAAGGAAAGGAAAGGACAGTGGGTTAGACTTCATACAACATCATACAGGAAAGGAACAGTGCGTTTCGTGGCACGCATAGCCAGAAGAAAGAGATGAGCCACATTGGCCAAATACACATTCAAACACGAAATCCCGCCAAACGGCGAATAAATACTCATATATACAGAAACAGATATAAGGAAAAGGGATAGGAACACATATAAAGGACGAACACAATAAAGGTGGGGAAGGCGGAATCGAACGGATCACAAGAGTAAAAATATCTCCCCAACCAAACATCTCTTGGCTGAAAGAATCGGGGCGCTTGGCGACATATTAGACCCACGGATCTCAGGGTAAATTGACTATCCTCGATAGCTCAAGTGGTTAAGAGCATCCGCCCGGCAAGTGGAAAGATCCGGTGTTCGAGTCCCGGTTGAGGAGATATTTTTACTCTTGTGATCCGTTCGATTCCGCCTTCCCCACCTTTATTGTGTTCGTCCTTTATATGTGTTCCTATCCCTTTTCCTTATATCTGTTTCTGTATATATGAGTATTTATTCGCCGTTTGGCGGGATTTCGTGTTTGAATGTGTATTTGGCCAATGTGGCTCATCTCTTTCTTCTGGCTATGCGTGCCACGAAACGCACTGTTCCTTTCCTGTATGATGTTGTATGAAGTCTAACCCACTGTCCTTTCCTTTCCTTGTGTATTGTCTATTTCTCCTTTGGTGGGTGAAACTGCCCCCTGACGCCATCTCTTGGCTGAAAGAATCGGGGCGCTTGGCGACATATTAGACCCACGGATCTCAGGGTAAATTGACTATCCTCGATAGCTCAAGTGGTTAAGAGCATCCGCCCGGCAAGTGGAAAGATCCGGTGTTCGAGTCCCGGTTGAGGAGATATTTTTACTCTTGTGATCCGTTCGATTCCGCCTTCCCCACCTTTATTGTGTTCGTCCTTTATATGTGTTCCTATCCCTTTTCCTTATATCTGTTTCTGTATATATGAGTATTTATTCGCCGTTTGGCGGGATTTCGTGTTTGAATATATATATATATATATATATATATATATATATATATATACAGGGTTCGTCCGGAAAATAAGTGTACTGAGCTCAGGAAAAAAAATTTATTACACTTTTACATATCTTAAGCTAATATTCCTCAAAATAGGACCCTTGTGAGTCGATACACTTGTTCCAGCGGCGTTCCCATTCCTGGAACGCTCCCGCGAAGGCATCATCGGGAACCTCTCGAAGACACGTCGTCACGGCCTCTTTGACGGCGTCCAAAGTCCCGTATCGCGTTCCTTTCAAACTCCTCTTTATCTTCAGTAACAGAAAGAAGTCCGGTGGTGCCAAGTCCGGGCTGTAGGGCGGGTGCGGCAGCGTTGCCACGCCGTGCTTGGCCAAGAAGTCCGACACGACAAGCGCGGTGTGAGACGGCGCATTGTCGTGATGGAGCCGCCAGATGTTTTTGATCACTGGCCGGACGCGGTCGACTCGTTTTCGAAGCCTGTCGAGCACTTGGACGTAAAATGCAGCATATACAGTTTGTCGTTCAGGTACAAATTCGTAGTGGACGACTCCCCTTTTGTCAAAAAAGACAATGAGCATCGCCTTGATCCGAGATTTGCTCATGCGAGCTTTCTTTTGACGGGGTGATGATGGGGTGTGCCACTCCGCACTTTGTCTCTTCGACTCCGGGTCGTACTCAAAGATCCACGTCTCGTCACCCGAAACAACGTTCTCTAAAAAATGTGGATCATTTTTGCAGTGATCCGCAAGTTGTGTCGCGATTTCCAAACGATTGAGTCTTTGATCATAACTGAGCACTTTCGGCACCAACTTTGCATCTGAAATTTTTCGCATCTGTAATTGCTCCCTAATAATCTCGTGCACTATTGTTTTTGGCACATTACACTGCTCTGCTATCATCCGAACACTAAGACGACGATCAGAGTTCAGTACATCGCGAACTTTTCGCACATTTTCGTCGGTGAGTGTCGTTGATGGACGTCCAGGCCGTGGTTCGTCGTCGACCTCTTCTCTGCCCTCCACGAACATCTTGTGCCACCGAAAGATCATGTTTCTGGACATGGCTGACTCCCCGTAAGCCTGGTTAATCATACCGACAGTTTCGGTAGAGGATTTCCCAAGCTTTACCGCAAATTTGATGGAATAACGCTGCTCCAAAAACTTCGGCATCGCGTTCCGTGACGTGGGTCGAGCGTGGAGGTTCGCGTTGAGTCGGAGAGCTCCTCACTACACCACAGCTCAGAGCCGACTGCCTTTTTCAGCGTCGCTTGCCAACATACCCCCCTCCAATCGCAGCCCGTCAGAGCGGTGCTGGGCGCGCCTGGAGCGGCGGGAAAAAATCAGTACACTTATGTTCCGGACGAACCCTGTATATGCATTCGTATGGGCAAAGATATAAGGAAAAGGATGGAACACACAAAAGACATACACAACCGGAATAGTAGGGAAGGTGGTATCGAGCTGATCAGAAGCGTAAAAACGTTTCCTTGAGCGGGACATGAACCACGGATCTTTCTCCTTGCCAGGCCAATGCTGATCTAAACCCCGCTAATTATTTTCGTGGTTGAACGAGTGTTTATATAAATACATAAATAAAAAATATATATACATATATACACACACGCGGATCGCGGTAGTCCAGTAGGTAGAGCGTTGGACCGCTGACCGGAGGGTCCCGGGTTCGATTCCCGGGCAAGGCACTCTGGGAACCTGCAGCTGCACCCAAGCTAAAGTGATTTTTCGGGTACCAGGTCTTTCTGGAAAACCGTAACCGGCACAGGGAAAGGAACTGGCCCCCCTACCCTGATGTGTGAATTTTCACAAGCCGTATAGGGCTTAGTACTGGGTGATCTCTACCATCACCTACTAAACCGACCTTCGGGTTGATTACTGTGTTTTTGGTTTATATACACACACACACATATTCAAACACGCAAACCCGCCAAACGGCGAACAAATACTCATTTACATAGAAACACATATAAGGAACACACAAAGGACGAACACAGGTGAAGTGGGGAAGACTATGCGTGCCACGAAACGCACTGTTCCTATCCTTTATGATGTTGTATGATTCCTTTACTACTGTCCTTTCCTCTGTGTGTCTTGTCTATTTCTCCTTTGGTGGGGGAAACAGTTCCCTAACGCCATCTCTTGGCCAAAGAATCGGGGCAGTTGGTTGCATAAAGTATTGCAGATCTCAGTGTAAATTACGTTTCCTGGATAGCTCAAGTGGTTAAGAAACTCCGCCCGGAGGGTGGAAAGATCCGGAGTTTAAGTCCCGGTCTAGGAAATATTTTTACATTCGTGATCTGCCTGATTCCGCCTTCCCCACTTCTCCTGTGTTTGTCCTTTATGTCTATTCCTATCCCTTTTCCTTATATATGTTTCTGTATATATGAGTATATATATATTCAAACACGAAATCCCGCCAAACGGCGAATAAATACTCATATATACAGAAACATATATAAGGAAAAGGGATAGGAACACGTTCGTCCTTTATACGTGTTCCTATCCCTTTTCCTTATATATGTTTCTGTATATATGAGTATATATATATATATATATATATATATATATATATATATATATATATATATTATATATACATTTATATATATATATATATATATATATATTATATATACATATATATATATATATATATATATATATATATATATATATATATATATATATATATATATATATGCGTGTATGCGTGCGCGCTCGTGTGTGTGTGTGTTTGTCTGTGTGTGTGTGTGTGTCTGTGTGTGTGTGTGTTTTCCCTGTGGAGTTGGAGAATGCTTTCCGCACCATCGTGAGCCTTCGGGACTCGCGGTGTGTGGGACTCTCCCAGGGTGGGCACTTTTGCCACCAGTGGCCCATCCCTCGGCCTACCCACTAAACTCCCAACTCTTTTTTGTGCCTGCCCCCCGGAAACCGCCGTTGGGCATTACTTCGGTAGGGTAGTCATGCCTCTTAGGCCACTTCTGGTGTTGATTCAGTCCTTTCTTCTTCAACTCGCCTGATGCGGCTCAGCTCCTCTACTACGGTTGTCGCCAAAGTAACTGCAGCATTCCAGTCTGCCTCTGATCTAAGCAGACAGGACCCCAAACCTTCCAGGGTCATGGGACCTTGCCATGTGCTACGAAACGCGTCTCTTGCCTCGGTGAATCTTGGGCCTCGAAGCAGGACGTGCTCCACATCCTCGTCCTCACCAAGGCAGACCGGGCACTTCGCGCTACTATACATCCCAATGCGATGTAGGAAGCTACGGAAGTTTCCGTGGCCGGTAAGTACCTGGGTGTGCTGGAACGTTAAATTGCCATGTTGTCTGTCAATCCATGCTAAGATGTCCGGGACAATTCTCTGGGTCCGTCGACCCTCCTTGGCTGCATCCCATCTCTGCTGCCACTCCTCCATCATTTCCGACGACCATTGATATCGACTGCTCCACTGAGCTTCCTCATGTCTCCTATTTCGCCGGCCTCTTTGGTAGCTGTGTGTGTGTGTGCGTGTGTGTGTGTTTGTGTGTGCGTGCGCGTGTATCTATAAATATCATGCTATACTTGATATTTTCTAACGCGAACTATGGTGCTACTATCAATGCACAAATTAAGATGAAAGTCGTTCTGAAATTAGAACTCACAAAGGACATATTAATATTCACTTTCGTTTCACTATGTTTCGTCACGTTATGGATTATAACTGTACCACATTTAATAATTTGCATTCGATAAAACTAATATAAATACCAAAATCATCCATTGCTGTTGACTTTCGGTAGTTAAACGTGATACAGGTATTCCACGATGATAAAGACGCTAGTTGGACTTGCTCTTCTCCATACGCGTCATAGGAAGACCCAGGTCGCTAAAGCGTTAAGCTGACTTCATGAAATCAAGAACTTAATGTATTTTTCCAATGTTCCCGTACACTACAATACATTGTGTTCAAATTCCATGGACATGAACATCCACAAAATTGTACCAGAAACCATCGAATACAGTAACAGTGACTCTTGATTTTTACTTTTTAATTAAGCTTTATATGGAAAAACGTTATATGAGGGACATAGCTTACTTCAAACTCCGTCCATTAGCAAACACAAACACAAATATGACTTTTCACTCACTCACTATTTTCACCTTTATCCTTTTCGGAGATGAGAGTACTGGAACAAATATATATATATATATATATATATATATATATATATATATATATATATATATATATACAGGTTTATATATTTACAGGTTTACATATTTATATACATTTGTGGGCAAAGTGTTATCAACATGATTCCTTATAATTTCCACATTTGGCATTGCAACCGAGACTGGTTGAAGTCATATACAGGCAAACACCATCTGGTACCGTTCGAAAGTACCCCGTCATGTAAAATACAAACGCCCCTGGACAGTTGTTCTGTGTAACTGCGTGTGGCCGCGTAGTTGCGCATGGTCTTTAATTTAAACAATGCGGTACATAAGTGAAGCAAAGAGTACTCTCCCCGAGTCATGTAATTAGGGATTGGAAACACGTTAATTACAGTGAAATTTCATACCGTTTTTACGTCGTGATCAGGAAATAGTTTAAGCGACGAGAAATCAAGCAACTGCCGCCCATTCTCGAGACAACTCTGCCATTCCCATCTCTCTGAGGAATTTCGTATATTTTCATTGCCCATTATAATGCCATCCATGCTCTCCGTCGTGAGTACATTCTCCAACGATTCTTTCGTGCGCCATCTATCTCACCGCCGCACCCGCACCAACACGCGGCGAAAAATGTATCGATGGAGGAGCCAGCGGGTGTGTCTCTTAAAACCGGGGAAAGTTAGACACCTCACGTTTCACATTTGTTTCCCAAACTCGATATCCTCCGTCCCGAAGCCAGGTTGTTACCCCAGGAGTATCGCGGGCGCCAAAACCGTCGGCTTATTAAATTCCCAGCGCCGCAGAATAGGAGACTCGCCAGAAGGGTTGGTGGGTCCCTCCTCCCCGGGCAGGACCCCCCTCTATCACTTTACCTTCTCCCTCTTCCAGGTACTATAGTGGTGGCGGCAGCAGACTTACGGCTTTGCAGCGCGGGAAACTTTTTCCTCCGCTCCTCCTCGGGCTCTCCCCTCTTCGGTTACATTTTATTTGTCCAGGGAATGTGTGCGTGTATGTGTTCGAGGGTACCCTCTGCGCCGCTCTAGCCCATATATCAACCCAAAACTTTGCCACTCGTTCAATCCCTTCGCCCTCCATTCTCGACCCTCTCCCCTCGCCTCCCTTTCGCCGCGCCCCCCTCTTGACCCCCGCACACACACCCTTTTCCGCGACGCCGTTTACGCCCCTACTCGCCCCTTCCCGGCAACGCCCCAGCGGGCCCCTCCGCTTGACCAGCTTGACCGTCACGGCCGGCGTTCGCCCATCTCCTCAGCGGGATGCGGCCGCTCCTCCTGAGTTTCGGCTTCCCCGGCTGGGGGGGATGGTGGTGCGGGGGTGGTGCGGGGGTGGTGCGGGGGTGGGATGGGGGTGGTGGAGGAATTTGTGCCGCGAAAACAGCACCAGCATCCCTCTCGAGGGGAGATTTACACGAGCGACGCCGGGACCCCCTTTTTCCCCCCGTCGCTCCCTTCCGCACCCCGGGGGTACTCACACCCCCGGCCGCTTCTTATCTCCCGCACGGGTGCTCTCTTCCGAAGGCCCGGCAACACGAGCGGGGGCGGAAAGGGAGGTGTGGGAGTTTTTTCAGGTGAAAGGTCAGCGTCGTGGAGGTGTTGGGTGTCGGGGGTCGGTCGAGTGGGCAGTTGGGAGGGTGGAAGGGAAAAAGACGTTGATTAGTAAATGGTGATTTATTGAAAAAGAGTATCCTTCCCTTTTGACCCCTTCCCCTTTATCCTCTTGTTCCTTTGTTTCCCATCCCTTCCTCTCGTCCTGCAGACGACTCATCACTTAACCTGAGAATTTACCCGGCGGTAACTCTTTAACTTGGACTCTCCGTTAAAAGCAAGGGTGTGATGAGCCAGGGCAAATTACGAAGGAAGAAATAGTTTGTGGTTTGAAACGTCTTCAATCCATGGCGACAGTGGTTTCCCCGATAATTACGTTTTACGTCGGATTACTCGACAAAACTGTAGGATTAAGGTGGAAGTGCCGCGTGGGAATCCTCGAGCAAAACAAAATTAAAAATCCACGAGCATTGCTGAGCATTCAGTCATCACATCTGGGATCCATGTTCTTGGGATACCATTTCGTAATCGCGCTATAAATCGCAAAGTAAACAATATTCGCCAATGAATGGCACATAATGCGTGAAACGGACGTGAAATCATATTCCTGTAGCTTTTATTTCAAAATTTTAACGGTTTAGCTAAGTTCTGCCTTTTTATTTCAATCCATAAGCCTTAAAATTTTAATTTGCAAAACCTTAGCCTTGATAAATTTAAGATAATAACAAACCCTTAAACCGAAAACCTTGCAATATATTGGCATGTATTTGAATGAAGCAATTTAAAATATTACTACCTCAATGGAAAGATCACAGTAAAGAATTCATTACGCTTTCTATTTAAAAACAAATAAATGTAAAATATTTTATTGCTCAGCAAGGAACGCGTAAATAAAAACAAAAATTTCACAGCAACTTAAGCAACAGTCGACTGGAATCGCATTTGATCGCAGGTCGCGGATTGATAATCAGCAAACACTTTTGATTGGATTGGAGTTTTAATTAGCTTGAATATCATGCAGGAATAGTAGCAGACGTAAATATAATATAAATAGAGGCATTTGTTATGTATTAAATTGTAGATATGAGCAAATATTAATTTCCGAATAGTGCGGGAACAACAAATACTTCTGGGCGATACCAACGTTTCTTTGACCATAATTATAAAATAAAAGGCTTCATTGCCGTAAATGCACAAAATAAATAGTTTGAGTAAAACAATGTTTCCTAAGTTTAATGATTACTTTAAGAATATAAATAAGAATAGCAGTATTTGGTGCAGATGGAATCAATATCATTATAGAAACTGCACGTCTTGGTAATTTGTAAATTGAAAAATCGCGGCAGTCCAACCCGAAATTCCGACAGCCCAGGGTTTGAAAAGGATGCCTGGCGAATGGAGGAACAGGAGCATGATTGCATTAATTCACTAGGCGAATTAATGTTAGAATTAATAATTTTGACATTTTTTCCCGCGAAAATTAGCCTTGATTAACTCCTTATGGAGGGATGCATTAGGGCAAATTCTTCGACAAAAAATAGGAAGCCAGTAACCTATGCACTCGTCTGACGACCACTAGAGACATGAACACAAGTCCGCTCGACAGGGGCACGTAAATTGAAAGGGTTTTATTCAAAACTTTGAGAGGACACGGGGCGTGAGAGAAGGCTCATTTTTCTCCCGTTGCGTAGGGCAAAGAGGCCGAGGGGCCGCCCAGTGGAAATGCTCTGCACCTGGAACCCGGACGAACGAGAGCGATTAGAATTTCTGGGGCTTGTGGAGGGGGGTGGGGGTGGGAGGGAAGGGGCGAGTGCGGGGAGCGAATATTTGCCATCGGCAGGGGCCGGATGGCTAGAGGGAGGGGTTGGTCCGGGAGTTTTCGAGGCGGCGGGTGAGGAGGGGTCGGCGAGAAAGGCAGAGGTTCGAGGGAAGGAGGCGGAAGTGGGTATCTTATTACATGAACCGTGCGAGGGCTCCTCAGCGGAACCACGGAGTCTAGCATCCCGGAGAGGACATTCACCGAGCGACGGCCATTGCCAATCGAAGCCCCTTTCCCCGCTCCACTTATCCCACTCCTCTGCGAAAAGCCCTCGTCTCTTTTACATGACTTCTCAATCGATGGCCGACTCCCCCTCCTCCCAACCATCCACTCCCACTTTTTCCTTTTCTGAATTCTCACTTTCCATCAAATCACGCGCAGATGTTTTTGAAGTATAGTTGACTGAATTTTTATTCCGTTTCATTTTTTTTCCTTCCTCCGCCGGAGTGAATGACTAGCCACTCCACCATTCTCAAACTGCTTCAACTTACAATATTCCCCGTTCATTATGGAAGCTGTTCTCTTTCGTCGAGTGCTGGATTCGCTTGCCCGAGGCGATGGTCGCGGGTAAGGCCGCTGGCCCAGGAAATGAGCGCTTCTCTGAAGCCAGTTGAATCATGGGAAAAGAAAATTTGAGAGGGAGAAATGATTGGAGCAGTCAAGAGGATGAGGGAGAGTGAGAGTATAAATCCCAGTTGGCAGGGTTCTCTCAGGTTTGGGCTGACTGGAGTTCTTATGCTCATCCTTCCGTCCGTTTAATGAATCAAAACTGTCGAGGCTTCGGAGTTTTAAATTTCTCTATATTAATTCACAAAGTCCATGTAATTGCAGTTTTCTACATATTTTTCTATCCCTCATATTTTCTCGGGAATTTTATCAAAAGTATATGAACCCAGCAAATCCGAATTATTGTATCGGACTCATTATTACGATCAGTAATTCATGTACTCGTAGGTACCCATTTATTTTTATATTCTTACTTTTTTCACTTGCATAAAAAGGGCTGGTAATATGAGAACAAATCTAAAACTATTGTGAAGTGCAGCAAAAATTTATTATCTTCAGTCATTGCGCAAAAAATACGCATCAATCTCGACTGTAATAAAATTGTTCCCTTTGGAGAATTTGTAAAAAATCTTGGAATAACTATTGAGAAAAACTAAAATAGAATATTCATTGCAAAAACACCAGGAGTATGTTCCATAGAACACCTCTCCAGAGAAATATATTAACAAGTACTTTACCCGTGAGTACACGTGGAACTGTTGTTAACGCAATCATTTTTCCTCAATTTTATTACTTTGGTTGTAGTGTGTTAAGCAATTCCGACGCAGGAACTGGCAACGGACTCTAGGTGACAATGAAGGCTGCAGTGCGATTTGTGTGTGATTGAAAACCCGGGGCTCACATTAAAGACTCGTAAAAAATTATTCATGGCTCAGAGTAAGAAAAGGAAGGCTATCTATAAATGTCGCAGCATTCAAAGGACAGGTTGGTCCCCGCATATCCTCAAAACATTCATTTTCAAGAAAGGCATAGACGACCAAGTCACCAAAGCCCATCGATTTAATTTTCGAATACCTCGGCATAATTCTGAGGTATACACGATTAAAAAACCACGATGACTACCTCACAAACGTAGAGTTCACTAAAAGGTAACTATTAAAATGCATTATACCATCTTGGGCCATTTTATCCGAAAAAGTACGAACTGAAGAGAATGTAAATAGTGCAAAGTCCGTACACGAGCAATAAATCCACTCAGTGTTTAATAAAATACATGTACGCTTTCTCTGTCATTTGAAATATGGATACACGAAACCCCCTCTGAGCAAAGCCTGGCCCTTTCAGATTTCTCCCTAAATATTATGCATTCATCGAATGAGAGATATTTTTCGTGCCATGAAAAAACATGAGCTAACCAATTCAAAATCATCGCACATTTGCTGTACCATGGCATAGAAATATGGCACAGCAGCCGCATATGATGCAATAGCAGTAATCACGAATGCCTTATTACTTTCTTGGAATCAAAATTATCAAGTCCTATCCACTCTTGTATACGACGATGGGTTAAAAGAAAGAAGGAATCATTTGGTCTTAATTTCGCCCAAATAAAGACGTCTATCTATTTTTTGGGCATAAAAAGTGTGCGTATTTTAATGATGGTGAGAGGGTATTTTAACCACGGTCCAGTCCTCATTAGATTATCTCAATTGCTCAATTCTCGTTCAAATCTATGCACTATTCTCATATCTTTATCGGCCCTTCGGAAGCTCTGTCTAATATGGGCTGACGTCTTTCATCAGTATTTTTGCGGCTGAATTCGCACCCTCTGCTGCCTCCCTCCATTCATTCCTCCCTTCTCGTGCCCTGAATGCCTCCCTCCCCACCCTCCGCCCGCGTTTCCTTCCGCCCGATTCCCTCCCAAGTCCTCTCTGCCTTCCGAGCCAATGGAGAGACAACCGCCCGCCCAGGAGGAGCGAATCGCGCTCTCCCCAGGTGGGGGAAAAAATAATCCCACGGAGGCCGGCCACCTCCTCCTGCACCTGCCGCCCGCTAAATGCTTCATCTCCTGGCCTTTCACGGCTTACCTTTTCGCGAGGATGGTTGAGGAAAACTCATTATTAAATCCTTTAGCTCCTAGAGCCATTAACTGTAGAAATACGACTGATGAATAATTATATAGGAATTTCACAATTTGCTGCAGGAGAAAATCCCACTTTCATTGAGATAATAAGTCTCGAGTGATACTCCAAAATTATTCTGCAAATGAAATTTCATTATTAATTAACACTCTTTTGATATGTGTTCTGAAAGTGGTAAACATTGCAGTGAACATGAAAATCAATAAAAAATAGTACAGCACTAAAAATCAAGGCGTGATATTGTGAAAATATTTATATAAATTATTATGAACTTTTTCGCATCTTAAAAGTGAAACTTTTATTAATTTTTCTAGCATTAGTCATGAAAGAAAATTCGATTAAAAATATTATGTAAGAAAAAAAATTGAATGCACTCTATTAATTTCTAAGTTAACTTTAAGAAGAAATGGAAAATTTTCATTCGTATCCAAGGGAGTCGGAGGCAAGAGAGAGCATAGTAATCCAGCCCCACGATCCCATCGTCAATCCAGTGGTTACCCCACTGACCATATGACATTTGTCTTGGTAAAATTTGTGTGCCATGATATAATTAAAGATGGTCTACCATTAAAGTTATGGATGGACCCAGACCGATCATCGGTAGATTTCTTAGCTTCGTCCAAAAAACACAACCACACACCACAATACTCTTCAACTCCGATTTCTTCCTTCCTCCTTCATTCCATTCAACAAGTCGCTCCTATCCTTTTCCTTTCCCGTTCATCGCCCGCCTCACGCTCTCCCCTCTATATATCACAGTCTTCAACATTCCATTTCCAGACAATATCCTTTGAATCCATACTCCCTGCCTCCTTTGAATGTCTCCAACCAGCAATCCTCACTCCTTCCTAAATACCATTTGTGCTCGCTCGCTTTTTTTTCTTTCCGTTCATTTTCCCTATTCCATCCTCCCCCACACCCACGCCATAAAATACTCCAAATTTACGCTCATCAACGTGCTTCACTGACCAAATTCCAATACCGTACAACACCACACTTTACTTCAAAATATCCACTAGCCTTCTCTTACCATTATTTCTAAACGTCCCTATTATCCACTCCATCCCCGACTTCGTTCATCATACTATATTGGTCCAAAACACTTCCAAAAGATGTAAATTGCTCCTCCTGTTCTAGTTATTTCCTATTTGAACGTTCAGTTTAGTTTTTATATTCCTCGAAAAATGATACATATGCTTTCATTTGTAATTATAACCTTTAAAAGTTTCCCTCCAGTAATGACCACTAGTTTAATAATTTTGACACGTCATAAATAGAAATTACAGGCAAGGATGTCTTAGCTATCATCACAATTGATTCTTCCAAAGATAAATGCATCCCAGCTGATCTCAGGCGTGCTAGGCATTAATTTGAAATACTTTACTCCTTCCCTTTCGTCGGGAAATAATTTGCACAAAATGTTTCCTTCATAACGACATTTTTTCGGCTTTGGGTCCATCTCTGAGGAATTAATTAAATTGAAAATATTATCTTCATTTTCTCTCAACATACCTGTACCTTATAATTGAGAAATGATCTCAACCGTTGAATGAACTTTGAACCTGCTAGAAACTCTTACCACGCCTGGTCACTAACAACATAGAAGCAAAAACAAAGCATGGAGAATGTGTGCAATCCACATTTGACAAAACTGGAGTACGAAGAGAGAGATGAGTATCAGAGGGACCGTTAAGCACTGTTTTTCAAATGGGACCTGTCGTTATATGTCGTCCATCCGTCTACAAGAGATTCCAATGCGAATGTAAAATCTAAGTGCGGCGTACAACATGAAACATAATTAGCGTTGAGGTTGAGTGTCTCCGGCGGAAAGCTAGTCCATCCCTCACCGTGCTTTACTGGATCCATCGGAGCGACAGCCACAAAAGAATCCTTGTTATTCCTCTTCAATAGTAGGATCTTCATCACTTCGACCTACTAAGTAAGTATATTTTTTGTGATTTTCCCTTAATTCTAGCATTACAAGTATACTGAATTTTGGCTTCCTAAGGTCTGGCCATATTTAAAAAAATAAGAAAAAAATACCCTTTTTTAAACAGAACTATTGTTAAATGGAACCAGCTGCCTGGAGTTTTTTGAGCCATTTCCATCCAATTTTATGAGTTTTAAGAATAATTGTAAAGCAGCCACTGGGTGATAATCTTTATTGGTCAGTGATTATTATACTATTGTACTTATTAAAATATTGTTCTGTACGTGATTTGGACGGTGTGAGAAGTTGTATTGTAAAAGTGAATGGTGTGTTAACGTTGCGTGATTTTGAACGGCACATGAAGTTGAAGAATGCCTGATTATGGACGGAGTGCTGTGGCGATGGACGGAGCGTTGTAGGTATGGTGTGAAGCTAGCCGTTGTATGATGGTAAAGGTACGGTTGGTTATCTTAAAGTGTGATTGTATATGAGAGTATTTTGCCTCATATCTGCTCTTCTTGTGTGTGTATGTAGGCGCATTGTAAGATTAAACGCTGACCGGACTAGACCATTGCCACCAGAACAATTGCCTAGTTGCAGCGATATTTATATAATAATAATAATATTTTATGAAAACTAATAATTATGCAATGCAGAACTAAAATTAAGCATGGTATGAGGGAATTAAATGGCCAAAGCAAAGCAGTTTAATAGATTATCCAATCAAAACGATTAACCGCTGAAATGAGTCAATAGGTGCAGGGAATCAATAATCGTTGATTTTACCATCATTTCATTCATTTCACTTTTACAATGCGTCACCTCCTGCCTTTGATAAACCTTCCCTTCTGCTTAATAAATATATACGGTAGAATACCTCTCTCTAGGAGTTAGATGCATAAACTCGCTCTAGAAAAAAAAACTTAGAAGACATTGAAAAATGAGGAACACTGGGGTCTTCTCTTTCCTTATGCCCAGGCGTTTTCTCCGTAAAATTTCAGTTTTCCAGTGAGTGCCTTGCTTTCAGTTCAAGTTATTATTCAAATGATTAAGTCATAAATGAATTTAAATATTGAAATCCATTCGAGTCCTTAATATGTAGGTCAATTAGATCTTGCAAAAATATTCAAAATTGTTATTAAATTATTTTTAGCAAAACCTAATTTGCGCCGTTAGATTTCCAGCAGCTGGAATATGTTAGAGATGGGCAATGCTATCTAGCCGCAACCATTTCTAGACACAAGATCAATTTTCGAGTAAGGTATTAGGCCAAATATAAGAATTCCTCTACTTTAAAGATTCCAGGATTGTCCCAACAACTGTCTCGAGCATTATAACACTATTCTTCTCATTTGGTGTTTTATATTATGCCATTGTGGCATAATATAACATTCTACATAGTAACATTCTACATAGGAAAGTGAGACAGCGATATTCTTTCTATTTCCATTAAGCTGTAATTCTGAGAAAAACAAATTTTCACTTTTCCACAGATTTCTTTGTGACGTGCAACGCGTTTTTAGTTCATCGAACCATCTTCAGGTGCAAGACATAAGGAAAAAGTACAGATTTGTTTTTCTCGTCATGACGAACTTCCACTTCATCCATCTCGCCTGTTGAATATATAGGCGCTGTAAATCTGCGCAATCTCCACTCCAAACAATTCAAACATTTTTATACTATTATTATAAAGGAATTTCCATCGAAAAAATTTAAATTTGCATGAAAAAATATGTGAAAAATGATTTTCCTCCAAAATCAACAAAAATCGTGTTCTTCCAAAATAAGGTATTTGAAATTCCGATTCTTTTGAGTCGTATAATGCACTGCTGATGACAAAAGAGGCATGAGAGTGTGTGCCCTTGCTACCAATTGGCTGAGGGAAGAAGATCGCTGACACGGTCAAAAAAGCCAAAAAGGAAGACCGACAGAAATATCATGAGGGGTAGGAGGAATGGCGAAACTGGGGAGATGAGACACGAAAGTGTACATCGCAGGAGAAGGATTCAGAATGGAGAGGTTATCAGCAATCTATCTCCATCTACTTGTGGCTGACGTGGAGATCCCATCCGATATGAAAGGCAGTGCGAGACAGGGCCAACGGACGAGCATGGGGATGGCGAAGGGGTAACCTTTCTCCCTCCCCCTTATCCCCATTCCCTCTCTCGCAAATATCCCTCCCGGCTCGAACCCTTTAGCTAACCTTAGCTCATTTTCCGCACCATTGGATGTCCCCAGAATTTCATTTCTCAAAGGGAAGGGGACGCCTTGAGATAAAGTGAGCCCCTTAGCTCACTTCCCTTCTTTTATGCCCTGCCCTTCCGAAATTTCCCTTTTAACATCCCTACGCCCTGCTCAACATTTGCTCCTGCTAGTCCTCGTTCTTAGCCTATTCATTCCTTATCCTCGCCCTTGATGGTTTACATATATATCGGCAATTTAAGTCTTCAAAAAAAATAATTTCACGAAATGAGAGTACAGGATTGGATTACGAATGACTGTGCTGGACATTAATGTTTGAAGGTACGTTACCCCGGGAGATAATAATTGTCCATTGGAGGCGAGGTAAAATATGTCAAAACTTAATTATCATTTCACCTTATCAGAAACATATTACCTGTACACAAATGGTCTTTATGCGTACATTTTATTATTATTTATGATATATTTCATTATTGCTATTTATTATCATTTTTTTCATTTATTTGTTTATGCGATAAATTATACATAATATGTGCGTGAACTTTGGACTACTGCCTTACCGTGGTGGAAAATAAAATGCTTTCTGATAACCCCCTAGAGCTGTACCCACAGGAAAAATGACATTCGGAAAGGAATTGAAATTAAATTATCCCTTCGGAACAGTCAACATAACCCGCGGAACTTCATGAGGTTTTAAGTGGATAGAAGAAGATTATTTAAGGAGGAGAAATTTGGCCAAAAGTTCCCTCAGATCAATTTCAGTTCACATCCCACAAAAGGGAAAGACAGCCGTATGTGAGGACTACATATATTTCATACGGAGATAATCAGTCCCTTCGGATCAACGATCAGAAGATAAAGAAGAGCAACCAAAGGGGTTGATCAGTTTGGGCTTACAAGGGGAAGAAGCCAGCACGATGCCATTGCAGTAATGAGGCCACGAATAGAGAGGAAAATTCAGAGTACAATCATGATGTATGTTTGTATGACACTAGATGTATTTTTTAGTTTTTTTTTAATTTCGTGAAGTCATTCAATACAGAGAAATACGTATGTCGCTCAATAACTGCTCGAAAAATCAAAGAAATTGCGCTAGTAATATCGGAAAAGGTTTGCTTTAAGTATGTCATATCTCTCACAAAACTGCTCTTAAAGTTTCAGCTATATCCATCCAGTGGTTCAATTTTCCTTGTCGATTGAAGTAACAATGGCCATATCATTACAATGGGTTAGGTATGACGAAATGCGGATGGGTGTCTAAGCGCGTAAAAATCTTTTGCGGCCCCTTTCCGGCGCATACGTATAAAATTGACGCATTGAAACAAATTCTTTCCCACCTACACACGTGCATGTAATAGTAGCGTAGTCCCGCCTCACTTGCGCTCCTCTCAGGGATTTTGTCACATCCGGAATAGAAGTGCGTTGCGGTTTCAAAGGCGGCCATTTCTCCTCCGTGCTTAACTTGTTTCCGTGCAAAATGTTCATCTCAGCCACGCCTGGAGGGATTGAGTCGTTCCGGTGGAAATTTTATTCGTGGCGAGGAGCATTTTCCAACACCTCCGTCCTAGTCCATCGTAAATACATCAGGGAGCGCGGTCTCCGCTCGCTCCGCTTCTCACTCCATTTCTCTCCGCCTTTCTCTCTCCCCTCCTCCCCCTGCCATCAACTTACTTTCCTCCACTCACCGTTCCCTTCCCCCTCCCCCTCTCACCTGCTTTCTTGTGTTCCCGTGAAAAAGATTTCGACCCCACCGCCAATCCCCTACACAGCCCTCCTCCCATCAATCTCCTTCACTCCCACGCACGAGACTTCTTCATCCTTATTCCCTCTTCTCCTTTCCCTCCACACCTACTGCCGCCCGCCTCCCCATCCCCCTCCACACCCCCCGTGCCCGGACCCTCCCCGCCATCCCACGTTTGCGCCCGACTCCCGCAGGACTCCGACGCTAAGCCCCTTGAGAGTCCACGCGGCGGCGTAGTCCCGGGGAGAAGATGCGAAGTAGGGTCTTGCGTGTGGGGAAAAAGGAAAAACATGAAATGGGAAGGCGGAGGAAGGTTTGGAGGACCCGGGGAGTCCGGTCGGGAGATACTCAACAATCCCCACTCCACCCACCCCACCCATCTCTCTCTCTCTCTCTCTCTCTCTCTATCTCCGACCGTCCCACCAGGAGCATATGGTCCAAGTGAGAGGGGGTTAAGAAGTCGGGTTTAAGGCTTTTCGGGTCGAAGGGACGGACATGTGAGCGGGGAGGGGACGGAGGTGGGGGAAGGGCATTTGCGGGGGAAGAAAGGGTCCAAGAGGGGAAACCCCGCCAACGTCACCTTATGGCTCCGATTTTTCAGGCTACGGCCAATGAATTCGGCGCCCTCCGGTGGGAATAAACGGAATCGTGAGTCGCAATCCTTGTAATAAAGGGTCCCTCTCCTTTCCCTCTCTCTATCTTTTTTTCCTTTTAAGGGAGGGAGAAATGCTAAAAAGCCATAGGTCCTCCATCTTTCTTCCTCTCTTGTCTTCGGGTTTACGACAGCGTTTATACCCTTAAAAGTCCCCTCTCTCTCTCTCTCGCCACCCTCGGGCCCTCCGGATCCTGGTCCCTGCAGCGTCGTCCTTCCACTCCGATTGCCAGGCGTTTGTCGGACAGTTGGGCTTCCACAGAAATAATCCGACAGACTGGCAATTGTATGAACCAAATAATTTGAAAACCGAATTTGTTGCAACGTCAATTCGCAAGCGAAAGCATCAGACTACCCATCTTATTCCGACACTGGCGTCCCGTCGATATCCATTGCACTAGAGGGGCGTGGCGTTGATATTCACTGTCCGTTGGATACGAAATGGATCGAGATTCATTACGTGATCATCAGTGATTACTAGATCACTGCTTATTAAATTCCCCAATAAAAGGCACAATACTTATATCACCGTTCTTGCCTTTAGAATAATTGGAGCTGAGTCGCAAGATCTGTGATTGCAATCTGCAGAATAGAAGCGCATTAAGGGTAAGGGATTAGCGCAAACAAAAGATACGTTACGGCACTATCCATCTACGACAATAATGGCGATGTATCCTTCAATATTGATTGGGAGTCTATGAAATTTTCAGTTTTAATTTTTCTTTCAATTTTAAGTACCTGCTATACCCCTGCAAACGAATGTGGTTTCAACCAATAAATGAACGATTTCTCGATATCACGAAACGTGGAAATATTTATAGGGTTTAGTAAACAATGATATGAACTTATTAATTCGTATTCGAGAAAGCTGTCAGGTGCTCTTGCTCTACACGTAATTACAACTGTATATTGAGCTAGAGCAAGAGAACTTGGATTTCACCCTGGCCCGAGTCGAAAATCTAATGTAAAAGAAATATAAATTTCGGGTCCTTACTCGCAATGGAACAAATAAAACCATAATGAACGAACTATAAACTGTTTACTATTACGTATTTGGCCATTTCTGCTGATCTCCGCTTCATCTTCGCTTCATTTGAAGGAAATTAAGGTTTTTAAATGAAATGTATTTGAACCGAGTGGTAAAAAGAAAGAAAATTAAAAATAACAGGGTCTACAGCAATCTTTCGTGCCTTCAGGAAAGTTCGAGAGTTGATGTCTTTTCGGAATCACACAGATAACTATTCGATTGTCTTTCCTTCTATCAAGCTGCGGGAGAAACGAGAAGAGAGACTGAAACGTCATTCCAGAAAAGAAACCCCAATCTTCTCCAAGGGTGGAGAAAGTGAGGCCATAAATATAATGTGATCAGCACCTCATAGTAATAGCTCACGGACAACGTGAACAGACACCGAAAGTACCTAGACCTGGACTTCATTCTTATTTCCTGAGAATATTGCTGCGAATTCATTTCTACTCAGTCACTCACGGGGATATCATGGACGAGAAAGTGCTCCCTGAGGTTTTACTTCGAACTCTAAACTCACCGCCGACGCATATTTAATAGAAAAAAGGTAATTTATGGAAATGGGGTGATCTTCCGCTTCGGTCTCCTGATTCCTTAATCTCAAGCACATGATTCGACAAGCACATGAGCTGAGCGAAATGCGGATCGCTTTTTTCCCGAGACAAAAATAGAATGACATATCATCTTTCATGCCTTCCGATCCGGGGATATAAGACTTTACGCCAAAACTAGACAAATGTACTTTCATAAATAAATCATAATATTTCGCCAGAACTTATGAATTAATCCCGCATTAAAATTGTTATTTAATACCTCGTTCTTATTTTATGAAATATATAAAACCATTAAAAAAAACAAAAACACAGTAATCAACCCTAAATTCGATTTGGTAGGTGATGGTAGATTTCACCCAGTACTAAGCCCTATACGGCGTGTGTAAATTCACACATCAGGGTAGGGGGGCCAGTACCTTTCTCTGTGCCGGTTATTGTTTCCCAGAAAGACCTGGTGCCCGAAAAATCACATAGCTTGGGTGGAGCTGCAGGTGCCCAGAGACTTTCCCAGAAAATAAACCCGGGCCCCTCCGGTGAGCAGTCCAACGCTCTACCCACTGGACTACCGCGACCCACGAAATGTATAACAGACATTTAATTGCTGTAACTAGGAAAAGTCTGCAATTCAATTGTTCTCGCCATACCTATTAGCACAAAGAATAATCCGAGTGTTACTCTACTTTACACCCTTGCATTTCCCATATCAGCCTGTGCCTGCTGTTGCATTTTAACTAGACGTAAGCATTGAACCCTTTCTCAACCCCCCCCCCCAAAAACTTATTCACAATACTTATCAGCAAGCACTTAATTCATGACTAATGATTTCTTAATCAGTGTAGTGTGTCGTGCCCGGCAGCGGAGGAGGCAAGGCTTCCAGGGTCTTCATCCCACGAAACCCTTGCAAGGGAAAACCAGCAGCAGCAGGACAGAAGACGCAGGAGAAGAAGACCAAATTAGTTGGAATAGGAACGTGGAATGTTAGGACAATTATGAGGACAGGTAAATTGTAGAATGCTAAGCGAGAGATGGAAAGGGGGAAAATAGATATATTAGGCCTATGCGAGGTGAGATGGAAGGATAGCGGGGATTACTGGAGTGATAATTATATAATAATATACAGCGGCGGGGAAGAGAGCCAACAAGGGGTTGCCATAGTATTAAATGAAGAGGTAGGAAGAAGCGTAGTCAACATAGAGCAGATAACGGATAGAATACTACCATTAGAGATAAAAGCAGAACCGACGACCTTGGTTATTATTCAGGTATACACGCCACGGAGCAACCATAAGGAAGAAGATGTCGATAGGATATACGATTCCTTAGAGGACATAATCGTCTGTGTTCCCGCAGGGAAACATTTGATAGTGATGGGGGATTGGAATGCGACGGTAGGCGAAGGAAGAGATGGTGATGAGGTGGGGGACTACGGTTTAGGCACGAGGAATGACCGCGGGGAGAAAGCAGTTGAGTTCTGCAGGAGAGAGGGCTTAGTCATCGCCAACACTTGGTTTAGAAACCACAAAAGACGCAGGTATACAAGGAAAATGCCAGGTGACTCAGAAAGGTATCAGCTAGATTATATCCTGGTTAGACACAGGTTTAGGAACAGTGTGACAAATTCTCACAGCTTCCCGGGAGCGGATGCGGACTCCTACCACAATTTAGTTGTTATGAAATGTAGCGTCCGTTTCAAAAAGATAAGGCAGGGGCGGCGAGTTAGAAAATGGAATGTAGAAGCATTAAATGGTTTGAAAAGGAAGGAATACAAACAGGCGGTAGAGAAAATCATGGAGGATGGTAAAGGGCTTAGTACTATCGAAGAAAAATGGGAAATGATCAAGAAAGGGTTGTCTAAAGCCGCAAAAGACACTATTAGAACCGATAATGCGAAAAGGACTAGGAAACCATAGATCACAGATGAGATGATTAGAAACATGGATGAGCGGAGAAAATGGAAGAATTTAAATACAGAATTAGGGAAAATGAAGTACAAAGAATTAAACAATAAATTGAGGCGGTCAACAAATAAAGTAAAAGAATCATGGTGGAAGACGCAGTGCGAGGATATGGAAAGTCTGCAGAGGAAGGGTGAAATCGGTGCACTGTATAGCAAAGTTAAATCGTTATATGGGAAGCAAGAAAGGAAGAGCTATGCTAACAGTTAGAGATAAGGTGGGTAAGGTAATAGTTGACACAGGAAAGATCCAAGAGAGATGGAAGGAGTACGTAGAAGAACTTTATAGTAAAGAACTCAGACCAACAAAGTTAGACATTGAAAAAGAAAATGACGTAGAGGAAGACAGCTTAGGTCCAGGCGTACTAGACAATGAGATAGAAAGGGCATTAAGGGAGGTGCAACTAAATAAGGCCGTGGGGGTAGATAACATTCCCGTGGAACTTTTAAAATGTTTGGGAAAATGTGGGAGGAAGAGGCTATATGGGCTGATCCGTAGTATTTATGAGGAGGGAATCTGGCCGGAAGACTTTGTGAGATCAATTGTAGTTCCTATTCCGAAAAAGGTAAAGGTTACATCATGTGAGGACTACAGGACGATAAGTTTGATATCACACGCAGCTGAAGTTGTTCTCAGCATCCTAAGCAAAAGAATATAGGGTAGGGCAGATGATTACTTAGGGGATGATCAGTTTGGGTTTAGGAAGGGGAGAAGTACGCGTGATGCCATTGCAGTAGTGAGATTATTAATCGAGAGGAATATAGAACACAACCAGGAGATATTTGCCTGTTTCGTAAATTTCGAAAAAGCGTTTGGCAGAGTAAATTGGGAAAAACTAATGAGTATTTTGAAGAAAATAGGGATAGATTGGAGGGAAAGGAGGCTAATCCGCAACCTGTACATGTCTTCGACTGCACAGGTGCGAGTGGGGAACGGAGAGTCTGGATGGGAAGTGTTAGGAAGAGGTGTAATTCAGGGCTCCCCATTATCACCGTTTCTTTTCAATGTGTATGTAGAGGAAATGATTAAAGAGGCATGGGAAGAACTGGAGTTAGGAATGAAAGTGGGCGGGGAATTCGTAAAATCAGTTAGTTTCGCTGATGACCAAGCTTTAGTTTGTCAGTCAGCCAAGGGGTTGCAAGCATTGCTTAGTGATTTGGAAATTCAGTGCGACAGGTATGGGATGAGAATCAATATTAATAAAACAAAGGCTATGCGATTTTCTAGAAAGAAAAGGGCTAAGCTAAACATTAAAATAGGAGGGCAAAAACTAGAGCAGGGAGAACAGTTTACGTATCTCGGAAGTGTTTTGGACGAACGCGGTCAATGTGGTAGGGACGTAAGGAGAAGAATTGCGCTAGGAAAATAGGTTTTCACAAAGAGGAGGGAGCTGAGGAGAGGGACGTTGAGTAAGTATATCAAGAAAAGACTCGTAAAAACTTTTATATGGAGCGTAGCTATGCACGACGCGGAAACGTGGTCATTGAAGTAGGAGGATAGACGTAGACTGGAGGTTTTTGAAAGGTGGCTTGTGGAGAAGAATGGAGAAGGTGAAATGGACGGAGAATAAAACAAATGAGGAAGTACTTGGTACGGTGGTCGAAGAGAGGAGTTTGTTGGGAGAAATCCTATGGAGGCTGGAAAAGTGGATGAAGGGGGTATTGACCGGCAAAGGGATGTTGAAAACTGTAATTGAGGGGAGAATGTTAGGCAAACGAGGAAAGGGAAGGAACAGGATAGGGATGTTGGACGGGATGAAGGGAGGAAGAAGGCACCCAGAGATGAAGAGGGACCTGATGTAGAGTAGGATGTTGTGTTTTGTAAGGATTCACAAAATATTTATTTGGGAGCTGTCTATCCAAAGACCTACCTTAACTGGTAGATTGCCTAATAATATATAAACATATATATATATATATATATATATATATATATATATATATTATGTATATATATGTGTGTGTGTGCGTGTATATATATTTTTATATGTATATATTCATTCACACAGAAATTTGGAAAAGGGATGGGAACACATATGAATGACGGACACAGGAGAGGTGGGGAAGGCGGTATCTTTCGACTTGCTTGGGCGGATGCTTGAACCGCTTGAGCTATGATTCAATTTAATTTTATTCGACCCAGAATGCAATAGAGTTTGTGTTTACATCATGCATAATGTTGGTTCCATATTGTTGTTGCAGCAAGTGTTTTTCCTTATATAAATATATGTATACTTGTACATACATATTCATGTACACCTTTGCATAGACATATTCATACAATCATACACATGCCCTCATATATATGCATATATAATTGTAACCATTAGAAATTCTGCGGAAAGATATAAATGAATGCAGGGGTCTCATGATATTGTCAAAAAATCTACATTAGCAACGGAACATTATGCATGGTAATAATTATCACAGCACAGTCATTTGTCATGTCACGGTTTGAAGCACGGCCATTCTGCCAAAGACCTTTTTAACCGCGGGAGAAGTGTGGTCGGCACCGGGGGCAGCCACGTCCATTCCACCAATGTTGGCATACTTTTGGCCGAATGAATTCTTAATAATTAATTATATGAATTACACGGATAGGGTGGTCATTATGAGAGACTTGAAGCTCGGAAAGAGCCCAATGTCCAAGGTGATCAAATTTATGTCTGTAATGGCACCACCCCCGAACACGTCCCAGGTTTCATATACCTTTTTCAGGGCTTTGCATTCTCTGAGTTTATCGTCGCAGCCAACAATCAAATGCGCGACGTTGGCTATTCGACCGCATGGCGGACAAAGGGCAAATCAGCTAGCCGTAGATGGTGCCTCTCTTCCCTCGTCATGGCGTTGTACGCGATATCGTCGAACATTCGACTACGGGCCTCATCGTCCGCCCTGCTGGTCGCCCAGTTTTTCCAAGATGTGGATAAAAGGGCAATTGACCGGCAGTGGGATGCTGAAAGCTGGTTATAGAGGGGAGAATGTTAGGCGAATGAGGAAAGAGCAGGAACACGATAGGGATGTTGGACGGGATGAAGGGAGGAAGGAAGTACTCAGAGATGAAGAGGGACTTGGTGTGGAGTAGGATGCCGGATTGTGTTTTGTTAGGAGTTACAAAGTATTTATTTGGCATGTCATGTCCATCCAAAGCCTACCTTAGCCGGTAGATCACCTAAAAAAAAATATATATATATATATATATATATATATATATATATATATATATATGTTTACATACTAGATATATTCAAAAAACATCGCGATTTTTGTGTTTTTTCAAAAATTATTTATTCATTCATTAAATATATCTCTTTTGTTCCCGTCAAAGTAAACCGCATTAGATATAATACACTTGTACCAACGTTTTTTCCAATCCTCAAAGCACTTAGAAATATCAATTTTTTACTTTTGTTCAGTTCCGCCTTCGATGAAGTCTGTATCTCGTCAATGATGGGCCTCTTCAGTTTCGGGAACAAGAAAAAGGCATTGGGGGGCAAATCTGGGGAATACGGTGGCTGCGGCAATACAAGTGTGTTGTTTTTGGCCAAAAACTCGCGCACAAGTAACGATGTGCGAGCATGTGGTGTAAAAACCAATTTTCGTCTTTCACAAATCTGGACGTTTGTGGCGGATTGCTTCGCGCAAATCGCGCATAACTTGCAGTTAATATTTCTTATTTACCGTTCTACCCTGTGGTAGGAACTCATGATGCACCACCCCCCCTGCAATCGAAGAAAACTGTAAGCAAAACTTTCTCATTCGACCAAACTTGGCGTGCTTTTTTCAGTCTTGGCTCCTACTGCAGCTTCCATTGGGATGACTGAGCTTTAGTTCCACGCCATAACCGTAAACACATGATTCGTCACAAGTTATGACATTCTGAAGCAAATTTGGGGTCGTCGCGGTCAAAGTACAACAACTCATTAGCAATGTTAATGCGTTGCTGTTTTTGGTCGAAATTGAGCAATTTTGGTACGAATTTCGCGGCGACCCGTGTCATGCCCAAATCATTGGTGAAAATCGAATTGCACGATCCAATCGATAACTCAGCAACTTCTCTAACGGTGATTCGACGATTGGCCAATACTATTTTCTTCACTTCATCAATGTATTCGTCTGTTGTTGGCGTGCTCGGGCGCCCGGCACGCCCTTTGTCCTTCACATGTTCTCGGCCCTCTGACAACATTTTGTGCCACCGATAACTTCGGTCCAAGGTAGCTTCTCCATATGCCACAGTCAACAGTCGGAATACGTCCGCGCACTTAATTTCGTTTTCACACAAAATTTGATACAGATTCTTTGATCCATTTCTTGGAACAGGTAAAAATCGAAAACAAGCCTAAACACGTCCAAGCAAAACAGCTGTCAACAATTAACGGAACATTTAAAATGGTCGAACTTTTCGGCAGAAGAGACAATTCAGAATTTGTGATAATTTTTAACAGAACCCAAATATATATCTCTTCGGAAAACCGAAGATCCAAGGTTTGATTTTCGATTGCTCTAAATAATTCCTATTAATTTCTATAGTTTATATCATTGTGAATATGTTTTCGCTCTTAAGCGATTTTTGCGTATACGTGTGCACTATGTATAATCATAAATTTACTTATTCATTTACTTATTCATTTATGTGTTTGTTTATTTATGTTTGTGTGCACCAACACATTCGTGGAAGACAAGGCAAGCAGCGACCACGTACAGTGAGGCACCATTAAAACAGACCAAAATAATGAGAAGTGTTTTACGTGTCGTTTACAGACCGCCATCGTCTGGTATAGAGGACATTGCGTCCGACTGCAGTGGCCAAACCGCCGACACCGTAATCAATTGATGGGACAACACAATCCTCGAATGAGATGTCTATTATTTCGTATCTCTTCTTTCAGGAGCTTTCTTAGGAGGGACGGCCTATTTCTTTCTAAGGTTTTTTTTTTACTTCCCACAAACTACTTGCATAATATAGTATTGTATTTTCAACATAATCTCTCTGTAGGCATACATAGTTTTCACAAGGTCAACACCGTGATCCCGTTACCCCGACCCATTACTCATGACACCAGATATATTTTTCTGCGTCCACTGAGATGCACAGACACCGTTTAACGGAAATGTAAAAATGAACGAAGGACTAGTTTCTCTGCGCTCTAGCGTCATCTGGACTGATGCTGCAGTGAAGCAAAACTAGTCGGCAGTCATAAGTTCTTTCCTGGGGAAACGCAGTCTTTTTGGTTTCTGCCTACGCGCATTACAATGGATGTCCACAAAGTATCGGCTTCAACTGTGCCTCAAAAGAAATTTAAAAAAATATTTCTATAATAAAGAATTATAGTGTGTAAAAATTATAAATGAGTTCTTTTATTTTCACGTTATCATCCTAGTACTCTTTTTAAATTATGTGTAGAGATAAATATTTTACATCTAAAATTTTTAATGGATCCCGTAGGTCCTTATATTATACTGCAATTCAAAAAAATGAAATAATTACGAACACTTTTTGTAAGTTTCCCTACCTTTGATTTTACTTTTAATAGTTCCTTTCTAAAATAGTGACCGAGTCCTTCCATATCATTTTATAAATTAAAGGCGCCTTAATCTATTGTTTGAAAAGTTTTGTAAAACTACTTTGTTTCATTGCGAGTGTACTTCAATGTGATAGCTGTCCTTAAATATTCAAACACAAGAGTCAAGTTTCAATGATGTCATCGCTTAAGGCATTCATATCGCTTAACATTACTATTCTATCCTCTGCTGGTATAAATGATGTGCCCACCTCCACTCTTCATAAGCTATATGTTGAGCACCTAGAGGCTCGTTTACACCGAGAACAGACGGGTACACAGAGCCGTAGGTATAAAAACAATTATGCTTCAGAGCATGCAATTACGGGCAGCTTCATACTCCACTGGCGTAAATATTGCTTATTCTGTCGCTATCCTTTTGCGTTTAAGCGATGTTAAGGGACGTTTGGAGGGGACTTTTGGGGCTAGCCACCACGTCTGCCTTCGGTTGCTCTGCTCATTTCTCGGAGTCATGTTTGTTTTTGAGAGAGTTCTCGGGCTCTCTTCGCAATTAATGAGTCTTTTGTCGTAGCAGAGGCATTTACAATTTCATGTTTGCGTAAGAACAGTGTATGTGACGTGATTAAAATGCACGGCTCCAGAAAACAATAACATACACACACACGCCGAACACAAAGTCGAGGGAGAGCGGCGAGGTGAGTAAATTTGCACACGGTATAACATCAGTTTCAGCTCTTCCTCAATTATACTTTTATGCACTACACTAACATTGACCAAATTTTTGCGTAGCTTATGTCTTTCAAAGGTTTATGACTCTTGTTATTCAGAGTTATCATGGTAGTTATTCTAATTTTATTTCAGTGTGCTTCATTGACACACTCGTATTGTACATTCTTTAAAAAAATTCATTTTTATACAAATTTACGAATTCCGTAACTCATCGTAAAAAAAACAGTTTCAAAATATTATAAACGCACCAAATTTCCCGAAGCTTCGTGTAAAATTAATGAAAAAATAGTGTTTGTTCTGACAAAGTTTTTATATATTATGTTCGTATCTACATGCCGAATGAAATTTGTTTTCAAATAAATTTCTACATCTAGTGAAATAACTTATGTTTCAGTCATCATTATAATTTCATGCTAAAGAAGAAAAATATTTTTGAAATTCTTACCAATAACTACTATTTTATTACTAAATAATAATAAATATAATTTTACTTTATGAATTCGCGGTTTTTACACATTTATTGAAGAAATCTGCTTTGGTATTGCACCAATTGGCTTAGGACCTAATTGACAGGGTAAAAAGACCTAAAAGAATTTTCCCAAATGAGGATATTGTAGGTTTTCCCCATATTCCGAGGTTTCAAAAAGTCGTCTATAAAAAAAGCAATGAATAAATAATCAAGTCATTGTAAAAGATAGAAAAAGTTAAAGAAAGACAGCAAGATATGTACTCGGAAGGTACAAAAGAACAGATAGTGTCACGGAAATTTTAGATACACAAAACTAGGAGAGTTTGAAAAATAGGAGAAAAGGGAGTGGGTATATAAACTTGAAGGGTGCGTGAATATGGGCGGAGTGTGGCGATGGACGGAGGGTGGGTATGCATGGTGTGAGCCCGCAGGCCACCCACACCTGTAGCCCATGGGTGATGGTAAAGGTTCGGTTGGTAATCTTTAAGTGTCATTTTTTTATGAGAGAATTTTGCCTCACATTGCATTGTAAGAGTGACCGCTGACCAGACTTGACCTTTGCCACCAGGACAATTGCCTAATTACAACAAGATTTATGTAATAATATAAAAAATAATAAATATGCTCATCCTTAAAATTCTGGAGTAATTAAGCCACACTATTTTATCTGCTGTCGAATTTTTTAAAATAAGTTCTTAATGAAGTTACTTTAGCATAGAGTTCATTAAAGTTATTCTGCATTGTTACGTTTCTTACCGAGCAATACCATTCGCTACATTTTGCACATAAATGAGAATTTTAAAATAATTTTCATCGCTATAATACTAGCGTATTATATTTACTCCTTCCTTGTCATTCTATTCATATAGTTATTCAGATCAACACGACAACACAAAAAACCCTATTAAGACCTTTAAACTTTTCTCAATTTCTTGGCTAGATTTTTCACTCGGATAAAAATATCTTTGACCAAACTAGGCCAAAAGAATTAATATAAACGACCTATGATATGTGATTTCCTAAATATGATGACAAATGCATAATTACGTCTGAGCATGACAACGTGTGAGAAAATGCAGGAGAACATTTAGAGAGAGGTATTTCGGTGTGACAAAAAGCGATTAGTAGTAATTACGGCGATTGTTTTCCTTTTGATGAATATTTTCTTCTTTGTCTCCAGACGATCGCGCACTGACAGGGTGCATGACTATGTGATATATTTACAAATACTGATAATCTACAAGTACTCCTTCTAGTTTTCGTACAAACCTTGGCCGAGTACTCACGAAGAGAGGTTTTTCATAAAGGCCAAATTAATATGCTCACTGAGATGTATGGGCACAAAAATTCTGGATGAGTGATCCGGAACACCATTGCCGGTTACCGACCATTTAATGAACCAGCGTTGATGCAAACTATTTTATCTTCAAAGTATATTAAGAATGAAATTGTAATTGCTTGTCCAAATGCCTCACTACAAAATTAAAGCTTCAATTTCTTAGATTCTACGCGAAATTCAGATGATTTGGTTTCACTTTACTCCCGTTGTCATTAATCTCTTATAAATAAGGCACAGTATTCCTAAGTTGAGAGGAAGAGATGAGAATATCGACCTCCTTTAACGAATGCACGCACGAATAGTTGGTATTTATCATTTACAACAGGTGTTACTTTGATTTAGCTGTGTTTTTTTTACAATTCTCGCCAAATTAAAAATATTTTGTATTTTCCATAGACTTCATTTTTAGATTCAAAATGAAAACCTTTACATTCCATTGGTAAGGACGCGACGTGGAAATATTTTTTCTTCAACTACACTCACAATTGATAAGAATGATATTTTCAAAGTTGGTAAGAATAGGTATGCCATTTGAAGCCGAGTATTTGGCACTTATCCAATTCGTCTGCTACCGGGAGATATAAATAGGACCAAAGTCATTCGTGCCTCCTTGAGACTGTGTAAAACTATTATTTTCGTTATGTTTGGGGGGGATAAGTTTTCTATTTTCATAGCTTCAATTTTTCACTCCAAATATAACAGGCACAAAAAATTACGCTTCACACGATCAAATTGACTGTATAATTCGTCCTTTAACTTGTAAATGAAACCTATACGCTGGAGAAGTTATTCTTAAGTGGGTGGGCATTTCAATAGAATAGAGGTGGGTGCGTAGACGATAAGAAACAGGAAGAAGTAAATGTAAAGTAAATTGTATAGGTCAAGGAGTAGAGTCAAGGTCGGGCGATTATTTGTAGATAGCAGTCGTCAAGGATCATCGACAACCCACCTTAAACTGTGAATGAAAAGCGTGGTCATTCGTATTATAAAGTTCTCATGAAAAAAATGGTAAGCGGAATAGCATATTCGCTTCCTTCCTCTACCTCGCGTAATAAACATTCTCCCTTTTTATCAAATATCACCAACCGAATGAGCACTTCAACATTCAACTTCCTTCCAATATTTCCTCTCCCCAAGCTAGATTTCACCTACTCACCATTTTTTAAACTTCTTTTTCTCCCTAATTATCCGTATTTCTGCAGTTCAATTTAATATCCATTCACGGGCATTAGAGAATTCATATTACTTTAACCTTCGATCATTCTCTTGACGGCATTTCAGACTCATTCAGCCCTACGCTCCTTATTTCAAGTCTTTAAATAATCTTTCCTTCACATTTGTGCACCATGTGTTCATCATCGAATACCCTATTCTAATTAAGAAGCGCTAATTTTGCAAACATCGTTATTCTCGTAATATCGTCACTACTACACTCATTTTCACCAAAATAAAAAAGGATAAATTGATCAGCTGCACCTGATCTATTTCATTTCCTCCTAATTATATGTTCAACTAGCTTTCCTTCTCCTCGAAAATCTCATGGTATATCCAATATAGATTTCTTGCGGATAAATTCATTCCATGTGTCTCGCATTTCTCCCGTCATTCACTCCATAATAACAAGCAATTCCTTGGCGGATTGACTACGGATAGAGTATCCGTTACCGTCGGCACATTTTGACATTTGTTTCGAGGAAATACTAAGGGTGGCATAGGTAGGGAGGGAGAAAAATGACCATGCGAATCTTTGAAATGATTCCAGTAATATTCCGTAAAATTGCGAACATTAAAACTCATGCGCGCAATGAAAATCATTAACGCATTAATACTTGAATGATGAAGAGTGTTGAGCACGAAAAGTCCATTTTGGCAATGTCTATGAAAGGTAGTTCTTCAAGTCTATAAACAACTTTAAACAACATCGATCCACCTATGCATATGAAAATGAAATGGCATTTCTCAGGAACATTGATTCACTTGGTTTTCAGTAACAGAATTCTCGTGTGATTTTGTTTGCATTGCAAAAATATTACCTTGTCGTAATCAAATAGCACAATGAGTTTCGAGCATTTCAATCACAGGTTTTAAAACGCTCGAAGGGAAAAGCAAGATGGCGCCGGTAACGTACTGTTTACGAAGTAGCTCCCGTAAAAATAATAGTGTAACTAATATTAAGTGTGGAAAATGTCGTACGAATGTTACAATCGGTATAAATTGCCGTCTTTGTGGTGATTGGTATCACCACAAATGTACAGAATTGGATCCAAATGCTACATTTCCTAAAGTTTGGTATTGCAGTGATAGGTGTAAACAAAGCCACGTTGTTGAACAAAATCCTGAGTGCACGTCTCTCGTCTCGGAAATTGATCTCGAGACATTGAGAAATGAATTGCTTGTGATAAAGTCAATTAACAATGAATTAGTGAAAGAAAATGTGAATTTAACTCAAAGGCTAAATGAGCTCGAGTGTATTATTAGTGAATCTATATCTGATGCATACAGTGCGCGCTCAAAAGATTCAACTACAAAGCCTGCATGGACTACCGTGAAAACTAAAGCGGCGAAGAAAAATAATTCCAAACAGTCGTCAGATGAGAACAGTATTTCTCTTCAAAATAAATTCCAGCCTCTCAGTGACGAATTTGGAACTGATTTTCAAAGTACTGCTGATCACTCCGAAGAGGGATTTCTTCTTCCGACTGCACATCATGTGAAACTCAAACCGAGAGCTTCTGGGACAAGGAAGAGGCCCGAGACAAAAAGGAAGGTATCTATTTACTCCGACAGTCATGGTCGAGGTATGGCGGGTATGCTAAATGACATTAATGGAGACCAAAATTTGTGTTTTGATGGTTCGGTGAAACCAGGAGCCGAATTTAAAGATGTGGTTAATGGGTGTGAGAATATTGGTGAAAAATTTACTGGAAGTGATTTCATAGTTTTACTAGGGGGAACAATTGATATCTATCATAACAAAGCCAACTGTTTAATTGAAACCTTGAAGCAATTGCTTCCAAAGTTGTCACACACGAATGTAATTGTCTGCCACTTACCATATCGGTACGACTTACCGACAACTTCTTGTGTAAATATAGAAATAGAAAAGGTGAATGCATTGATCTCTAAAATTTGCCAAAGTTTTAAAAATGTATGGATCCTTAACATTGGTAAACTTGATCGCAGGTTCCATACAACTCATGGTTTACACTTAAACAAGCAGGGAAAACGTTTTGTTTCCAATGAAATAATTAAGGTTTTGACAGAAGTAATACCTATTGCAAGCTCCTACTCTGCATGTGTTGGCGCTAGACCTGAATCAAACTCTGCGTCTATTTGACTAAACAAGAAGCTCGATGTACTCCATCAAAATATTCAATGTGTTAGAAATAAGGTATTTGAATTGGAAGCAATCTTATCCACATTAGAAACCAATATTGATGTGCTATGCTTATCTGAACACTGGTTATCTAAGACAGAAAGTGAGCATTTTTGTCTAGCCAATTACAATCTAGTTAGTCTTTATTGCAGAACACATTGCAAAAATGGAGGTACAGCTATTCTTGTCAGAAATAATATTAAAGCCAAAACACAATCCTTTACTTCATTTCTAAATGAGGAAAAAAACTTTGAGCATTCTGTCGTTGAAATCTATCTTCCCAATGGTAGTATTTTTATAGTTTGTTTCTATAGATCTCCAAGCGGCCTTGAAGATGTATTCTTAAATAAATTAGATACTCTTATTGGGTTACTTAAAAACAAAAAGAAACCAGTTTTAATATGTGGTGATTTTAATATAGATTTCTTGAAAAATTCCTACATTAAACGTGATTTACTTGCTATTCTGTGCTCTCATGATATGACAGAAACGATTAAAGGCCCAACAAGGATCAACTCATGTCTTGATCAATTCATAATTGGGAATGACTTTTATGAAAAGTCCTCTGAAGTTATTTGTACAGGACTTTCTGATCACAAAGTAATTCTCTTATCCCTATCATATGACGATGGACACCATAAAAAGTTAAATGCAGAAATTGTCTATAAAAGAACATATGATCCTTATAGTCTTCAATATTTTAATACATTATTGTCAAAAGAAACATGGGAGGATATTAGTTACCCTACTGATCTTGATACTAAAGTTGACAGCTTTATCAATATCATGACTTATTACCATAATTTAGCATTTCCCCTTAAAAAAATTGTCAAGCATAATAAAAGTAAACCTGAAAATAGTCCTTGGTTAACAAGAGGAATAATTATTTCTTGTAATAGAAAAAGAGCTTTGTATAAGCAATGTATTGATTCTAATGATCCAGAGTTAATAAAATACTACAAAAGTTATTGTAAAATTTTGAGAACTACCATTACTCTAGCAAAAAAGCTGTATACCAGCTCCTTGATAACAACATCATCTAATAAATCTAAGACTATCTGGAAAGTAGTGAAGCAGGAAACAGGGAAAAATAAAATTAATAGCAATACAATATCTAAAATATGTTATAATGGCACAACAATAACAAGTGTCCAAAAAATTTTAGATATTTTCAATGATTACTTTGCCCAAGTAGGTGTCGATCAAACTCCCAAACAGTCACCCACTAACACAGGTACTTCTAAAATGGTCATCAATTCCTCCTCTATATATATCTAGAACCTGTTACTAAAAATGAAATATTGAGGATAATCAATCAGTTAAATAATAAATATTCATGTGGCCCTGATGGTATACCTGATGCTGTTATAAAAAGTTGTGCCACCTTTATTGCTGAACCACTGATTGAAATTTGTAATCTTTCCCTAAGTGCTGGTCAATTTCCCTCCAAATTTAAAGTTGCAAAAATTAAAGCTCTGTTTAAAAAAGGAGAGAAGGAAAACATTGAGAATTATAGACCAATTTCCTTACTTTCAGGTTTCTCCAAAATTTTGGAGAAGGTCATGTATCTGAGATTGATTTCCTTTTTCGATAAATCCTCTGTCATTGACAATCATCAATTTGGCTTCAGAAGGAATAAGTCCATTAATGATGCCCTTTTCTCATTTACAAGGAATATATGGAATGCCTTAGATAGTAATAGTCATGTTGCAGGGCTTTTTATTGATTTAAAAAAAGCTTTCGATACAGTTAACCATGGAATTCTTTTGAAAAAATTAGAAACATATGGTATAAGAGGCAATGCAAAGGACTGGTTTAAATCATATTTAACTGATAGGTCACAATATATTGAAATGAATTCATCTGTATCAAGTACAACTTCTGTTATTTGTGGAGTTCCGCAGGGCTCCATTCTTGGACCACTACTATTTTTAGTCTTCATAAATGATTTACCTGCAAATTTACCACTCTCCAATACAATACTATTTGCTGATGATACTAACTTAATTGTTAATAACCATAATCCCATTCAGTTAATGAACGAGGTAACAGGAACTACACACAATTTGATGAACTGGCTCACTGACAATAAGCTATCTTTAAATGTTAGTAAAACACATTATTTAAATTTCAACCTCAAGAAGAAGTTAATAAATTATAATCCAATAATTAACGGTTGCCCCATAAAAGAACTAAAGGTAACAAAGTTTTTAGGTATTTGGATTGACTCTAAGCTTTCATGGGAGGAACATATTAATAAATTAACTCAAAAACTGGCACAAATCTGTTATGCATTCCGTGTACTCAAGGAAATCATTTGCATTAAGGCATTGAGAACTATATATTTTGGCTATGTGCAGTCACTTCTCAATTATGGTATTCCCTTTTGGGGCTCCTCTATCTTCCTTCCAAAATTATTTAAAATGCAAAAAAAGATTATTCGCATAATAACTAATTCTAATAATAGAGCTCCCAGTAAACCTATTTTTGAAAAACTAGAAATCTTACCTCTTCCTTGTATGTACATTCTTGAAACAGTGTCTCTTATTAACAAAAATCAAGACATGTTTATTAAAAATTGTGACCTTCATAGTCATAATACGAGAAGCCAAAATGCATTCCATGTAAGTCAGCACAGAGTAAATAAAACCATTAAAGGGATAGATCATCAGGGAATACTTATGTACAATAAATTGCCTGCTTATATTAAAAATATCAAGAGTTCCTTTAAATTCAAGTGTGCCGTGAAAAAACTACTTTCATGTAAATTATTCTATAGTGTAGATGATTTTCTAATGCATACCATTTTAAATGTATAATTGGAATGTGTTAATCCCAAGAAAATTGTAAATTGTATGTATTTGTATTGTTCATATTGTTTTGTGTTCATATTGTTTTGTGTTTGCATTTGTGTTTTGTGTTCATATTGTTTTGTTCATATTGTTATGAAGTGTAAAACATGTATTGACAAAGCCATGCATAATTCTATGCCTATGGTGAAGAAATAAATTGAATTGAATTGAATTGTGCCTCCAACCGCTGGCCCCCCGTTTCCATGGTAACACGCTGGCTGTGGGTGTCGTAGAGGCTGCAGCAGTTACCCACTTTCCTTGCATTCCGGAACACACATTTATCAACACACGTCAATGCCTACACTGGTGCCCACGGCATGGCGTGTAAAAAATGAACCTACTGGCCATGCCATGATTTAAACAGGGGAATTGAACGATTAGAAAGCTTTCATTTCATTATATGCTCTGGATTTATAGAGCAAATGTGAACGAATGCGGTATCTTTAAATATACACGGACGAGGGGGGATCTGAAAACCTTAATTGAATTACATATTTGTAATATTTTTCTTTCCTTTTAAATTGTACATTCAATGGTCCTAGAATGCTATGAACTCATCAATTTAAACCCCACTTATATCCTAGTCTGAAGGTGGGACGCGCATATAGGTGGGCGAGCCCCCTCGATCTCTTACCGGGATGCCCTTGGATAAAATTTCGCGTGTCGCCTGTGGAACATCCCTCGTAAAATACAAAACTTGAAATTTCCTTGGTAAAAGAACTACGTCGAAGCTGAACGATGGGTGTAAAAGGTCTCCAATGTCCTATAGGCGTGAATTTCGCACGCATTAGGGGCAAATAATGTTTCAAGTCGATCGCTATCTTCGAATATCGCAAACAACCTACCGTTTGGTCACCCTGTAGGGATGTTGAATACTTGGTCCTGTTCTTTCAATCAAAACATTTTCCCGCATTCATAGTGGCCTCAATTAAAAATATTTACATGAATCATAAAAACACTGTTAGGCCATCGAGAGCTGTAATCCAGCAAAAAAACAAAAGGCTAATTAACAAAGATAATTGAACATATTAATTAATAGTAAGACCTGCAAGCGCATAATCCATTCAATTATAGCCGATTACCTAATTTAAAAATTTTATCGAACGAATTATGTTGACACCATTTTGTCGCTTTTTATTTATTACAGTTTTCATGGAAACTTCTCAGTTTAGGAGTCAGAGTGAGAATACTGAGAATGAATAAAGTAAACTTGGATAAATGAAATAAATAATCGAAATGAGCACAGCTTATCACAAAGAAAACAAAAAAGCACATTTTTAGCATGGACCATTTGGAGAAAAATACTAATATATTCAAATTCAAGCGACAAAATAGACATAAATTCAATTTACTTCGTTGGGCTCAGCGTACAGATCTGGTCTCAGAACTTGTCTTTACATGATGCGGCGGAGCACATGCAGCTCAGCCCCTTATCGCGTCCTCTTGAAATCCGTCATCTAAAATTTTTTTTGCCTTTTTCTTAGCAGTTTCTAAGTTCAGATTACGTCTATAAAGGTAATTTATATGTATATATGTATTTATATATATATGTACGTATATATATATATATATATATATATATATATATATATATATATATATATTACCTTTATAGACGTAATCTGAACTTAGAAACTACTAAGAAAAAGGTAGTGGTGGATCTGCGAGCGTGTTTAGTTTGACGATCTGTTTACTCATATATGGTTTTAAAGTTGACAGGAGAATAATGCCATTTCTGGCGAGGTTTTATTCACCATAAGTGCAAAAGAAATAACTTTTTCAGATATATCTTTTCCACCATACACATACACACATATATATATATATATATATATATATATATATATATATATATATATATATATATATATATACATATACATACATATATATATATATACATACATATATACATACATATATATATATACATACATATATATATATATATACATATATATATACATATATGTTCATGTGTGTATACATAATATATATATTCAAGCACGGAAACCCACTATTTGGCGAACATATTCTTTTGCGCCACCCGCCACTGTCTATCTGCACATATAAATGTTAATCATAATAATAATAATAATATACTCGTTCACATGGAAATAGATATGAGGAAAAGAGATAGGAATGCATAGAAAGGACGAACACAGGAGAGGTGGGGAAGGCGGAATTGAGATCACAAGTGCAAAAATATTGCCTTGACTGGGATTCGAACCACGGATCTTTTGGCCAGGAACAAACTATACCTATTCTTTCTCACGTTTTATAATTATTTTTCCTACTATATTTTCCTCTTTTATCGTCCATTTCTCTTTCGGTGGGCGAAACAGCTCCCTAACGCCATTTCCGGCCGAGGAATCGAGGCATTTGGTTGCAAAAATCCCCGCAGACTTCATTGTATATTAGGTTACCTTGATATCTCAAGGGTTAGAGCATAGGCTGGTCGAAAGACCCGGTGCCCAAGGCCCGTTCAAGGAAATATTCTTGTACTTGTGATTCGCTTAATTCCGCCTTCCCTACCTTTCCTTTGTTCGTATTTTATATCTATTCCAATCCCATTTTCTTATATCAATTTCCATGTTAATGAGTACATATATATATATATATATATATATATATATATATATATATATATATATATATATATATATATATATATATATATATATTATTTAAAGAATGATCAATGCAATGTGGAACGAAAAGTATTCTACGCACTTAATTTTCTTTAAATTTCATTAAGGAGTAATTTCATTTATTTATTTAGCATTAGTCCGAAAATAGCACATTTTGGCCTTTACATCGGACAAATTGGGGTGTCAGAGGAGATTTTGGAAAAAAACTTCTCCTCACAGATAGGAGGAACTTGATTTCTCAAAAATCTCCAAATTGTAGTATTATGCGGTTCTGAAAATACGGTTCTGCTCCAGATTAAATCTTTACGCTAGGAACCGGCTCACAGCCATGCTATTTCTCCCAATTTCAGAGGAGAGAATTTGTCCATTTAATTCACCATGCAATACAGGACCTTAGGAAATGCGGAATCACAACATACCCTCTCCCGCAAATGAATTCTAGCGAAGTCATGAATAAAGAGAAAGCTTCTTGTTGAATGAAATTCAAAAGCTTTCAACTTCTATCGAAGAACTTGATTAATGACACATTTTTTACGTTGATATTAAGAATAACTGCACATTAACGAATACCAGAGATTGAACATCATACACCATCAAAGCTTTTCCAGGCGAAGAGACCTACAATTTCTCAAGAAATGATGTGCTACGCGGAAAATTCTGCGTAAATTTTATCTTAGAGTTCCCAGGATCATGGAGTTCCTGAATCCCACTTAAAAGTCTTGGAGTCGAGAATGCATGAGTTAATTTTTCTCATTGATTAATTATTTCGCAGTGTCTCCGCAAGTTCCAACAAAAACTAATGCTCTCGGAATAGCCTAACTCATTTCTACGAAACTGAACCGGAGAAGTTCTTGGTAATTGATAAACGGAAAATATTAATAGTGTAGGAAATATTTCCATAATATCAATATGCAATGAGTTTTAACAACAACAACGCACGTCAAACTGCTCTTTTCGGCAGAATTGAAGTGTTTGGACTATGCTTGTAATGTCAAAACTTCTAAAAGTAATCTACGCACCGAATTTTTCCGTAATTCCATTAAAGAGTATATTCATTTGTTTATTTAACATTAGTCCGAAAATAGCAAATTTTGGCCTTTGCATCGGACTATTTGTCAAAGATAATAATGGTCCTCTAAAACTTGGCAAAATAGGCAATTTAGATTTTGAAAGAACTCCATTTGCTACTCCTTTCACGAGTTTATTTCTACTTCGCACCAACCGATGGTTTAGTACTTGGTGTTAGTGGGTGATGTAAAATTCACAGCAAGTCTAAAAGCCGTTGACAAACTAGAACACCGTGTTCCCAAAATTCTGAAGCTACCAATTTCGCCTCCACCGAGAACCCATGTAGTAGTCGGTGGAGAAGTTCGTCAAAAGGGTGATACGGTCCACGTTCCTTCCGATGGAGGCACTAATTGAGATGGAGGAATCACACGCCGGGACGGGAGGGAACATTTGGTCGGGGCGGGGAAGATCGACCATCTGGAGCCAGCCAGGGTAATCACCACCTCGCCCCGGACTTCTGAGTGCTCAAGAGTGAAAAGAGAAATTGCCTAGAGTCGCGGGAGCATCGGTTCCTTAAGTGCGTATGGACCCCGCGCTCTTTATTATCATAATATTGGATGAATCTGAGATTAGTATCTTGCCCCCCTCTATCCTATTTCTCTTGCTCGTTTCCCGAAACCGCTCCACAATCAAGATAAAGAATAAAAGTTACTAAATTGTTACAAACATCAATGACCATAATTCAGCCTTGCCCGGGGGGGGGGGGCTGTTTGCTTGTGGAAGTGGAACAAGGCTGTATGTGACGAAAAGCAAAGTTTACTCATCGTTTAATATTCAACAAAATGTACTCTTCATTCATATTGTTACGAAACATAACTTAAATACCATAAGAATATGTTCAGGATTCTTTTTTAATGCATAATATCCTATTTTCACCATTTATAGGCATGAAAAAATTCCGACAATGATCAGTTTGGGTTTAGGAAGGGGAAAGGTACGCGTGATGCCATTGCAGTCATGAGATTATTAATCGAGAGGAATAAAGAATACAATCAGGAAGTACTTGCACGTTTCGTAGATTTCGAAAAAGCGTTTGATAAAGTGAATTGGGAAACACTAATGAGTATATTGTAGAAAATAGGAATAGATTGGAGGGAAAGGAGGCTAATCCGCAACCTGTACATGTCTCAGACTGCACAGGTGCGAAAGGGGAACGGGGAGAGCGGCTGGGCAATGTTAAGAAGAGGTGAAAGGCAGGGTTGCCCATTATCACCGTTACTGTTCAACCTGTATGCAGGGGAAATGATTAAAGAGGCATGGGAAGAACTGGAGGTCGGAATAAAAGTGGGCGGGGAATTCGTAAAATCAGTTAGGTTTGCTGATGACCAAGCTTTAGTTTGTCAGTCAGCCAAGGGGTTGCAAGCATTGCTGAGTGAATTGGAAATTCAGTACGACAGGTATGGGGGGAAAATCAATATTGATAAAACAAAAGTTATGTAATTTTCTAGAAAGAGAAAGGCTAGGCTAAACATTAAAATAGGAGGGCAAAAACCAGAGCAGGTAGAACAGTTTACGTATCTCGGTAGTGTTTTGGACCAACACGGTCAAAGTAGTAGGGACGTAAGGAGAAGAATTGCGCTAGGCAAAGAGGCTTTCACGAGAAGGAGGGAGTTGATGACAGGGACGTTGAGTAAGGATGTTAAGAAAAGACTCGTAAAAACTTTGATATTGAGCATAGCTATGGTCATTGAAGCAGGAGGATAGACGTAGACTGGAGGTTTTTGAAATGTGGGTGTGGAGAAGAATGAAGAAGGTGAAATGGACAGAGAAGAAAACAAATGAGGAAGTACTTGGTATGATGGGCGAAGAGAGGGGTTTGTTGGGAGAAATCCTACGGAGGCAGGAAAAGTGGATGAAGGGGTTATTGACCGGCAGTGGGATGTTGAAGACTGTGATAGAGGGTAGAATTTTAGGCAAACGAGGAAAGGGAAGGAACAGGATAGGGATGTTGGACGGGATGAAGGGAGGAAGAAAGTGCACAGAGATGGAGAGGGATCTGATGTGGAGTAGGACGTTGTGTTTTCTGGGGGTCACAAAGTGTTGAATTAGTAAGTTTGTCCATCCAAAAACCCACCTTAACCGGTATATTACCTAATAATAATATAAACCATATAACCATAAACACAGTAATCAACCCGAAGGTCGGTTTAGTAGGTGATGGTAGAGATGATTAGGCCCCGGTGGCGGCGGGGTAGCGTCCTCGTCTGCCATTCCAAGGGTCGCGGGTTCGATTCCCGCCTGGGTGAGTTTCCCTCCATCTAGGGCTTGGGTGTTTGTATATGTGACATTGTTATCGTTGTTAATAGTTCGATGTAAAGGCCTAAATGTGCTGTTTTCGGACTTACACTGAATAAATAAATAAATAAATCACCCAGTACTAAGCCCTATACGGCGTGTGAAAATTCACACATCAGGGTAGGGGGGCCAGTTCCTTTTCCTGTGCCGGTTATGGTTTCCCATGAAGATCTGGTACCCGAAAAATCACTTGGCTTGGGTGGAGCGGCAGGTGGCCAGAGTGACTTGCCCGGGAATTGAAGCCGGGACCCTCCGGTCAGCAGTCCAACGCTCTACCCACTGGACTACCGCGACCCACTAATAATATATACATATATAATGGCTTTAGTTGCCCGCGCGTTATGAATGTTTGGTGCTGTTTGGTGGTTTTAATAACTAAAAGTTAAATTTCTTCGCGAGCCCTCCTTATCTTCATATCTCTTATATTTTTCTTACTTAATAGCTGTGGCTGATTCTTATTTCACCATTCTCCAATTACTGGCTTATTAAAAATAAATGACTATGATTGAGTTCAATGAAATTTCTCCGAATCAGAAGAACTCCTGCTTATATCAACATGGTGTACTCATGTGCGTACTCCCGCAATGTGAAAACACGCTTCACGTGTTCCCTAATCCAGCAAATTTTCATTTCACTCCAATTCTTTATGGTACCATAACTCATTGAAATCCAAGACTGAATTATATGACGCAATTATCTTTTTAATGTTTATATCCAGGGAAGGTCGACTTGGGCAGAACGGCTACCGAATGAACATTTCGTGGATTATAACCTTTGGACCAGGATACCCAAGAATACCCAAGACGTCGAAAAGATTTCTTTAACTGGCCCTGCTTCAACCTTTTACTATTCTGGTGTTTTCGTGCGGCAATCATTTTCTTCTTTCGACAAGAAGAATACGTCGGCTGATATTCAAGTTTTAATTTTGGCCCCAAAAGGGAATGCAATGGACTGAAATTACGTTTCAGCATTACAGCATGCGTGGAATCGACACGACCGGATCATTTGAACATGTCGTGACCCATTTCGGCGCAGTAGGCAATCCACCGCCTAATCGAGACATAAAGATTGAAGCTTTGTTATCATAGAGTTGATATGAAGCGCGATGATGGCGAAGTTCCAATTCTCGCACAGGAAAAATTCTCCTCACTTTCTGATAAATAAGTGTCCGCGTTTTTATTGTTCTTTGTTTTGCATTAACCGCAAAACTTCACCTGTTTCCGCTTTACTTAAGATGCATCCGTCAGAGGAGAGAGCGTCGACGACCAATACCAGGGAGTTCTTCAAAAGGAAAATGTTTGATCCATGGAGGTCGAAGGTTAAATAATTTGGAGAGCCGTGGGAGCTGAAGAGGGCGGAAGGGAAAGGACCGGAGTTTCTTGGAAATGACGACCTGAAAGGCCGGGAAGTCAGAGAGAGAAGAGAAGGAGGCGGAATGGGAGTTCAATTTCAGGATGCCTTGATCTGCGCGCTGAATTAGCTGAAAAGCGCCGATTCCGGTCTCCCCAATTTCTTGCTCCAGACAACATCCAGCCTAACTTACACCGTGCTCTCCTTTATGTTAAACTTCGTGAGCCTCTCCACATCTCGCCCAAATAAAGACCTCTATCTATCTATCTATCTCTAAACCACCCATAAAGTGCCCTTCTGGCAAAATTGGCTCCGCTGGGGTTTTAGGCCTCACGAAAAAGTGAACTCAGTCATTGCGAGCATATAATCAATTCATTTTCCAATTCCACAATAATATAGTAATTACGGATTCCACCGATTTTTCACTCTATATTAAGTGATATAATAAAATTAAAACTGCAGGAGTTTGTGGACATAATCATGAAACCCATTATAAATTCGAGATCAATCGGTCAGCGCAATTCCAGACCAAATGGTATAGCACAAACAACATCTTCACATGTTTTGGGAAGGAATCAATCCATTATTTTGGTATTTAAAACGTTATATAGCCCTTTCTTACAGCAAAACATACGTAATCTGCATTACATTCCAAAGGAATATTACCGAAGTATCCGACGCATACAGAAAAATATGCCTCACTATAATCACTCACGATTATGATCATTCCAATTGCGTACGGCATCAAACGAGTGGCTACTGGCTACGCGCTGCATCGGGGCGAGAAGTCGCTTTCATCTATTTCAACGAGCAAGGATATATGTCGGCGGTGGAGGGAAAAGTTTGGGATTTCAAACCAGCAAACTGAAGTACACGCCCAATTCAGGGTTTTGAAACTTTTCTCCGACTTTTTCCTGTTCAAAGGCAGCCAACACAAAGGTTTTTATTTCCATATTTCTTCGTGGTCGCTTTATCTTACTTTCCTATCTCCCTCGCGGCAGACCACTTTTGGTGAAATAATTTTCAGGATGATACATCGGAAGTACTTGTACTAATAGTTCCCTTCATTCAACATGCAAATGGCATCCCAATATTAATTCAGGTGCCTTGGTTTGCATTCCAGTAGAAAAGTTATCGCTTTGAAGAAGTTGTCATATTCCTGTTAAATGTACTCAAGTACATTTAAATCTATAAAATTAAAGAAACTTGAGAATGAAATTGTAGGTAAAATTTTCTATTTGTCAGGGAGACGATAGCTAAATGAAAACTAGCAACTTCCTTAAGCGTTACCTAGCGTTGCAAGCCATCGTCTAACTTTTGGGAAGATCATTGTGGATCAGAGCACAAATGTTTTCATGGCGTTAATATCACATTCTCGGCAAAATAATGTCTGAGTAAAGGTTTGCTCTACAGAAGGAGTTTATGACATGCAAGTGAAGGAACTCAATGCCGATTGCCACTGCTAAAAAATAGAATGGAAGATTATTCTGCGCTAACAAATCGGCAGTAATAATATACGAAAAACCACAGCCCGAAGGATGGCTTGATAGGTGAGGGTAGAGCTCGCTGAGTACCAACCCTACAGCGCGCATGTGGACATCTTGCACAAATTTTTGCATAATGCAGATGGTGTTTAACAATTTCATGAACAATTGTTCGAGAAACATTGGGAAAATGCTCGCAGATGTCATCAATTGTGACGCGCCGATCGTTCCTCACGAATTCGTCAACTGAGCTCACCAGTTGGTCTGTAATGACAGACGGTCTCTCCGAACGCTCATCGTCGTGTGTGTTCCCCCTCCCCATGTTGAAGTTGCGACACCACCGCCGAACAGACGACTCGTCCATTACATTGTCTCCATACACCTCCTTTAATTGGCGATGAATATCACATGGGCGAACGTTTCTTGCATTGAGGAATTTAATCACTGCCCTCACTTCACAACTGGCGGCGTTCTCAATTTTTTTAAACATTGTAAACAATCACAGAAACAACACAGGCAATGCTAGCGTCACGCAACTTGGCTCAGAGAAGGCAGACAAGCCACTGAAGCTATCTGACCTCGTCCAGCGGCTACTCGCGTCGTCAGCACTTCATGCGGCACGAACGGGTACTACTTTCCGGATGACCCTCGTATCAAGGTAGTGGGCTCACTTCCTTGCTCTGAGCGGCCTAGAGTTCCTAAGGAAGATTTGGTTTCTGAACAATCACAGAGCTTTGTGTGTGAAGACATACAATATGAAAAGTTCAAGGAAGCTCAACTTCAATATTGCAGAACCAAATATGTACACCCATATTTTCTTCTTTTTTCAAATTTCTCCATAAATTAAAGAAATACTCTAGCAGTTCCTATTTAAGGTTTTATTTAAGAAAAGAAGAAATTAAAGCATTCATTTGGGAATGTTTTAGTAGTTTCTCTGAAGGCTGAAGTGCCAAGATCTGGTAAACCATGATCAGTGATGACTCTTAAGTTAGCATGAAGAGAATTCTTCATCTACATCTACATAATACCCCGCAAGCCGCCGCAAGGGTGTGTGGCGGAGGGTGTTAGGTCACCACGTGTAAAAGGGAACAAAACCACAAGCAAAATCAACGCATCCATGCAAACCTATGATAAACAGATAATGAAGGAAACTTAAAATGTTTTTCGCTGAATGACTAAAGTAGCTCAATCTAGATTTGATCAACTCTCAGGCCTCTTTCTTCGCGTGAATAGATCAAAATAATAAATGTTTATTAGCAGACAAAAAGTTTTGAGGGAAAATATAAATTCCTAAGTGAATGGGATGCATCTTTTTCGGTAACCGAAGGATTACGATTGCTTGCCAATTTCAGATAACATAAAAGCAAAGAAAATTTGTAGACAACCGAACCTTATGCATTATATTAGTACATTTATTATTGGTTTAATATTTCGCTTCAGTTTATTCTCTTCTGCGTTATTTCTTCAACAAAAGATAGAGTTAAAAAAACCTAACTTTGAGAATTAAAAAAAACGAATAAGATAGCATTTACGACTGATCTCTTCCATCTGCAATACTTGTTGGTATTCACGATACTTGAACACTAAAAAAATGTATGCAAACCATTGTTATCACTCAGAGCTGAGCAGAGAAAGACAACGAAAACCCTCAGATGGCCTTTAAAATATCTCCCCACATGTATGCTTTTGCTAAAAATCTTGATCTCCATGGAACGCCCGACTAGGCGCAACTCGCACTAAACTCCAGTAATGCTACGTGGTGGCATCGTGCACAGTTGACAAACCTCCCCCACTCCGCGTCCCTGCACGGTTGAAACGCGCATAGCAAGGCAGAGCGGGGGGAGCGGGAGCTGGGAGTCGGGAAGGAGACCACTCGATTCCGCTCGCATGAAGCAGGCAGGTCCGGGCGCCAAATACCTCTAAAGCATTACTCTTGCGTGAGTGTAATTTTTAAAGATTGCTGTTGAGTAATAGGCCAGCAACCCGTCCGTTTTTCGATTACCCAGAAAAGCACCCGAGTGAAATATGAGTTTTGCTACAGTCTGGCCCTTCAAATGCGTGCCTAAATCGTAGGTCGAGATAAGGATGAAAAACACCTTGTTATTTATTTATATTCCCTTTTCTGCGATAATCACCAAATAAATTTCAAAATGTACGCAGTTCCGTGGAAGTCCGCAGGCTATGTTTACTGGGAGGGATGAACTAAATGCCAGAGTTCCCATAAATACATTAAAAATAAAATGTTTTGGGCACATATACATGTTTTGTAAATGTCCTCGTTTCAGATTTAGGTCAGCAGTCACACAACCGTAAGTAAGAGACAGTACACAATGGAAGGAACATTATATGTTTGCGGTCAACGCACCTTCAATTCTCAATGCAATGGCACGCCATGAGGGCACACGCACTAGCAAATGCACCGACTACCACGCCAGCAGTCGTATCGAAACACGTAGGCACGCAAGGATGTAAGCACACTAACAATGTTTTATATGAAGAAGTTAAATTGTTTTCTCTGCAGAAATCTATACTTCCCAACGTATTCGCACCAAATTTTGCTCTAAAGAATAGCGTACCCCCTCCATATCAATATCTCCATCACCCCTCATATTTATCACCTTTACGATATGGAAACCTGTGTTGGAAATATATTTATGAGATATTAACTCAGTTCATGGATACCATTGACAATTTACAGAGTCAAAATATGTCTTTCCACGTAAAGGATTTAATTTCGTTCAACTTATTCTCACCAAATCTGTCACGAATATTCTACAACACTGGACAAAGTATCGTCGGAGTCCAAGTTAACCCCGCTCTCTTCCAGGTACTGGAATTCATATTTAACATAATATGTTATACAATGTTTTCTGGATATTTGAATTGGATGGTAAAATAAAGAAGGAAATATTGAGCATATATTTACACAATGTTCCAACTATTGTTTTGATTTTTTTTTAGTTTAAAAAGAAAAGTTTTTAAACTTTCAATCTAGTAAGAAAATGACTGGGTGGTACAAATGCATAAGTTTTCTACAGGAATTGTCATTAGCATATTAACTACAATTATATGCCCTTATATCTTAAATAAATAATAAACCAACGATATAAATATGAAATAAATAATTCGAAGACTTAATTTTAATACAGATATTTTCATAGTAATTAGTGTAGTCCACAGTGTAACATCATCAAATATTTTAAATTTCGTCCACTTCCTCTTGGACACCTTGTCAAAATGTAGTGAAACTTGTAAAATAATTAACGGAGAAAAGGAATTTAAGTTACTTTTAAACTTCATTGACTTCCTTAACGTGAATATCAATTAGTGATTATGAATATCTTGAATCGCACTTGGTGTTAGTTTTAAATTTGCCTTGCGACATCCACAGGTATTCAAAAGTAAGTGGTGAAAGGGGGAAATTGAAGATGTGGACGGAGCGGTTGAGGACGAACGAAAAAGATTGTGCGGAAGGATGAAGATTTAAATAAAGGAACATTAAAAATCTACGAGGGAAACCCGAAAGTAAACCAGAGGAGCGATAGGGATAGAGTGAAACTGAGGATGGAATGAGATGGGTGACGGAAGGGAGCCTAGAAAATAGAGAGACGCGATGTATTTGAAAGACGGAATATCGGGACCGTTGGGGATTAAACGATAATTCACCAATTCGGCGGACGTCGTAATGCTTTTACTCTTATTTGTCCAGCCCCCTCGATTCCTTGTCCTCTCTCGTCACCCCCACCCCCTCCCGCCTGCCCCCACCCCCTCCAACCCCCGATCCGCACCGCTTGATGCCCGGCTCTCATCCCAGTCCACTCCACTCAGTGTCATCGATACGAATTTCCGATAAGCTGCGAATCTCATTCACTCTTGTTCTCTCTCTCTCTCACATCCTCTTCCCCCTGCCCACAAGCCCCGGCTGGCTGACACTAAAAAATGCCATTCCCCTCCATCCAGCCTACCCCTGGACCGCACCTGCCCTGCCCCATCTCCCCTCCCCCCCACTCTCCCCCCCAGCTCAATCTCCAAAAACCACCACCACCAATTAAACGCCGCCGGAAATGAAAGCGAGGCATTTGTGCGGAAGGGCAGGGGTGGTTCGACTAGGGGGGGGGGGGGGTGGCGGAGAGGGAGCCCCGTGCTCTGCGAAGTTCTCCGAATCTTCCCATCCCATCGATGAATCCTCCCCCCCCCCGCCCACCCACCCTCACATCGCCACCCCCCCGCTCACTCCAACTGCGAGCGGCCTCTCCTCCTTCCGCCCGCTCATCTCCTCATTCGCTCGCTCTCTCTAACTTTGGATCCCACACCCACCTCACCGAACCCACAGCATCTTCCGCCCCCTTCCATCCCCTCGGGAATCTGCAGTAATTCCGCGCGAGGCCTCCGTTCGACCCTCTCCCACCCCCACTTCCCAAACTCCGCGCCCACCGACTGAGCAATCCTCCTCCCCACCCTCCCCCCTTCCGCAACTTCTGCAGACGCTCCAGAAGAGCAACCCCAAAACCTTCCGCGCCTCCGCCGAGGGTGCAGAGTAAGACTGGAGGATGAAGTAACTGGAGGAAATACGACGCAGGTAGGAAGGATGTCGCTTCCCATTTAATCCTCACGAAAATTCCTCGAGTGTATTTTTGTGGCAAAAAGAGAGGATGAAGGCATGAACTTGGAAAACTTGACTTAAATTGGTGGAAGATTAAGAAAGATGAGAGACGTCAAGGCGTGATCAGGAATGGATATGACTGATTCTAAAAATATTGAAGAAATGGAATTCCACTTCGAACAAACCAACTATTTTAGAGCAATTAATTGATATTACTAACAAAATAATATTAGAACTGTCATAATGTATGGCAAAGAAGAATAATCCAAGCCTACAACTTGGTTTGACGGTTTTGGTTCATATAGTATGCGTGAGTCGATAATCGCTCTGCATGAGCTCCTTTTCAACAAATACAAATAACGAGTAAGAATTTCCTTTTTCTTATATTAACGCGATGTAATTAAATACTCCATCAAAAAGGCTTCATTTGATGGTTAAAATCTTGCTATTAATTTAACACTCCAACCTTATATTGTAAGAGTTATCTTTGATCAAACTTGATCGTTGCCACCAGGAAAATCGCCCAATTGCAACGAAAAAGAAAATTAATAAAGAATACCCTCCTACGATTTTTCCCCAGCTGCCACGAGAAATTTCACGCAGCACGAATTAACCCCATGATCATGATTTCGATGCTGCCCATCGTCATAAGGTGGTTAAATCTTTATTGTCGAAGTGTTAAGTTTCTTTTTACCCTCATGATGAAGGAATTCCACAAATTTAAACCTGAAACTGTCATGTTTAGAACATTTGAGTAAAACGATCAAAATTTATTAATTACTTAAGTTCATTTCTTCCATTATATTTTCATGGAACATAGTATTGTTGCAATACTAAATACCATGGCACTGTTTAAAAAGAAATGTTTTGGAATTTCCCGGGTCTAAATCAGAATCAGTTTCGTTGACCAGTTTTTATTTCAAAATGCTCAACGCATCTTTAATCTAAATTAAAAAGTATAATATGCATTGTCAATTGTTTTCTTTCACTCATAATGAGAGATTATATTTTGATCAGCAAATTTCGCGAGGTTGGCGGCCGCGACATCATTGGTGAGAGCGTAGTACGGAATGAGCGGGTCGTATTCAGTTTATGTGTCTTTTATTTGATCTTTATCAAGCAATGGGGCTCAGGCACCGGGGAGTAGGGACGAGCGAGCGGGGCAAGGCTGGCCATCTCTGGTGTGGTCGTTGGAGCCTACGACCGACGGACTCGGAGACAGGGTAGCAGGTGAGGAATGGGTTGCCTCTGGTGTGGTCGTAGGCTCGACCAACGGACTCAGAGGCAGGGTATCAGGTGAGGAATCGGTAAGGAATGGGGTCCTGCCTCAGGAGCGTCTCGCTTTATAAGGCATCGCGCTTTCGGGGAGAGGGACTTCAAAGTAGCTACATTGTAGCAACATTGTAGCAACAAGGGAATTGGGCAGTGGACATTGTCTTGCCTTGGTTTCCGAGAAACCCGCGCTACATCACCATACATTGTCTGGTATGCTGGGGGGTACTCCTTGGGAGAGTTAGCCAACAGTGTGGGTTTCCGAGAAACCCACACTACACAAATAAACTAATCATGTTGATGGAATGCAATAATTTGTATATATTAACAAATGGAATATTATAAACACCACAAATATTTTGAAATATAGCAGAATGTAAAATGAGAATGCACTTAAATTTTGATTCGCATTATAATTATTTATTTAATTGGAAGAAGAAAGTAAAATTGATAGCATAAATGAGTGTAATTGTTGTTGATGTTTTGTAATAATGACTCAGATTGGCTGATTACAATACCAAACTTGTTTTATGGATATCATGATGTACTCGCTATAAAATTAGGTAGGTCAGCGACAATAAAGGAATGGAATGGTGACCCTCATTAAAACCTCCTTCCATCCCCCAAGGCCGTCCTTCAAGCCGCGAGTCGCCCTCCCTCCATCGCGTGCCCCTCACCGAAGTCTATTCCTTCTGCTCTCCCTCGCTCCCACCAATCCTCCCATGGAAAATAAGCGCCCGGGCAAAAGAGAAACGCCTCATACCTATCTCATCCTTCGCCCCTTCCAACTCCACACTCGTAACGACCTTCTCATCCCCCCCTCCCCCCACGTTATCAACCCGGGATTCCCCAATCCCTGGCGTGCTAAATCCTCGAGCCATTGATTTTATTTATTCAGTATTTACGACGCAAAGGCGGAAACCAAATTACATGACGCACGATAACATCCATACGCATTCACGCTTATACGCACGTGCACTCGGAAAATGCGAAATTTTGGGAATACCGTTGCCGGAATCACGGGATTGCGCCCGGACATTAATTGCATTCTCCTTCCGTGATGGCGAAAGGCGTAATTGATCGCCGTCCATTTGCAAATATAAAACAAAGAATCGAGAACATTCGGATATTTTTCTTTTTCGAAAAATAATAGTCTCCATTTGCAAATTGGCAGATAAATTTTGGGGGTAAGATTTGTATCACTAATTCAACACGTTTGTCAACATATTCTTGGAAATAATTCCACTGATGCAATGGTAAAAACTAAACTAAACTTCAACTTCCACAAAAACAATGGTGCGTAGGTCACGGAATGGTTAGAAATAGACACTTTTAAAACAAAGCCATCGCAAAGCCTTAAGATGCAAATTGGTTTCATTAGAGTTGTGCAAAAATTCTCAGTAATTAAATATTAATGATTAATTGTTACACTGTTTCTCTGTATTACACGTATTTATTTGTAATTAGGAAATTTTCTATCATGAAACAGTCCAAGTTATCCAAGAGGTTTCCTGGAATGACTGAGTAACTAATCCACTCTCGCTAGCGCAAAGCCAGCATGGATTTCAGTGTATCTGCTCTGGCTAAGCAGCTTGTCAGCTAATGGCTTAGGTAATCTACTCTAGTTCGCTACTGCATTGCAATCAAAGCGTATGTATCCCAGGGTAAATTTAAACTCATAATCCCGGAGTTATCAGAGAAACGTCTTGATATATTTACAACGCGTATTACTTTATAAATTAGCCGGGTAACTAGATATCCTTCATTGCTAACAAATAACATTTTCAACTATTATATATAGAGATGCACTTCCTTAAAAATTAAATTATCACCAGTCTATTATCGGTATTCTTAAAATAAATATCGCCATTAAATAAACAAATATAACTGTAGTCCCAAGTACTATGCTGTGATTGGCCTCTGGTATGGCAAATTTTCATGTAATTTACAGAACAGATTATAAAATTAAGTTCAGCTTCATTCTATTGGAAATAAAGGGGATAAGCAGAATAAGAGCCTTAAAATGAGCACGTTTCTATCCCTACTCGAAGAAAAATAAAATTGTGCCATGCCTTATATATATATATATATATATATATATATATATATAATAAAGGAATAATATTGAACATTTATTCAATTAAATAAAGTGCTAAAGCTGTAAAAATGAAGTTAAGTACTATCGTAAATTAAATACACATCTTGGGTATTCGCTTTACAGCATTGAGTATACTGATTGACGAAAATCTTCACGCGCAGTCCTAAAAAAATAGAACCAATTTTTTATGATCAATGATTAAACCATTTATCATTACTTTTTGCACTAATATTCATCAAAACTCCTTTGAAAAATCTCCGGCATATTAAAGCAAAGAATATTACCGTAACTATGTTCACTCGCGAAATTTAATTTTTCTTACCGTAATGAACTCCTAAAATCCTTAAACAAGAATATCGTTCAAGATTTAAAATGTACACTATTGTCTCTCAACAAATTTGCAATTCAAGTGATTGAAAATAAATTAAAATAATAAGCCCAGTTACGAAGAATAATTGATTAACAACTTGCTGCACCTCTTTTGAAATATTGCCCTCGTGAAAAACTTGTCTTTAGTTCGGAGTAGCGATATTTTCCGGTTAACAGCGAGCGAAGATCAAACTAAGTAAATTGCCAAGGCATTGGAAATATAGTGTCGCGGCAGAAGAGGAGAAGGGCTCGCGTGCATTCCCCTCCGAATCAGACTCGCGGAATACTTTTCCTGATAGCAAAACATGTCCAATGGATTGCCCCGTGGATAAGGAGCGTCCGCTGCAATGGCCTCCCTACTGGGTCCCCGCGTTTCAACACGCGCTTCGCCGGACTGTGGCGAAGTGCGCGACACGGATGAGCGGGGAGGTAGGCAGCGCGACCTACGCCTTCCCTCCCACCCACGGCGAGCGACATTCATTTTCAACTCGCCGCCGCAATCGAGAAGGTGCGCCTCTCTTGACCTCCGAGGCAATACGGCGAGCGCCACCACCAACTCCACTCCAAGGTGAAAATGATTTCAAACACTGCTGCGTTTCTGACGCCGGAGCTCGAGGTATTTACTTCGAGGATTCAGTTTATTACGTCGCGTCGGACATGCAATTCATGTTCTCGCAGTGTCCTACGAATAAGCCCCTGTTATTCTGCTCAAAAATTCTGTTGAACAGTCAAATTGGCGCGAGTATGTACCTATAGGGCAACTAAAATGAGCCACATACAGGTAAGTAAGCCAATTCTCCTCTAATCATGGATAATTTTTTATAAACCTACCTCCATAGTATTACACGAGTAATTTTCAAACCTTTCAATCAATCTTTTTTCTCGGTCTTGTTAAAAATCGTAGAACAAATATGATGACTTTATTTCTTTCCGCCAACTTCATAGTGGCAATTGGCAGGGGTCGAAACTACATGCTGTCTTCATCCATTCATGTTTCCGGCATTGAAGCTTCCCACAATTTTCATCTCGTCATTCTTATCAGACCTTTCCCAACTATTCATCTTTCCTTTTTTCACTTCTTTCATGGCATTCCTTAAACTATATTTAACTATTGTTAAATATTTACTTTAGGAATCTATGATTTAACGCCTGGGCAGCCTTCCCTCTCCAAATTTACTTCACTCTCTTCTGTTTTCCGTCAAAAGTTTTTCTCTTTCCTTCTCTCCTCACCTTTTCTTCACTGTCCGACGAAAAGTTCTCCGCCCCTCCCCCTCCTTCACCACTTGCCCCCCCCCCTTCCGCCCCCCGCCCCCACCCTCTCGCTGCCATCCGACCGCCCGCCCGCCTTCTAGTCCTTTAGTCCTTTGCCTACTCGATCTCCGCGGAACTCGGAAAACCCTTGGCACTTCCATTCACCCTCCTCCCCCCCCACAGATCCCCCACCCCTCCGGCGCCCCCTTCTACACCGCCTCACCCTGACCCCTTTCAAAATATTATCCCTCAAGTGAGGATGTCCGTGCTCGGAATCGCGAGTTGACGGCGAAGAAAAAGGGTGAGTTAGCCCTGTGTCGTCGGGTGGCGCGCGGCGTGAAACGTAAATCATACAAAAGAAATAGAGAGACAGACGATTTTCTTCTTTTTTTTGCTCCACGTCCGACTGCTCCTCTTCATTTCTCGGCCAATATATTTACGCCTCCACCCCCCCCTCCCCTTCCCTCGACCCCTTCACCACTCCCACGGCTCTTCCTCCTCCGCTCCCCAGCCCTTCTTTGCTTACCTCTTCCATTCTCGCTATTTGTCCGCAATAAATCGATCCTTTTCCACCAGTCCTACATTCCCGCCGTCTCGCAATCCATCCCGACCGAAATTCTGATTCACAAATTTTTGTGATCGCTTCCCGCGCCTTCCATTACCCTGAGGTACCCCCAATCGTCATTGCCTGTGCCCATCCTAAACACGAGAAAGGTACTACATCTGTGATTCCTTTTTCGCCATGACGTCACATTTTCAGGCACTTGAATACTACAAACACATTAGGTTGGAGGCAAACTTCCCAGAAGCGCCAGAACTCGCAAAGCCACTATCCAAATCAATATTTCGAGACTGTCAGAGGAATTTTTCCACGCCTGTATTGACATCAAAGGCCCCAAAAAATTCTAGAGGTAAGTCATCCTAGCAATACCGTACATTGCTATTAACAGTGGCAATTCTTTCTCCTGCACCCTTAAATCTTAATTTACCTCATTGAAAAATTCTTATTTTTCCTGATTCTGTTACGCATCATTGCCAATTTGTTCTTGAAAAAGGATTTATCACGTATGGAGCAATTTTTGTCAATGGGTTAATCATCTTGATGGAATGAAACTTCAATTATATTAGCGGCGACATCATCACCACCGCGCTTCAAACTGACGGAAGTGATATTGTAATCAATCAATAATTAGGGAGTATGAATGAAAAAGTAACATTGCACAGCATATTCTTCTGGTTTACGTTTGTTAGCCTGTATTTCAGTGAGTCTTATTTAAGAAAATTACGCAAGGCTGTGAAATGAAGACTTGGACTCTAATTAGTCTGATAGTTTGAATCGCCAAGTTGATAGCAGAGGATATCATTTTCACATTTTCGGTAAAAGATCACGATTGGATGTTGAAAATCGTCGAGAGGGGAACGCTATCACCGATCTATATTCGCCCCAAATTTGAACCTTAATGCTCACTCCGTGGAAGGCTTACACTTATCAAGTTCTGAGAATCTAAGAATTCCTCAGAAATTCGTTAATTACGTTAACTGGCATGCACTCATGGGTCATTACATGCAGCATATATAAAGCCATAATTGGCAGATACTCAGTAAAACCTGGCGAAAAGGCATGATTTTGTTTACAGCGCTTCCTTAGAAGGATATAATTCAACACTCGTTAGTAAATCAAGGTAATCCTTGTAATTCCTTCACAACTTTTAAAAACATCTGCGAACACAATTTTCAACGCGTTTTTATGAATTCAGCTTTAAGTGGAAGAGTAATTCTCTGAGCTGAAGCATTAAACAAGCAATTATGATCAATTAAAATGGCACACCAACAATTGTCCCAAATGAAATGGTTTTCTTATTTAATGCAATTTTTCTGGTTTCCTCGCATAAAGCTTTTTCCTCATTGTTCATTTACTATCAAGGTTTTTTCTTCGATTTCGAATCACATGGGTTTTCTCTACGTTTACACTACTCGTCTGCGCGCGCAGATCTCTCTCTTTCTACGGAAGCCCGTTCCGCAACCACCCTCCCTCCCTCTGCTCTTCGCATTGGGTCTCAATCTACCAAATGACGACTCTCCACATTCCCTTAAGCCGCGTTTTATTTGTGCTTTCCAAGAATTCCATCACCCCGTCAACGTTTAAACTCCCCTCACTTCTCAAACAAAGCTCAAAAGTGAGGAGTTCACGAAGGACGATCCATCGGAATCCACCAGTTATTCCCTTCCAATCGCCGACTTCCAATACTCTCTCTCCCAACTTCACTTTCGCTCGCGCCGACGCTCGACCCCACCCCGAAGCAACAAGGACTCGTCCCCGCTCCGTTCTTGCCTTTGCTCAAGAAAATAGGTCATTTGCACGCATGATTTGACGCATCTTTCCGACTTTGAACTTCAACAATAAAAGCTAACTCACGAATGACGTAACGTCTTCGAAGTCCTGAGACAATGCAATTCGAAATTAATCCGTTATTAAGGCGTTAAAATCTCGGATCGACGAGAGGAGATCCTCGCGAGAAACTGACCTCCTGGTTTTTTCACGTTTCTGGAATATCTTTGCTGTCCTCAAATTTGTTGTCCCCGGCGTAACTTCGTGGAATTTGCATAATATATTGAAATGAAATGAAATTGTTGACTTTGTAAAAGTGTATGGAATTATAAAATCAATAATTTCATTTAATTTCAACATCTTTACACTAGTCTCTAAGCAGAATAAAAATATACGAGGGTCATCCGGAAAGTAGTACCCGTTCGTGCCGCATGAAGTGCTGACGACGCGAGTAGCCGCTGGACGAGGTCAGATAGCTTCAGTGGCTTGTCTGCCTTCTCTGAGCCAAGTTGCGTGACGCTAGCATTGCCTGTGTTGTTTCTGTGATTGTTTACAATGTTTAAAAAAATTGAGAACGCCGCCAGTTGTGAAGTGAGGGCAGTGATTAAATTCCTCAATGCAAGAAACGTTCGCCCATGTGATATTCATCGCCAATTAAAGGAGGTGTATGGAGACAATGTAATGGACGAGTCGTCTGTTCGGCGGTGGTGTCGCAACTTCAACATGGGGAGGGGGAACACACACGACGATGAGCGTTCGGAGAGACCGTCTGTCATTACAGACCAACTGGTGAGCTCAGTTGACGAATTCGTGAGGAACGATCGGCGCGTCACAATTGATGACATCTGTGAGCATTTTCCCAATGTTTCTCGAACAATTGTTCATGAAATTGTTAAACACCATCTGCATTATGCAAAAATTTGTGCAAGATGGGTCCCTCGCGTATCTCAATGAGCTGGCGGCGAAGGACTATGCAGCAGGAATACAGAAACTTGTCACACGTTATGACAAATGCCTTAATTTGCTTGGAGATTATGTTGAGAAGTAGTTTAAAGTATCCTCTTTCAAATAAAATTTTTTATGTTTGTTAATATTTACTTTTGTCTTTTTATTTCACGAACGGGTACTACTTTCCGGATGACCCTCGTATGTATGTATGTATATATATATGGATTCGATGCAAGAAACTGCGTACAAATACATGTTCGCTGAGAATTCGATGAGAAAGAAATGATCATTTCATTATTACAAAACATTTTCAAGCAACTGTTTGTAAAGTATCGTCTACAAATTCGGGATACCATAAATATTCTAAGATTTTTCAAATAGATTAATTAAATTAAAGAAATGATTCAAGGCTACGCGAGGATACTAATGCGTGTTGATATGTGAACGTGGATAAAAATACCAACTCAAGAGATATGAATACTATATAGAAGAGAGAAATGTCTGCATTTTTAGTTAGGGAGGCAATTATCGAATTTGACCCGGTCACCTGGGTCACTTGAATGAACGTAGGAGATTCCCTATTTAGGCAAGATGGACACCTGCGATGGAAGGGACATATTAAGGGAGAGTGCTATGTAAATAATGACGAACATGGCGAAGAAGGCTTTCTGTCAGAAGGGACGTCAACTGGTGGCAAATAGAGACATGGAAAGGGAGCATTAAAAGCTTAGAGTCCTTTTCCTCCGCTGAGAGACAGGAACGATGGAAGAAGAGCAGAGATGGGATAAGGAGTGCTGACGGTGTGGTCGTGCCGAAGAATGATGAAAAAAAATGGATTTGCAGAATAAAAAATGAAGAAGTATTTCGAAGAGTGAGCAAAGAGAGAAGCTTATGCAGGGCACTTCGATGCAAATGGAAACTAATTGGAAACATCCTGAGGCACGATAGCTCGATGAAGGCCGTAAGTCTAATGGTCCTTCGGAGAAACAATGCAGATCAAAGCCAAGGATGAATGGCTAGATGCATGTGACGTAAAAAGCGCATTATCCTCATCGTCAAACCTCCTTATTAGGTTCGAAACCGATGAAACAAAATGAACATAACAAAAATTACTATGGCAATCTATTTTGTAAGACGATGCAATCATTTATGACCTTAAAACTACAGGAAGAGCCTAGACCTATCGAGGGCATAGGGAGGAACGACCTGCATATCCACCAGGGGCTCCAAACCCAATCAACTAATTATGGTCCTTCATTGGCCATCCAAATTAAATGGGGATCGAGTTGGTGCGGGGGCTACCATACTGGCTTCCCACCCAGAAGGTCCGGGTTCATATCCCGGCGGTATTGAATGTTTTTTAGAGGTATCTCGATCCCTACTCGAGGTGCTTTGTGGAGGGCACTAAAGAGCAGGCTAGTGCCGACGCCGGGTTTCTCTTCACCCTTCATCCTTTCCTGTCCATCCCCTATGGCGCAAATGACCTCAGCTGTCAGTCGCCTCCCCTCAAAACTACCACTACTCCAAATTAAATTCCAAATGAGCTTCCATCAGTTTTTTAAAAAATCCAATTTCGCTTCATTATTCTATTCGAATGCAGTTCAAAAATTGGAATTCGCTCCATTCAATGGCGTCAGATGGCGGCAATACAAGATGCCTTTGTTTCGGGGTCGGTTTTCACGAGATTTTAGATTTTTTGGAAATTTGAGCTAAATAAAAATATTAATATCTATTGTTTATGTATAGAATGAATCCACCAAACACATTGTACAGCGCATTAATTTAAATTTAATTAATTTAATGCCCACTTACGAGTATGTTGTGAGTAAATATGGTTTTCAAGAAGCGACTGCTTCTAACAAAATACGAACATGTTTAATGATAGTGATGGACTTCAGAGGTAAATACTTCTCGTTGATCATTAGTACTAGGTCCATCGTCTTTTTGCACTCGTTACTTTTGAGTAGTAAATAGGTATTCGTTCTTATATTTTTCGGGTGACATACATGAAGGGAGGCAACAGCTATTTACACCATCTATCTATGCGTAAACTAGTTTCACTGTTAAATAAAACAGTTTCTGGCGTCACTGGGTGGAAAATCTTCATATTGAACTTGAAATTAAACCACTTGGCTTTTCCACGTAGAAATTTTCTACGTGGAAAATCCAAGTGGTTTAATTTCAAGTTCCATAGTTTCACTGTTTCAATTTTCAAAGTTTGCCTGCTAAATGTTTTGCTTGACTTTATAAACTTATAAATACCGTCACATAAATCCTGTATATGGACATTTTGCTGGCGGAAATCTATGGGAAGGGGGCGAGTCTGTCGTCTATCGATGCAAGCTCATAGGCCTCCACAGGAGATAACTTGGAGTGTTTCGGTGAGTTAACCTAGGCTATTTCATTTCCTTTCTGACATTAACATATTTTTGCATGAAATTAAAAAAAATCTATTTAATGAGGGAGACAATGAATAATTTATCTTTAAAGTACATTGCCGCCGTACTCGGTATTACCGGTATGTCGCATTCGTTTTCTCACACTGTATTCTTTGCCTTTTTGGCCTAAAGGATTGATGAATTCATAAGTTTTGAGGAATGCAACTCTTCACGAAATTGAAGAGTATCCGATACTCAATCATGGAATCGGAGATTACAATTGTCGATACTTTAAGGAGTTTGAGGAAGATACATTTCCCCATATCTAACTCCACGGAAAGATATCTCAAAGAACACACTCCTATAACGGTGCACGTCTGGAAGAATCGATATATGAATATGCGAGTACCTTAAACATGGAATAAAGAAGTATTTCTCAGATTCGATTCTCGTTATTTCAGAAAGTTCAGAGTAACGAGTTCCAAATTAACGAGTAGTTACTATTCGGCAATCCCTATTCAATGATTACTTGGCATTAACGATAGAATAACAGGATATTTTTTATCAATTCAGATATTTTCGACGCTACGTAGGTGGATTTTCGACTTTAATGAAATATTACGGTATTCACCGAAACAACGTGCATTGCGTTTTCCCAAAACGAGGAGAAAAAACGACAACATACTCCATTTCATATCTCCATTTCCTATGATTTTGAATAGAAAAAAGGTTTCATTGGGTGAATATCGTGACGAGCGAAAGCATATTTTCCATTGTTGTTTTTTGTTCAGCATCACTTTCCTTGCGTACGACATGGGCGCGTGAGACAATTGGCCATCCAGGCTTCGAGATTTCGGGTTTTAGGCTCGTTTATCTCTCCAGCGACCCTCCACGGCCCAAGGAGATTCCTCTCGACGCCCGGAACCATTTCTCGACGAAAGAGCCCCAGAAAACCCCTCCCTCCCTCCCTCAGCCTTTCGTCTCCTTCTGCCCCGGCGGGGGAGACAACCCCATTGACGCCCGCATTCTGCCCTCTCCCACCCAACTCCTCGACCCCTTCTTTCCCTCTGGAATCACCCTCTCGGACTCCTCAAACGCACCCTCCCCTGCCACCTTCTCACTTCCCCATCCGCCCAACCACTCACGTGCAACTTTGCCGCTCAACTCCCGAACTACAACCCCCCAGTATTACTAGGGAGCGGGAGAGGGCCCCAACTTCCGCCCTCTTCCCCGCATGGCCCCCACTTCTATTCGTACGCATCTGTGATAAGGCGCGGCGCGGATGAACCGCCCGGCCCATCCCAAGCCCTCTCTCTCTCTCTCCCTTCTGCCCTCAAAGGATGCTTCATCCCCGCCCACCTTTATGGCCCTCTCTCTTCCTCGAGACCCCGCTATCTCACCCTCCTGTGAGGCCGTCCGCCCAATCTAATACCGCCGCCACTGCGGAGTCGATTGAAAAGGAGAAGCGCGGGACACTCCTCTGCCGCTTCCGCCACCAGGAAATGTTATTCACGAGGCGAAGAGACGTAAACCTTGGACATGGCAAGGGAATGCCTACGGTGATTATCGTATTTAAATTTCCACAGAGGTATTGGGCGGTATTCTTGGTTTAAATAAAACATTAAAATGCTATTAGTTTTACCCTTCAACATCAATAAAGGCGTTTGAATTCAACTTTAACTTATTCGATTTCATAATTACGCATGCATTACACATTGAATATTACATTAAAATATGTATTTCAACAGACTTCTTAACTTCTTCTTATATTTCAGTTTTATTTTTAAAGATTAATTTCCTTTATTCCATTTTATAACTTATTAACACATATTCGAGTTACTTCAAGGTTAAAATGTATATCCAACTCGGGCACCGTGCCAATTTTCTCTGCAAATCAGTCACTAATTATCTGCATGCATAAAGAACCGAACAATTGGAAATTATACAATTTTTAAGTTACAATTTCTTCTTTGAAATCAGACTGTAACAATATTTATATACTGTAACAATATTTTTTTCATCCTGACTTGACCAGATGACTAGATACAGGAGTCCAAAAAACATTGCTTTAATTTGTGCTATTCTTTACGCATGCAAACACGGTGGCTTATTACACCTATATTATTTTTCGACTCTTTTCACATATGAATCAATGTTTAACCTTGTCCATGTCTTTCCTTTATAATATCTTCGCTAAAATTTTCCGAATTTCAAGAGTTTGCCAAAATTTCCTTGCGATTAAAATTTTTCCAATCCCATAATTTCTCTGTTAACATAGCTTCAACCGTCAAATTCCTTTCTCGCCCATTACTTGATTCTTTCTCCATTCAGCTATGTTTTATCAATTTCAGTATTTCCTCCTATTCCATACTCCTCTAACTCCAGCCCACTCCCCACGACAGCATTCCAACAAAAATGAGGTGTTTCCCCCGCAGGTATCCAGTAAAATAGTGATGAATGAAATTATGTCTTCATACACAGAGATTATACATGTCTATTGATGGGGAATATAAATGTTTTCCACAGGTTCAGCGTTTAGCTGCATAACAGGAGAGAGGATGTTCGCACGAATGCAGTTTTTATGATTTTTTTCGTTTTTACGTCTTTGAGGCAATTCTTTTCTTCTAGGATATCATTTGCCGTTGCCTAGCAACTAAGACGCACTATGCGGCCGGCGGATAGTGGCCCTTGGTGAATAGGCGTCGAGGATTCAGGAGTTGTGAAGGCGCGCATGCATTCAAGGGGGTCTGGAGAAGGGCGCAAGCGAAGAGCGAGCTGGCGCTGTTCATAGCGCCAGGCCTCCCTCTATTCACTTGCCTTCTTCAGACTTCGGGTGATGGGGTCACGAGTTGCAGAAGTTCATCGTGTTGCTTTCGGAAACGTCTTTTCGCCAGGAGAGAGACTACGTTCCCTTGGAGATTCAAGATGAAAACTTTTTCCGCCCACAGAAGCGCACAATGCACCATCATTCATGTGTCGGGCTTGATTAAAATCTATTATTTTGATGCTATGATTGACATTTTAAAAAGTTTCACGTATTTATTACCTTACACTTTTGTCTTTTATAATTTGCGTAACGTCCACAAAAAATGTGTTAAACAATGTGTTAGTACCGCAATCCATGATTTGTTAGGGTAAGTAAATTAATATGCGCGAAAAGAATGACGACCCTGCTGCCAAAAGCACAGCTCTTCCGGGCGCAACGCATGGACCCCCACTCTCCAATCCGATCACCCCTCCCCTCCATGCGATTCACAAGTTGCTCCCTTTCCACAATCAAACGGCTAAACATTTCCCGCCGAGGTGCGTCTCTTTCGTTGCTTATATTTACACGAGCTGACATAAACATTTGTTAATTTTTCTACTCCCTTTTTTAGACTTTAATTTCATTAATCCTCTCCTCATGATACAAAACAAATATAATGTACGTAAGTGGCTGTTCATCATGTGAGGAATACAGGACAATGTGTTTTATATCCCATGCAGCTAAACTTGTTCAAAGTATCATAAACAAAAGGATAAAGAGTAGGGCGAATGATTACTTAGGGGATGATCAGTTTGGGTTTAGGAAGGGGAGAGGTACGCGTGATGCCATTGCAGTGATGAGATTATTAATCGAGAGGAATATAGAACACAATCAGGAGGTATTTGCCTGTTTCGTAGATTTCGAAATAGCGTTTGATAAAGTGAATTGGGAAAACTAATGTGTATATTGCAGAAAATAGGAATAGATTGGAGGGAAAGGAGGCTAATCCGCAACCTGTAGATGTCTCAGACTGCTCAGGTACGAGTGGGGAACTGGGAGTCCGGATGGGCAGTGTTAGGAAGAGGTGTAAGGCAGGGTTGCCCATTATCACCGTTGCTGTTCAACATATATGCAGAGGAAATGATTAAAGAGGCATGGGAAGAACTCGAGGTAGGAATGAAAGTGGGCGGGGAATTCGTAAAATCAGTGAGGTTGGCTGATGACCAAGCTTTAGTTTATCAGTCAGCCAAGGGGTTGCAAGTATTGCTGAGTGAACTGGAAATTAAGCGCGACAGGTATGCGATGAGAATCAATATTAATAAAACAAAGGTTACTCGATTTTCTAGAAAGAAAAAGGCCAAGCTTAACATTAAAATAGGAGGGCAAAAACTAGAGCAGGTAGAACAGTTTACGTATCTCGGTAGTGTTTTGGACCAACACGGTCAAAGTAGTAGGGACGTAAGGAGAAGAATTGCGCTAGGCAAAGAGGCCTAGCGCAAGGAGGAGGGAGTTGATGACAGGGACTTTGAGTAAGGATGTTAAGAAAAGACTCGTAAAAACTTTGATATGGAGCATAGCTATGTACGGTGCGGAAACTTGGTCAATGAAGCAGGAGGATAGACGTAGATTGGAGGCTTTTGAAATGTGGGTGTGGAGAAGAATGGAGAAAGGTGAAATGGACGGAGAATAAAACAAATGAGGAAGTACTTGGTATGGTGGGCGAAGAGAGGGGTTTGTTGGGAGAAATCCTATGGAGGCAGGAAAAGTGGATGAAGGGGGTGTTGACCGGCAGCGGGATGTTGAAGACTGTGATAGAGGGGAGAATGTTGGGCAAATGAGGAACGAGAAGGAACAGGATAGGGATGTTGGACGGGATGAAGAGAGGAAGAAAGTACTCAGAGATGAAGAGGGACCTGATATAGAGAAGGATGTTGTGTTTTGCTAGGGGTCACAAATTATTTTATTAGTAATTATGTCCATACAAAAACCTACCTTAACAGGTAGATTACCCAATAAATAAATAATAAAAGTGGCTGTTTTCACTGAAAATTCTTTTGCAAATTAAATGAATAATGTTAATCTTGGCCGTCAGAGTTGTAGTGATGTTCATGACTTCGTCTTCCCACGAAACTGTGATAATGAAATCGGTAATGAAACTCCATTTTGGTCTCATTATATCTTTATGAAAATGATAGAGATGTTTTTGAAAATCTTTATTTTGATGAAAAAAGGCGGATTTGGTAAGGCTTACATTTATTTGTTCTCAAAATCTTTAATCGGAAATAAGTGTCAGTATAACAGTTCTTTTGAATTCTGGGTTTTATTCAATCATTTAACCAATCATAAATAAATGAAATAATTACTGAAATCAAGACTCTATGCATTGCCATATGACATATTAGCTAAATTTTCGAACATTTACGAAATCATGGATTAATATTATAATGTAAGTGCGCAGTACAGTAACGAATCAGCACGATTTTCAGATGATCATTTTTTGCTCCTCTTTTATCGCCCATCATATGGACGTCCCTTCACCGCCCAATCCAAATTTTCACTTGGGGAAACAAAACTTTTTAATGCACAACTGAGCATTTCCATTAAATAATTTTGGGATATTTTCCTTCCTTTTATGAGATAAGTTCTTCTCAGTTGCGTGGGCGCATTTTGAACGTCTTTTCAGTTAAATGAGCACCACATATCCATGGTAAGAGTAACGATCGAGTTTTAAATTACTATTTAAATATACAGAGCTCTTATACTACGATGAAATCAATGGCAAAGTGGTGGATAGGCAACGTACTAAACAAAATGAGGTGAAACGAATGAAGATCCAACGGTTGAGCCACCTTGGTGCACAAAAGCCGTAGAGAGGGGCTTAAGGCGAGCGAGCGAGAGAGAGAGAGAGAGAAAGAGAGTATGTGTGTGGGACGGAGAGGAAGAAGGGGAGTAGGCGATAAGCAGGGATTTCGGATACTTAGCATAAGCAGTGGGCAGGTGGGAAAGTGAGCGCAAAGTGTGAGCCCAGGGAACGAAGAGATTGCGCAGGTACGTCGCAAACACCAAATCGAACCACTTTTGGACCCACGACGTACGGACAATACTGAGAAGCGCATGGGCAGGAGTGGTCCGCTCTCAGAGCGAGGAAAATCAATTGTTTAATTCCGGAGCAGCTAACCCTGATGCAACAAACGTCACGTCCACAGGGAAGCCTTGGATCAAATGATGATGCCATCACCCAGTCGTGAATTTATAATTAAAGACTTCAATGAGTGATATGGGTTTCCCCGTATGCGACACATAATCCATCGTGCGGGAACCACGGCATTCGCCAGAAATGGCTCCGGAGGCGTCAGTTTTTTTAAACGCCCGAATAAAATTCAATTGTTTAGAAACACAATTTTTAATCTTAACATGCATGAGTTTGTCCACACTCAGATCGTCATTGCATTTCTATTCAAATTGAATTACCGGTATCCTGATTAATCTCAGGGAAAATTATTTCATTGGTGGATTTTGATTTGCCACTTTTCTGCCGTGATTTCAGCCTATTGCGCCGTTTATGAATCTACCTTCGAAATACTTATAGGACCGGAGAGCATGAATATTGCCGTAGGGCTCACTCTTGCTATTAAACATATACTTCAAGAGACGCAGTCAGCTTTCATAAATAAAAATGTATCTTCCGAATTTGAGAACCATTCAATATGCCCATGGACACTCAAAAGAGAAATCTCAGATCTCTGACAATGTTCGGATTAATCCCTTTCAGTATTTTAAAGTCCTTCACGCACAATTTAATGGCCATCGCGATTCATCACTCCATCAGATAGCGGCGCAAAAAACACCGCCTCTGCGGAATACTATTCATAAAGGTGAACGAGAGGTATTTATTTCTATTGGGCGGTGCCCGGAGAGAATTGCCAGATGTTACCGGGGTTGTGGAAGCAGGTGGGCTCCAAACCAATTACTTTTGACTTGCAAAAGCTTTCTCCTCGCTATCGGTGGAAGCCATGAAGCCCGTTGGCTGCGAGCAGAGGCTTGTGGGAATTGTCATAACCTTAACATGGTTTTGGGTAGTGGGTGCATCTGAGGAGAGAAGGTGGGAATAATGTCCATTCCCTTTACGATGCGTCTTGGAGGAGTCAATACAGCTTCTCCTCGCGTCTATAAGAGCCACATACTACTTTTCTATAGTTTGAACCAGAGGAACATTGAAGTCCTACATTTCGCAAACGTAAATACTGAAAATATCAAATGTCATTTTCGGGTATATAAAGTTACAATTTCAACTGTTTCAACATTAACTTTGGCATTGATTAAAACACCATGGAGCCCATCCTTCGGCTTCACCGATAAAAAGTCCACGCTGAAAATTCAAATATTGCCGTAGCCCAGAAAAGCATTGGCCAAAAAAAAGAGTAGGCATGTGCGCAGCAACAGCCATCGTCGAGAGAAAACTCCGTTCCTGAGATGCCATGGATGAGCAGAATACTTGTAAACCCACACAAAACCACAACCACTTGAGCATTTTCTATGCGGGCACCTTTACGCTTGAAATATATTACGTACATTCAATACTTCAATGTGCTAATAATAATTTATTTATTTTGCATCAGTCCGACAATGGCACTTCAGCCTTTACATCGGAGTTCGAACAATGATTTTTTTTAAGGTAATCTACCGGTTAAGGTAGGTTTTTGGACGAACACAACTACCAAATAAACATTTTATTACCCCTAACAAAACGCAAAATCCAACATCCTACTCTACATCAGGTCCCTCTTCATCTCTGAGTGCTTTCTGCCTCCCTTCATCCCGTCCAACATCCCTATCCTGTTCCTTCTCTTTCCTCGTTTGCCTAACATTCTCCCCTCTAACACAGTCTTCAACATCCCACTGCCGGTCAACATCCCCTTCATCCACTTTTCCTGCCTCCATAGGATTTCTCCCAACAAACGGATTAGCCTCCTTTCCCTCCAATCTATTCATATTTTCCGCAATATACTCATTATTTTTTCCCAATTCACTCTATCAAACGCCTTTTCGAAATCTACGAAACAGGCAAATATGTCCTGATTGTACTCTATATTCCTCTCGATTAATAATTTCATTACTGCAATGGCATCACACGTACCTCTCCCCTTCTAAACCCAAACTGATCATCCCCCTAAGTAATCATTTGCCCTACTCTCTATCCTTTTGTTTATGATCCTGAGAACAACTTTAGCGTCGTGGGATATCAAGCTTATCGTCCTGTAGTCCTCACATGACGTAGCCTTTACCTTTTTCGTAATAGGAACTAAAACTGATCTTACAAGTCTTCCGGCCAGAATCCTTCTTCATAGATACTAGGAATCAGCCCATATAGCCTCTTCCTCCCACACTTTCCTAAACATTTCAATAGTTCCGCGGGAATGTTATCCACCCCCACGGCCATATTTAGTTTCATCTCCCTTAATGCCCTTTCTATCACATCGTCGAGTATGCCTGGATCTAAGCTATCTTCCTCTAGGTCATATTCTTTTTCAATGTCTAACTCTATTGGTCGAAGTTCTTGGCTATATAGTTCTTCTATTTATTCTTTCCAACTCACTTGGAACTTTCCTCTGTCATATTATTTCCTTACCCACCTTATCTCTACCTGTTAGCATAGATCTTCCTTTCTTACTTCCCGATAAAGATTTAACTTTGCTGTACAGCGCACCGATTTCACCCTTCCTCTGCAGACTTTCCATATCCTCGCACTGCATCTTCCACCATGCTTCTTTTGCTTTATTTGTTGCCCGCCTCAATTTATTATTTAGTTCTTTGTACTTCATTTTACTAATTCTGTATTTACATTCTTCCATTTTCGCCGCTCATCCATCTTTGCAATCATCTCATCCGTGATCCATGGTTTCCTAGTCCTTAACGATTCTTATAGTGTCTTTTGCGGCTTTAGACAACCCTTTCTTGAAACTTTCCCATTTTTCTTCGATAGTACTTAGCTCTTTACCATCCTCCATGATTTTCTCTACCGCCTGTTGGTACTCCTTCCCTGTCAAACCATTTAATGCTTACATTCCATTTTCTAACTCGCCGCCCCTGCCTTATCTTTTTGAAACGGACGATACATTTCATAGCAACTAAATTGTGGTCAGAGTCCGCATCCGCTCCCAGGAAGCTGTGCGAATTAATCTTACTGTTCCTAAACCTGTGTCTAGCCAGGATATAATCTAGCTGATAGCTTTCTGAGTCACCTGGCATTTTCCATGTATACCTGCGTCTTTTGTGGTGTCTAAACCAAGTGTTGGTGATCACTAAGCCCTGTCTCCTGCAGAACTCAACTGCTTTCTCCCCACGGTCATTCCTCGTGCCTAAACTGTGGTCCACCACCTCATCACCATCTCTTCCTTCGCCTACCGTCGCATTCCAATCCCCCATCACTATGAAATGTTTCTCTGCAGGAACACACGCGATTAGGTCCTCTAATTGATCGTATATCCTATCGACCTCTTCATATTTATGGTTGCTCGGTGGCATGCATACCTGAATAATAACAAAGTTTCTCGGTTCTGCTTTTATCTTTATTAGTAATAATCTATCCGTTACCTGCTCTATGTTGACTACGCTTCTTCCTACATCTTCATTTAATACTATAGCAACCCCTCCGTTGCTCTCATCCCCGCCGCTGTATATTATTCTATACTTATCACTCCTGTAATCCCCGCTATCCTTCCATCTCACCTCGCATAGACCTAAAATATGTATATGTCCCCTTTCCATCTCTCGCTTAACATTCTCCAATTTCCCTGTCCTCATCATTGTCCTTACATTCCACGTTCATATTCTAACTACTTTGGTGTTCTTCTTTTGCGTCTTCTGTCCTGCTGCTGCTGGTTTTCCCTTGCAAGGGTTTCGTGGGATGACGACTGCGGAAGCGTTGCCTCCCCCGCTGCCGGGCACGACACACGGCCGATTGGGCCGAGCCCTGTAGTTGCCAGGACTCAAAATATCTGTATAGTCCATCATGTAAATCTTGGGAATGATAATTGAAGTGGTTTCCCGTTGCCTTCCTCAATAGTGTTTTTAACGTGACACCATCACTCAATAGTCGCCCCACTGGGGTCAGACGCCATTGCAGCCGCCTCTTTGAGGAACAGACGCTGCGTGGACTACCTTTCGTCTGGCTCCTAACCTTCGACCTATCTGGCATGGGTGACCCTACCAGGAGCAATTATTATTACTCCCGCCAGCACAGCTCTAGGGGTCATCGGAATGCACAAGCCCTTCCAACACGTCAAGGTCGTAGTCCGCGGAAGGTGAACAATGATAAAGCAATTTTATAATTTTATGCATCCGAGCCCTAGGTGGAGGTAAAACCACCTTGGTGGGAATCGAACCCTCGACCGCAGGGTAGACGGGTGAGGTAGGTACCCCGTCGACCCCGGGGCAGGAATTTCAAAAATATTAACTTCCAGCTTGCATAATGACAAATGCGCCATCTAGTGCTCATCTTTGAGTGATACCAAGAAACATTAAATGCCATTCATAGAGGTAATTTTTCACAAATTGTCGTGAGTGATACTGAAGTTTCAAACTTTTGTTAAACTTCGACAGGCCTGTATTTTTATTTTCATTGAACAGTCAGCGCGTTACCTAAAATTAATCCGCATTGATAAATAAACAATCTATATTACAATAAGTACTTAATCCTCAATGGAAAGAAGAATTTTTAATATGAATAACGAATAGATTGTATTTTTTGTCTTTCGTCGAGGGAAATCTCTCGCAGGGAAAATACTTGTAGTTTTTTGTAAACGAACACCAATATAATAGGTATGTAATTTAAAAATCTGTGTTGAATGACATACTGGTTGTATGAAAGACCTAATTTAATAATGGTGCATACATTATAATTATTTAATCATTACATATTACGTGTTTAAATCTTAACAATCAATATAATAGCGTTTTCTCATATTCTATTAGTTCAAAAATATCTTGAGATGTAAGTGAAGCGTCGAATCTTCATATATTAATGCATAAATGAATTTAGAAAACATTTAATCTTCCCAACGAATTAACATGAAAACTACCATGATGACACGTTGTCAGAGTCAGCTTGATAATTTGAACATCTCCTCAGAAAAATGAGCAGAAAATAAGGAAGGAAGCCTGGGTGATGTCAGTTCTGACGGATACCGTATTATTTCAAATCCAAGCGATGCTCGTGCGAATACTTGAATAATATTTGGAATTTACGCTCGACTCAAAAACACGAGGAAAATCTCCGCAAAACGTTTTTTTAAATGAAATGTCACGCTTGCTCATCAACAAGCATACGAGAGAGGTAGAAAACAAAATATAGAATTACACCGGAACTTCAACGTCCCTTTTCCTCAGATGAACTGCAACAGCCTCGCTCCTGCGCTTGGAAGCGTCAGCAGTGGGAAAAAGAGGAGGAGACGTTTTGAATGGACTGCAGGGAGACAGAGAGAGGTTGGGGGACGGGGGGGGATGGGAAGTGGGCCGTGTAGCCCCCCCCCCTACCCTCCGCCAATTGTGAAGGACTCTGCGAATGAATGAACGCGACGCATACGAGGACAGTGATGACCTTTCGTATCATTCGTTGGAGCCACTCTCTTCGACTAGAAGGCATTATCCCAGGCAAGTGGAGGCAAAGTGATGTGGGGGGGGGGAGGCGGGTGCATGCGTGTGTTCGTGTGCTCTTTTGAGTGGAAGTACGATACGACACAAGGAAGCGTACTTGGCCCGCTCTTGTTTTTAATATATATAAATGATCTCCCAATAAATATTAATTCTCAGATAAGACTTTTTGCAGACGACTGTATTATCTACAGGAAAGTCGAAAATGACAGAGACCGTGACAAACTTCAAAGGGACATTAATAAAATGGCAGATTGGGTGACAAAAAATGGGATGGATATTAATGTTAACAAATGCAAATCAATCACTTTTAGCAATAAGGTAAATGGAAACAATAAGGAATATAAATTTTCAGAAAATGTCATTCCTAGAAGTGATACTGTCAAATACTTAGGTGTATATTTAACTAAGGACTTAGGGTGGGGGCTAAATGTGGAGTGCATCTATAAGAAAGCTTTCAAAACTCTTCATTGGGTAATGAGAAACCTCAAAGGGAGCGTTAGAGCAACCAAGGAGAAGGCTTATCAGACCCTAGTAAGGCCAATTTTAGAGTACGCTTCTCTTGTATGGGACCCTCATGAAGAAGGTCATATTAAAAAACTGGAAAAAGTGCAAAGAAAGGCTGCCCGATATGTACTGGGGAAGCATGGGAGGATGGAGAGTGTGTCTGACATGCTAGAAACGCTGGGCTGGGAACCTCTAGAATCTAGAAGAAAAGTAAGCAGACTTTGTGGAATGTTCCGAATTTTGAAGGGGGAGAAAGCTTGGGCAGATCTTAGGAAAGAGGCGGGGAACCCAAATTTTATAGGCAGAAATGATCACAAATTTAAGATAAAATGCCGGGCACAGAGAACAAATAAAAAAAAATTTTCTTTTCTAAATAGAACAATTGTTGAGTGGAACACTTTACCTGCAAAAATATTCGAGCCCTTTCCTAACAGAGTGTATACTTTTAAGAATAGATGTAAGGCATATATGTAATAATTTGATTGATGTGTGGTGTATGGTATTATATGTAGTAGCTTAATTTTTTTTTTAATTTATCTTTTTTTTTCTTGCTGATAAATGGTTGTAAATGGGATGGGGATTCACTTTTTTTGTTAAAGAGATTTGTGTTTTGAAGTCTAGTTTTATGTATTATCTTTTGCAATTTTTTGGGACTTGTGTGCCACCTGACAATGTCTATCAGCACATGTGTATTTCTAATAATAATAATACGGGGATGAAGAATTAAAGTCCGTAAAGCGAACCGCGTATCGCTGCGAACGCGACAACGGAGTTGGGATTCGTGTGGGAGGCGTGATGAGGAATACCGGCTGTGCTGCTTCTAAGGCATTTCCCTCGACTCGTCTGAAGTCACGGATGGACTGCAAAATTTATTTAAAATATTTAAACACAAACGAATCTTGTACAAAAGTCAATACGAAACAAATGAATGTCTGCATCAGTGACAATTGTAAATGTAATTATTACTGATATGCAAATATATATATACTACCTTGATCAAAAATTTCCCGGAATTTATTCAGAAAATTAAAAATACAAGTTTATTCATCTAAATCTATATTGTCCCCTTCAAAGTAATCCCCATCGACTGCAACACACTTATGCCAGCGCTTGATCCAATCCTCGAAACATTTTTTATATTCGGTTTTCGGTATGTCCATCAGTGCTTCCTGCGATTTTTCCATTACTTCCTCTCGGCTGCTAAAACGCGTTCCCCGTAATGGTTTTTTAACTCGATTGAACAGAAAGAAGTCACAGGGAGCCAAATCAGGTGAATTCGGTGGCTGTTGGATGGTATTTGTTGCATTTTTCGTCAAAAAATTACGAATAATGATAGCACTGTGCGACGGTGCGTTATCATGGTGCAAAATCCACGAGTTTTCTGCCCACATTTCTGGTCTCTTTCGGCGAATTGCTTCACGCAAACGTCTCATAACGCCCAAATAATACTCTTTGTTTACTGTCTGGCCTTCTGGCAAAAATTCATGATGCACTACACCGTTGTAATCCATGAAAACCGTCAGCATTGCCTTCTTTTTTGACTGAAAACGACGTGGTTTTTTTGGTCTCGGCTCATTTGGTGAACGCCATTCACTTGCCTGATGTCTGGATTGCGTGTCGTACTCATAAACCCACGTCTCGTCTCCAGTAATGATCCTTTTGATGAATGTGGGATCGGATTCAGCCTCGCAAATCATGTCTTTTGCGACGTCAACACGGTCTCTTTTTTGCATGAAATTGAGGTCTTTTGGCACCAACTTTGCTGCTTCTCGACGGAAACCCAAATCATTAACCACAATGTCTTGGGCGGATCCATAGGCAATGTTCAAGTCCTCCGCTATTTCTCTGATGGTTAATATGCGGTTATTGACCAACATTTCTTTTACTTTATCAATTTTTTCACCGACTTTCGATGTCGATGGTCTGCCACTGCGTTCATCATCTTCGATTGACTCACGACCACTTCTGAACCGCTCGTGCCACTGGTAAACGACCGTTTTTTTTAGAGAATCGTTGCCGAAACACTTTTCCAACATTTCCAACGTCCGTGCGCCACTAAATCCTTTTTTTACGCAAAATTTAATACAAGTTCGTTGTTGCAAATTTAAATCCATTTCTGAAATTGTAAAAAATCGCCAACACACACAGAGATAGATGTACTCTTGGCTACGTAACTTTTGCAAATGTCAAGTTATGACACTAAGATTTAAAGGGAATATCGACAACAGATGTACCAATTTAACAAAAAAAACAGAACTCAAATCGGAACGATGGGAGCGGCACACGGTGGTTATTCCGGGAACTTTTTGATCAAGGTAGTATATATATATATATATATATATATATATATATATATATATATATTTGCATATCAGTAATAATTACATTTACAATTGTCACTGAACGGTAGAGCGTTGGACTGATGACTGTAGGGTCCCGGGTTCGATTCCCAAGGCACTCTGGGCACCTGCAGCTCCACCCAAGCTATGTGATTTTTGGGTACCAGATCTTCCTGGGAAACCATAACCGGCATAGGGAAAGGAACTGGCCCCCCTACCCTGATGTGTGAATTTACACACGCCGTTTAGGGCTTAGTTCCTCCACCATTACCTACTAAACCGACCGTTTAAATACACACACACACACATATATCACAAATAGAATAGAATAGCAACATTTAAAAGGACACTCACACGGTAAATTGTTCGGGCTTTCGGCCATCAGCAAACCTAATTGACTTTATGAATTCCCCTCCGGCTTTCATTCCTACCTCCAGTTCTTCCCATGCCTCTTTGATCATTTCCTCCACATATACGGTGAACAGCACCGGTGACAATGGACAACCCTGCCATACACCTCTTCCTAACACTGCCCATCCCGACTCCCCGTTCCCCACTCGCACCTGAGCAGTCTGAGACATGCACAGATTGCGGATTAGGCTCATGAGCGATATAATTTTAGAAACCTATTGAACACTTAACGTTTCATGAGAACGGACATTCTAATGCAAGTTAAAACTTGGAGTGTTATGAAACTATTTTTGTGCTAAATTAATAAACCATTCAAAAATATTTTCAAGTTCATTTATCCTGTCTAAGACCCTCTTCTCCTGAGTTGTAAAATCACTGTTACACACTAAAATGATAAGTCCGATGTTAAAGTCATTTTTAAAGATATTTTAGTACCCTGTCAGCCATTGCTTGGGTGAGTGGTAGTGGGTGAATACCCACAACACTAATTTTGACCCGAATAAGTCCCCTACCACGGTCGGATAATGTTATTCCGATCCCTTATCGCTCGTGGAAAAAATTAATCTTATCTCAATTCCGGAAACGGATGCATTCGATACTCACTCAAACCATTGTCGACACAAAAATTTTCTCAAGAGCGATATAGAATTTCGCGTTGGATAAAAATATCAACTCTTAAAATTTCAAAGCATGTAACTTAATTAGATGAATTTCTCCAACGTATTCTAATAAATACGCTGTTTCGCAGAAGATTTAAATGCGTAACGCATACGAAGGGTCATGTCTAAAAAAATAAAATGAAGTAAAATAAACCTTTGAAGTAAAAATGATAATTTATTTATGAAGTTCTTAAACTTCAAGCTTTTAGACTACGCAAACATTTTTCGCTAGAACAAAGTAAAAATACTCGAAAATGAATTTTCCAATTAATTTTTACATACATTGTTAAGCAAGCCAAATTATCCCGCATGATGCCATAAACTATGGAGGATGCATGGTGCTCCAAATTCCACGTCCACTTCTTTGCTGGATGCAAAATATACCTCACATCTGAACGAAAAACCGGGAGAACTCGAACCATGAATATGTATAATATTCCTCACATAGATTAAGTATTTATTTTTTTAATCTCATTCTCTGTTGCGCCTATACACAAGTTCATTAAACGGAATAGCGGAGTGTTTGGGGACGTGGGGGGGGTGGGGGGCGCAGGGGAATGCGGAGTCGGCACAATTAGTTATTCGAAAAAATCGGCGGAATAAAAGCAAAGATTCCCTCCGAGCTAATTACGGATCTTCGTGGCCCGAGATGAGCAGATTCCTCCAACCCCGCGACCCGTAAACTGAACTCTCCGGCTCCCCAATTCCCTCGCCGAACGAGCCCCCACCAAAGCCCCTCCCCCGCAATCCAAAACTCCATTGCCCTCCCTCCCCCCTCTCTCTCCCCCAGCCTCCTCTCCCGTCATCTCCCCCATTTGCTCCTCCGCGTTCCCCCACTCATTTGTTTTTACGCTCCGCCATACTACACCCGCGCTTTTGTATCCGCATTCAACTTCAAAAGACACCCCCCCCAACCACCCCCTTCATCCACTTGCCGTCCTCCCACTCAATTCTTCTCCCACTCCTCCCTCCCATTCTTCTCCCTCCCTCTCAGCCCGGTCTTCTTCTTTTCATCCCCCCCCCGCCTCTTTCCACCTTGTCCATTCGCTCCCATTAGTCATAGCAACTTCACACATCAACCCCATCCTTACCCTCCGCCCGCGTGTTTGAGGCCGTCCTCCCTACGCATCTCTCGGGCGTAAATATCCCGTCGTGCCGATTTATTAGAGACAGAGTCAAGTCGGTAGATTAAATCTGGTCCACTTCGCAAGATAATAGGCCGAACTATGGAACTACTCTAGGAGACCAGGAGGGATGAACGGCAAAAATCGCTTCATTGGACAATATCTGTCCAATAACTTTTCAGATGCATCGACCAATCAGGGTGTTGTGCATCACATGGTCTACAAATAGCCCACTGCGTACTGCTCAATGGCAGTCTCTCTGTTCCCTGAGATAATAGTTTTATGAAAAATTGAAAGAATGCCCTATTACTTAATATTTTAATCGGAAGATTGCAGCAAACCGTTTTTAAATATTCAATACTAATTTTCTTCGGCTCTGATATCTTTTGAATGGTTCCTAGTCTGGCCAAAATGCCTACCTGTACCGCGGTAGCTCATTTTCTACTTATTGTTCCAGGGTTTAATGCCTCCATGTGCACTCGATGCATTTGGAACACCAGCCACAGTAGGCTTCCTCGTTTTTCACTTCATTTGCCCCTCAGTCGTCGTCATCTTGCTCCGGCCACGAACTCCGAAGGCTTCTATTCTGCTTTAATCTTTTTTTCCCATCTTCCATTCCTCTGATTCCATGTCTGTGACATCCCAGACGAATATTTTCAACTCCGACATCCTGTTTTAATGGCATCTCTCTTGGGTTTAGTAGCTGTCTCTTTGTCATGAATGACTTACTAGGTCGAACTTCAGGCATTATAGCATGCATCAAGAAACTTCCATTCAATTCTATGCCTCATCCGAGGCTGCCCAAAGATTTCGCACGCAATATCTCCCGTTGTGACGCTGTCGTCTTCCACTCACTAATCCGCCGCTCCGAATGGATTTCTCCCTCGATTCGATTTCTTCTACGATGCATTCCTTCCATATAATTTATTTATATTATCTTATCAGGAAATTCCTTTTCGCAAATATGACATCACTTCTTTTTGTTTACTTATCTCCGTAGTGAATCTTTAAGACCTCGCATTACTGTCCGGTGTTTCTTCTCATCACGTTTGCTTTTATTACCTCTATTTTCGGTTTCAATGCACAATTCTATGGTTTTCGGATCTTCATGCCTACGTGACGGTCTTTTCAAAATCACTAACAACATCGTCCCGTCGGCCACGTGGCCGAACGAATCCTCAATCTTTAGATTCCTCCCATTGACTCTCTCCTATCAAAAGCGCTCTCTCGTCTGCACCCTTGACATTGCCACATCGTCATCCCCTTAGAAGTTCGGCCTCGTTACTCTGGTGACTGCCTCGTTCACTAAAGTTAACATTCCTTCCGCGCTTGCTGCTCTGGTGGGCCCTCTCCTGTCACCCTCTCACTCGAGGGCTCCATCTGCTCTCGCGTTCAACCATCTCCCTCTTCTTAACACGGCTCACGACTCGATTTTCATCATCATATAACTGTCCAGTGGAATTCTGCTTTACTTGACTGTAAACTTACGTCGGAAAATGATGAAGCAAATCTCTTCACCACTCTTTTTTCTTTCGAGTTTCGAGTCACTCCATTCCAGATTCCCATCCGCCCTTCCCACCCACATACTCCATTTCTCTGGTTGGAGCCAAGCCTCGATGGCTTAACTGGCTAAAGCACTTGGCCGGACATCATGGGATCCGGGTTCGAATCCCGGTCAAGGCGAATGATTTTTACACTCTGTAATTGTTGCATTGAATTGCATATTTGCAGATGACTCCGTTAAAAATTACTGCTGCGGTATTTTCCGCAGTTTCATAGAATTTAATTCCGATTCTTTGGTATTTATCGAAATCACATTATCCGATGGTGAGTCAATCCTTAAAACTGCGCTGTAATTACGAAACATCGTGACAATGCCAATTTCCGTTACCTATAGTGATAGCTATTGTTTTATAAGTGACCTACGGCTGCTGGCATGATATCAGTAGGCAACAGTAGAGTTAAAAATGCCCGCTCCTCTTTCAACATTCACCGCAGATAAACATAATAGAGATCCCTCATTCGTTTTGTTAAGAGGTAAAGAGGGTTTGAGGCATATTCAAATCCATCGATGAATGAATGATCAGAATTTCGATATTTGGCTTTTGACAGCAATGACGCCGGGACTAGACTATGTTCATAAACGGTGCCATTTCCGAATCGGGCTCCCTTCGACCAGGAAAGGAACACACACGGACGTGTTGTGATGGCACGAGGCTTTTAGAGAATTTGAAGCCATTGTGGGTTTTCTAAAAGTATTCGGGAACTTTCGATGCGCTGAAATACTTCTATGCTACGTCAAGAGGACTACATATGACTATTGTGTGAGTAAGAGCCCTTAGTATTCAAGAAATTGAGAGAGAAAAAATATTTTAAATATGAAGGTTTTCATTGGACTCACCCTCGTATGTACTCAGGATGTGTTGCATTCCAAACATATGATGTGAGCCAAATCTTCTCGAACGTTTCATCAAGTCACTTTCCAGTCAGTCAAACGCCTACATCTTCATGCCCTCGCGAAATAATCGTGAATACGAGATAATTTTTAAAAATGTGCAGTATCCACTGTGTATCCGTCCTCTCGGAATACCGTGAAGGCTGTAACGAGTGCTTAAAAAGGTACTAGATGCTGAAGGGCAACGGAACATAAGCACTACCTCGAAATGTAAATTCCTTTAACCTCTCACTATAAATTCAGACGCATAATTTTCCTGTATCAGACTTTTAATCATATTTCTTACTCACAGATTTTTTAGGAGTTTGGGCAAACGCTGATTCTAAAAATTGATTTTTAGTCAATGAAATGTACATCGACATGATCAAGTTAAACCGAATTTCAGGAATGACAACTGACTAACATCAATCTATCATTTATTTGATTATTATTTTATTATGCCATTTTGCGTCGATCTTTGGCATTGAAACGCGGAAGGAGTGTAAATTCAATGCTTAATTTGTATTTATCGCTCGCTAATCCGTTTGCGAAAATGATAATCCACTCTTTCGCCGCTTTGAAATCCTGGATTTCCTCACATCTCTGATTCTGCCCAACATTGAATCCAAACACGCGGACGCACGCGACAAACCCCTCCCACCCCCACCCCACCCCCCACCGCCATCCGCGCGTGCGTGCGTGCGCTCTCGTTCATCACACACTCAGTCGCCGCGGCCGGCACAGTTTATAAAACGGGCAGAAGGGACAAGGACGAAAGAGGGCTGTGGACGAAGGGTGGGAAATGAAAACCAATAAAATTATGCAAACGCCAGCTTTGAAACCCCTATGGCGATGCCGCCGCGCGAAGCGGGGAGTGCCATCCGTATGTGGAACGTGCTCGCTGGCTAGAGTGAACACTGGGAATTGCTGTAAATGAATCGAGGCAATTTAAAAAAGAACAAGTGATTTCGGCGATTCGTGTGTGAGCGAACGCGGCCCACTTTATTAATCGACGAACTAGTACTTGATCTGTGTATGATTATCGCTCGTGTTTTTGATAAAAAGGCAAAAAATGGAGAACAGGTGAATTTACAAAATTCTTTAATAAGCAATCCAAATATGGATTTGAGAAAACCTAATGGCGACATGATTAAAGATTGACAAAAAGAAAACCAAAACACTTTGTGGAAAAAGAAAAAATTTCAAGCACATAATGAGATCAAACGGGGAAGTAGAGTGGAACTTATTGAAAAATGATATTTTCTGGAAAGATGGAACAACATAAATGAAGTGAGTGCAACAAACCCCAGGTAAAGAATCCAATATGTCAGCAGAACTGGGGGGTTGAAGAAGCATAATGTCCGGACTAAGGCAACACTGGATTAAAATTTAAGTACGGCGCATGGTCGATAGACAAAAGATTTTTTTAAACAATGTAGAGAAGAAGATTTTAAAAATTGGACGGTATAAGTTATGAGTCTCCTGAGGGCATTTACTCGCGGATGGAAAGAACTGCGGATGAGGATCGGCATTGGTTTTTCCCAAGCACGTAGCAAGGGATGAAAATAAGAAAGCTACAAAATGAAGAGGCTGCCAGAGAGAAGATATGATGATGATTAGCAGCATCAAAATTTTTGGATTAACGATGTTAAAACAATACATTAATATTTATATTCTTAAGACTATAAAAAGGGAATTTTTCTCTCAAAAGCAGAATGTGGAGAATACGATAATGATGGTCATAATAAAAGTATTGGCTGCATTAATCCAAAAAGGATGTTGTACTCCATTGAATAGAAAGCCAGAATTGAAATTGAATAGAAGAGAATGGAAGGCTGCAATAAACCAATCCCGGGATTGAAATAATGACGTTGAGGTAAACACCGTGACATTTTTGGCTGCTGGCCGACGGCGAAGTTTGAGGAACCCTCACAACAAGAGTCAATAATTATCGCCGCTATGACAATATTTTGAATGAGGCAGGATTAATGAGAGAAATGATCGAGCCATAAGAACCCTAATATGGTCTTATGCCTCCAACTTTCCATATGCATAGTACTTCCCGCCATCTGACACCCCCCTACATCTCAGGTTTAATAAACGGTTGAGGCGTGTTTAATATAAGATAGAGATCGTGTGCAGCGTAAGGGAACGGGATTTTTCAAAGGATTTTATGACGCAGACAGTATTGTTACAAATTTATTGAAATATTTGGGGTAGGATCCTCTAGAAAAAGATCAATTTTTAAATCGAACCTCTAACGTAAATTTTAGACGGGTCAGTTTTCCGAAGACTTTCAGCACATTTTAAAAATCACAAATTACTATGGAAGTATGAATATGCATGAATAGATCTGTGTCTGTGTGTGTACACGGATAGGTATGCGCATATGTCCGTATATACGAGGGTCATCCGGAAAGTAGTACCCGTTCGTGCCGCATGAAGTGCTGACGACGCGAGTAGCCGCTGGACGAGGTCAGATAGCTTCAGTGGCTTGTCTGCCTTCTCTGAGCCAAGTTGCGTGACGCTAGCATTGCCTGTGTTGTTTCTGTGATTGTTTACAATGTTTAAAAAAATTGAGAACGCCGCCAGTTGTGAAGTGAGGGCAGTGATTAAATTCCTCAATGCAAGAAACGTTCGCCCATGTGATATTCATCGCCAATTAAAGGAGGTGTATGGAGACAATGTAATGGACGAGTCGTCTGTTCGGCGGTGGTGTCGCAACTTCAACATGGGGAGGGGGAACACACACGACGATGAGCGTTCGGAGAGACCGTCTGTCATTACAGACCAACTGGTGAGCTCAGTTGACGAATTCGTGAGGAACGATCGGCGCGTCACAATTGATGACATCTGTGAGCATTTTCCCAATGTTTCTCGAACAATTGTTCATGAAATTGTTAAACACCATCTGCATTATGCAAAAATTTGTGCAAGATGGGTCCCTCGCGTATCTCAATGAGCTGGCGGCGAAGGACTATGCAGCAGGAATACAGAAACTTGTCACACGTTATGACAAATGCCTTAATTTGCTTGGAGATTATGTTGAGAAGTAGTTTAAAGTATCCTCTTTCAAATAAAATTTTTTATGTTTGTTAATATTCACTTTTGTGTCTTTATTTCACGAACGGGTACTACTTTCCGGATGACCCTCGTATATATTTACAGTAGTTCAAGCTATTTTTAACAGCAAACATATCACTCTTGTTACATTATTTGCCCAAAAAGGATCCTGGTACCACGTGCATTCCTCTTGTGATTCGATGAGTGATTAATAGTTAATTTTATGTCAACAATTTTTTTCTGTAGTTTTTCCTGACGCATGACATCTGTCGGTTCGTGCATACCTGGTGCAGATGCTTGCTGTGAATGCATTCCCTGCAACACACCTTCCCGGTGGCTTGCAGGGTTTTATGTAGATGTAAATGTGGATATCACTGCCCCCTGTCATATTTTATTTGTTCAAGGTTGAATAGCGTATTTTAAATGGAATTTCTACCGATGGTTATCCACGCATGGACCCCATTTTAATACATGTCGCGTCGATACTATCAGGTATTAATTTAAATAATTACAACGCCCTTGTTTACTGTAGTAAACTCCTCCTCTTCATTTCATGCCACTACACTGCTTCCTACAGCTATATTTTTTTCGATTCTAAGCGAAAAACTAAAATTGAGGCTTCATTGGATCTACTTCTTATGTATTTGAACCATGATGTGCCAAACTTATGGAATGAATAGGCCTATAAATGGTGAAGCGATCCTAAAATGTTGATGGTAAGAGTTAATTAAACGCTATAAATGTTACGTGCAGGTTCTCAGAGGCATCATTTAATAAATGCTTGCCTGTTAAACCTTCTGAGCGTTTTTGCTCCACCTACGTTTGGAAAGGTTTAAAGCACCCTGCAATGAATGAGCAAAGTTTGCGAAGTACGTGCCAACGAGATTTCCATCCGCGGATTCCCAAGGGATGCAGTCCCAGAGCGCAGCGCGAGCAGGTCTGGGAAATTCTCTCCCGGCGGCGGCCCAAGCACGCGATCCCCTGCCCAGGCCCGCAACTTGACGAAATTACTCCAAATATTATCTCCATCGTGGAGGTGAACAGAGATCGGCCACCTCATCGGTCGACTTCGGGTGGCGCCAAACCCCGTTTCCGGCGGCATTAATGCGCCAACGCTAGTCAGCGATGCCAACCACTAACCGGCGCTGAAATTGATGCGGGATTGAGGTCGGCCGATGGAAAATTTATGAAGTCAAGGTCAGCGGCGGGAAAAGGCAAACCGGGGAACCAAAATCGCTGGTAAACTGATGAAGAGGCGAAAGAATAGCGACGCCATGAGTCGCTCGCGAGCTCGCATTTTCTCGCGAAGATGGAGAGAGATAATGAGAGCACTTAAACTCGCTGTCTGGCAGACGTACTTGACGGAGCCGTGGCTGAAACGTAATGCCTGTGAGACGATGTCTCACGCTTCAGTCTCCCCTCTCAACAGAACGAACTGCGATCGAAATGCATGCAGAACATAACTGTCGCATAACGAATAACTGATTTAGAACATGTGCGAATAAGTATAAAAACTTGATATTTCCCATTTAAAGAGAGAACGGTTATCCCCATCACAGAACAATGTTAATTCGATTAAAATACGAAAAGCTTCAAACCATCACCGTTTACAAGTTTTCTAAGTAAAATTCCTTTCACTCACAGGAATATTAACAAAACACCCCGAAGGTTATTACTTTAAACTATTAATATTTCATGATTTACCATGAGCAATGAAACCACTTTGCTCAAAACTTGAGATGTGTACAATACTCAAGCAACTTCAACCTTGTTTAGGTTATTTCTTCTAAAAAGCAATTCCCCACTTCATCATGATAACCAGGTGTTCATTGTCATATTTGTCTTATGAAAAGTTTCACCTCTATTAATGGCATGAAAAGTATCTGTGATTCACGCCACCATAATTTAATTGATTACTAAACAGAGCAGGCTATTAGGCATCTAGGCATTAGGCTACTAGGCATCGGCCCTTTGGCAAAATGTAAGGCCACTGCGCTTTTTTCTACTTGAATGACCAATGAACTAACGAAGGCCTGAAACTCTTATTAATTTCCTTATAATCCCCCAGGATTAAGTTTGGGGCAAAATTGTTGGCGGCAAAATCTTCAAGAATTTGTTAAACAACAAATAAAGTGTTATCAAACATCAAACAAGGGTATCGGAAAGGGGCATCGAAATTAATTTTTATCCTAAAAGAAGTCAAGCTAAGAAGTTGGCTGCGTTTTCCAGTCTAAATATTACATATGCCAATAAAATTCAAGGCATCGGAGCGGACGAATAAGGACAGGAAGCAGGGCCAAAGCCAGCGAAAGAATTTATGGCCCCGAGGCCTTCAAATTATGTGACAGCGTGACGCATTAAAAAGTCCCGGCAAGTACAAATAAAATGTATTAACTGAAAAAAAGAGTATTCAAGAGGAAGCATTATTTTTGGGTTACATTATTTTATGGGGGGGGAGGACAAAAGGAATCGAGAGGCAAAACAAAATGAGATACAGCTTCCCTCAACGTCCGCGCTCGAAACTTTCCTGTGCTAATCCCACGAGTTGTACAAAGAGCGATAAAAGTTTCACGACTAAATGGCCCGGAGCCGGCGAGGGAAGGGGGGGGGGCAAGGGAGCGAGGGCCATGCAACCGCAAGTATTCAAATGTCACACGGGGGCGAGGGGGGTGAAAGGGGGCGGGGCGAAGAGAGGGATGGAGAGAGAACTGAAAAAAGTGGAGACGGGAAGGAGAAAAGCGCACGAACAGGAAGAGGTGACAAACGCACCAAAGGGAAAGAAAAGCACAAGATGACGACTTGTTTGCACTGCTCCAAGGAAACAAAGAAAAATTGGGGCGAATGATGAAAATAATATTTATCGTTCATTGGTGAAGATCATTTTGATAACTGATAAATAAGAGCTGATGGGAATTAGGGGTGGGGGAGTGTGCGGGAGCGCCGAAGAAACTAAATGCATATAGTGCAAGGTGAAATACGTGTTTACAATAATGAAAATGCATCTATAAGAGGCAGTTAGTTGAATGTAAATTTTGAATCGTATTATACAAAGGTTCTCCTCAAAGCTCATTTTTTTCGAAGGAAACGACTCATATTTTAACGTTTTGCTCACTGTTATCCGACGCAAAGAAAACCCTCCCTTGAAAAGTTGCGCTTTGACGTTCTTTGCGAAAAACGTGGATATTTTAGATTTTATTAAGCTGGGAGAAACCTCATGAAGCTTGAGAATGGTAACAAATGTATTTCAATGAGAGAATGAGATTGACCGAGATGGATCCCAACGAGGGATTGGATTCGCTGGTAACGCAGTACTTAGGTAGGTACGCTATCCCAAGATTCAAAATACGGTAAGATTGAGTCGGAGGAACGCCTTGTAATTACAAAATGAGTTTATTAAAAATCGATTGCAAGGGAAATAAAACACTTGATAATTACTCAAACACTTAGAATGAGGACATATAGCTTTTATCTACAAAATGGTAGCAAAAATCTAAAGATTCGTCGTATTCTTAACTATTTTTTTATAACTCAAAAAGCGATAAAAATACGTATCTTTTGCTTGTATTAGGTTGTGTCTTCAAAGGATGTGCTATGTAACAGGAGCAAAAGTGCCATTAGTGCTATCCTAATTGAGTCGTATTTTACTCTTGTCATGTCTCCTATACACGCATGAATCCTTACAGCATAAGCAATGCAGGGTGCGGCAAAATTACTTCTTTTTTTAAAGGGGTTTTGCTTAATAAAAAAGGAAGTTATATTTCAGCACCCTGTATACAGCTCTCTCCAACACATGAAATTTTATATGCTTCTTGCTTGCTTCAACATCCAACTTTAAATACGAAGCGAATATCTCCCCAATATAAAACGCAGGACTTATATTTCCATAGCTTTGAAGATTTACTTCTGCAAAGGTTTTGGGAAAATACAGATTTGCTCTGCAATCATAAAAGATTAAATACCTAGGTCACGGTTGTGACTCAAATACAAAACTAACTGCTTCTTCAGCACACAGATTTTTATACACAAGAATTTCAAGGACCTGGCGAAAAACCTCCTTTATACACAAACACAAAGGAGGTTTTTATTATATATACACACATGCATAATATATTTAAGTGCAAAGTGATTGATTTTACCTTGATTTTAAAGTTCCTTCATAAAGGGACAAAAATATAAACGCTGAAGTCCAAATTCTCAGTAAATGTGTTTGACAAATCCATTTAAAATCAGCACAAATCTCAAGAGCAGGTAATTAATGTATTGTCCAGGAATATCTCTGTGAAGCGTATAAAAAGGAAGTTGAGCACTGGTAATATAATAATAATATTGAATAAATAGCAATTGCTCTTCACGTCGCCAGCGTCTTCCCTCGAGTCTTGAGCGCCTCCACCACATTTCGATAAGGGGCTGGAGGAGAAGGAAGAAGGAAGGGGTGGCTGCCATGTGATCCGGGGGGGGAGGGAAAACAATGATGTAGCCGTTGGGAAGCAAGATATACGTACGTCCCAGGGGCGGTTGGAAGCATAAGGACAAAGGACTTGACTCGTTCTGAATTCGGGCATAAGGTTCCCGTTTTCGGAGGAAATGAGGGAGAGGCGAGGTGGAGGTCAGACAACAGACTAGGGATGAACTCAATTAAACTTCCGGGGCCAAATCTAGAGCTTTATTTAAAAAATCATTCAACTCGGTGAGGATTTGAATCTGAACAACGGAGCCCAATTCCCCCGAGGACCAGCTGCTACTCCCTAAGATAATCGTGCCAACACGTAAAAATTATTTAACCGTACGGTAGGAATGCAATTAGCGCTTAACGAGATGGTAGATAATGCATAGGAGGGATAAACAATTAGAGTTGGGCATGCCGTTAGCTACACTTAAAATTGAATTTCTTGGTCCGAATCCGGGCATTTTCGAGCAAACTCGAACTGCATATAAACTACTGTTCATCAAGTTACTAAAGTGGCAGCCATTTGAACTAAGTTGGATTTGATATGTGAGACAGAGAGACAGAATGGCGTGAAATCATTAATTAAGATGCTTGCCTTTTTCTTATACCGATTATCATCCCTGAAATCCCGTGCATAATTTATGAGGGAGCACATGAAGTTACTTTGGATAATTTTGTTCATCAAGCTAAGCCGTTTATTGATGGTTAATGGAACGTTGACTCAGTGGCACAAAATAGAAGAGGAATGCTTTTATCAAGAGAAAAGAATACGCAAGTATGTGATGAATGTGTTGTATAAGCATGAATGATGCTGTTGTTGTAAATAGTTTCATGGTTTTTGGACGGTTTTAGGCCTCAAAAGGGGGCGGGCAGTGAACGAGGGAGGATTGATCGATGGAAAGAAAGACTTATCCAAGCAATGGACCAATTGTGGCGTCTACCCCGAACTACATTCCCACCCAAAGAAAATCTTCCGGCCCACTCTCAAACTTCGGCCCATCTCAGGAACTTTCGACGCTCAGGAAGAATACGCAAACAAAGGTCCCTCCCTCCCTCTTCTGAGAAAATCTCCCGTCCCGTAAAGATTCACCCCATCCCTCTTTCCACTCCTACTCACTCTCTTGTCTTTCCCTCTCCCTATTTATCTCTCTTTATTCTACCTATCACTCTCTTATCTTCCCATATCTCTCCACCTTCTGTCGTACGTCATGCTGTCTAAGAAGAAATAAATTCTCAAAATGTTTCCTCCCTATTTACCTTTCGTCACTCAATATATCTTTCGCCTTTCTTACTATTATTTCGACCTATTGTAATTCATCCAGTTTGTGCATTAGAGGCGAGGGGTGCGCGAGAAAGGGAAGGGGGCCAGGGGAGGGGGAGAACGGGAGGCGGTGGAGGGGTTAGAGGAATAGTTGGGGAGAGGAAAGGGTGAGGAGAGGCTAGAGGGGAGCGGAGATAGGCAAGGAGGGAGAGGGAGGGGGTGGAATTGACACAAACTCGGAAAATAGAACAACATGCTCACCGCAACTATTGCAACATACGAGACCCAGATTTCAACCTACAAAGTATCGATCAAGACTTCGCAAGTTGAAACAAAGGCCACGTACACCAAACCTCATGCGGAAAAACACAGTGTCCACACCCCGATATTCTTTGTTTCCACAAAGTAACAATTTTAGGCCACTCCCATCAGTGAACGACATTGAAGCCCGGATGCTGATAGGCCATACAGATGTAAATGAATGCCATTTCAGGAGTTTTTAATTCTATAGGGCTATCGGATGTGGGAAGGGACGCTAGGACGGAAACATTGTAACACTGGTTGAAGGGGGTATTATGATGGGAAGCATGTTTAGGGATGGGGAGACCCGCGGACGGGGAGGAGGGATTGCACGAGGCGCGGAGGTTATTAATCCTAATGTTAAGTGGTGTGGAACATTGGCCTATGTAAAAGGACGGGCAGAGTTTACAGGTTAGAAGATAAACAGCATTCCAAAGAAACTGCGGGAGATGCCGCAACAGTAACTTTTAACGGAGTCATCCGCTAATGTGCATTTCAATGCAACAATTTCAGAGCGTAAAAATCATTCGCCTTGACTGGGACTCGAACCCAGATCCCTCAATATCCGGTCGAGTGCTTTAGCCACTTAAGCTACCGAGGCGTCCTCTTAAACTCTGAAATTTTGGGGCTTTTAAAGGAACTAGATGTTATGACGAAATACCGTACATACAATGTCACATGTATTCGTAGTCGTGCGCGAGGCGCCACTGTCCACGAGGTTAAAGCCAACTTTAAACACGTATGGTGTTTTCCCTTTGACAAATTCCAAAGAAACTGCGGGAGATGCCGCAACAGTAACTTTTAACGGAGTCATCCGCTAATGTGCATTTCAATGCAACAATTTCAGAGCGTAAAAATCATTCGCCTTGACTGGGACTCGAACCCAGATCCCTCAATATCCGGTCGAGTGCTTTAGCCACTTAAGCTACCGAGGCGTCCTCTTAAACTCTGAAATTTTGGGGCTTTTAAAGGAACTAGATGTTATGACGAAATACCGTACATACAATGTCACATGTATTCGTAGTCGTGCGCTGGAATTTGTCAAAGGGAAAACACCATACGTGTTTAAAGTTGGCTTTAACCTCGTGGACAGTGGCGCCTCGCGCACGACTACGAATACATGTGACATTGTATGTACGGTATTTCGTCATAACATCTAGTTCCTTTAAAAGCCCCAAAATTTCAGAGTTTAAGAGGACGCCTCGGTAGCTTAAGTGGCTAAAGCACTCGACCGGATATTGAGGGATCTGGGTTCGAGTCCCAGTCAAGGCGAATGATTTTTACGCTCTGAAATTGTTGCATTGAAATGCACATTAGCGGATGACTCCGTTAAAAGTTACTGTTGCGGCATCTCCCGCAGTTTTTTTGGAATTTGTCAAAGGGAAAACACCATACGTGTTTAAAGTTGGCTTTAACCTCGTGGACAGTGGCGCCTCGCGCACGACTACGAATACATGTGACATTGTATGTACGGTATTTCGTCATAACATCTAGTTCCTTTAAAAGCCCCAAAATTTCAGAGTTTAAGAGGACGCCTCGGTAGCTTAAGTGGCTAAAGCACTCGACCGGATATTGAGGGATCTGGGTTCGAGTCCCAGTCAAGGCGAATGATTTTTACGCTCTGAAATTGTTGCATTGATAAACAGCATTATTGGAAGTTCAAGAGGAATAGGGGAAAGGCGGGAGAGAGTTAAATGGTGGGATGGAGTGGGGTGGAGTGGTGAAAATAGGGCAGGTTTTACATCTTCCTCGATGACATGGAGTGGGTATGGCTCTGGGGGTGTGAGGGGATTTTGAGAGCGGCCTGGTGGATTTGACGATATCTGCTAGGTTGGCGGGCCGTTTGAAGGTGACAGAGGGGCATTTGGGAAGAAGGTTGGAGGAAGTTTTGTGATTTTTGAGGATGGGGAATAGGTCTTTGAGGATGAATTTGAGGGACTGAATGCCTGGGAAGTAGGTGGTACAGATTGAGAGAGGCTGGGAGTCTGTGGTTGAGGCAGACTTGGGGGTGTAGGTTATGTTTGAGTATTTTTTATGGAGGAGGGAATCAGGGTATCCTCGTTGGAGGAGGGAGTGGTGAAGGTTGTTGAGGTATTTGTTAAGGGATTCGGGATGGTTGCAAATACAGTGACCGCGGATAGAGAGGGAGTAAGGGAGGGAGCGCTTGGTATGGGAGGGGTGGCAACTGCTGTAATGAAGATATTGCTTCTTATTAGTAGGTTTAGTTTGAACAGAGGTCAGGAATTTGTTATTGCTTAGAGAAATATTGACATCGAGGATGAAATGGTCGAGGTGAAAGACAGAGATGAGGAATCATTGAGTTGGGAGATGAAAGAATTGAGGGAATCTATGATATGTGGCCAAAGTAGAGAGATGTCATCAATGTATCGGAGTCACAGGAGGGGTTGCAGAGGATATTTGGAAAGACAATTCTCTTCCAGGACACCGAGGTGGAGGTTTGCATATGAAGGGCTGAATCTGCTTCCCATGGAACAGCCCTTTATTTGGAGGTAATTATTATTGTTGAAAGAGAAGGAGTTCCCCTTCCCAACCTCACAACCCTCACTTCTACATCCTTCCTAAGATCCACAAACCCAACAACCCAGGCCGCCCTATAGTCTCCTCTCGTGGCTGAAAGAATTTCCGCCTTCGTGGACCACTATCTCCAACCTTTAGTTCACTCCCTACCCTCCTTTATAAAAGATACCTACCACTTCCTCAGATTGCTCCACTCAACTTCCCTCCCTCCTGACACCCAAATTACTATGGCTACTATCGATGTCACCTCCTTATACACATCCATTCCTCACCAAGGAGGCCTTTCTTCCCTACCCCACTTCCTCTCCAAACGCCCTACCCCTCACATCCCCAGTACGGAATTTCTCATTGATATTTCTAATTTCATTCTCACACGCAACTCCTTTTCTTTCAGCAATAACTATTACTAGTGCTCTCCCTTCATCCTCCTAGCCATACATCTCTAGCCATTAGCCATATATCCCCAGCCCTAGCCATTTCAAGCCATACATCATGTAAAACCTATAAAATACCGTAAGAATCCCCATTAAGTTTCATAAACTACATTCTAAGTTCCCCTCCTACACTTTAAACGTAAAATATTAATAAACTCAAATAAATAATCGAATCCTCTGTGCATTAAATCATAAGATTAGATGCGATTGCTCCTTAAATTACGCGGAAAGTTGAAATGAAAGTGAAATGGGGCAAAAAAATGCTGGTTGTCGCGATAGGCATAACCATAAACACAGTAATCAACCCGAAGGTCGGTTTAGTAGGTGATGGTACAGTTCACCCAGTACTAAGCCCTATACGGCGTGTGAAAATTCACACATCAGGGTAGGGGGGGCAGTCCCTTTCCCTGTGCCGGTTATGGTTTCCCAGGAAGACCTGGTACGGCGATAGGCATAAGTAACCCTGAATGATGATAAGGATGGGTAAATTTATCCCCCAAAGACCGCCAGGATAAACCCAAATTTGAGTTTAAAATGCAATTACGTGTTCTTGCGATGTCCTAATCTATGTTTCATCGCGTATACAGAGCTTCACATGCAGAGGCTGTGGGCGTATGAGAAGTTCTTTAGTCTGTACAATTAAATGATACGGAAAGGGCTTAAACTCATTATGCAACATAGAAAACATAATATTAGAATGTACTCGCCATGACCGCAAAAAATGTCTTGAATAATCTACAAAGGAAAAAGCAATTAACCGAAACCAGAAAATCATAAAAGAACACTTAAATTTAATGAACAATTTTAACAGGCTATTGATTTTTTGGTGGAAATGAATTCTTAATGTTCAAACGCAACTACTCCTCTGTTTTTGCTTATTTATTCCCTGCATCTTTATTATTCAATTCCTTGGGCTTTCGTGGACTTTTAATGTATTCCGCTATCGATAGATCCGATTTATGGGAAAATCACTACATTAATTATACTGAGAAAAAACACAAAAGGTTTTCATTTTTTAAGAAATGAAACACAAAATCAATGAAACAGGATATTGCAAACAGATTGGGTTGTTTAAAATTTAAAAGAACAGATTTTTATCCTATTCGCTAAATTTGTAGTTCATTCAAGTCAAAATTGAATAAATGTGAATGGAGTTAAAAGTTCCATTATTATAATTCGAGAAATGCTTATAAATTAAGCCTAGCACACATTAGGCGGCTCGATCCGGGTTTTTCAAATATTAAAAAAAACAATGTTTTCGAAATAAATTTGCGATGGAAGTAAGTCATTCGTTTCATTAGTAATAAAGATACGTACGTATTTTTCAATTGAAATGACTGACGTGGGCGGTGCAAACAATATATTGGAAGCAATTGAATGCAATCAAATGAAAAGAATCATGAAGATCAAACGGACGTGATCCACCAAGAAGAGAACAACGTGGAAAGAAGAAAAGAACGTGGAAATAATAAGAGATGAAGAAGAACCTGCCTAAGAAAAGGGTAAAAATGCGGATATCGAAGACGGCACTCAAGAATAGCCGTCAATCAATGTGTACTTGAAGACATTAATGACGGGTGGAAGGAGCCTTCAATACTGTGTAGACCAAGACGAAAAAATGAAGAAAATGTCTAAAAAATAATTATTTTACACAAAATCAAACAAGAAAAACATAAAAGTACAAAAATTGAAGACTAATAAAGAGATTTGTTGCTGGCAAAGCATATTGTCAAATGAATTCGAAATTGTTGTTTCATTAGAAATTATGTTGAAATCTTGACCGCGATAAACAATGCATTAGGACAAAAAACATTAACATCATATGATTAGGATTCTTTCTATTAATGAGCATACTCTTTTACAATAGTGCATGTAAATTTTTACACGAGCAAGACACTATGGCAGTAGCCAAGACAATGAACTGTGTGTAAATAAACGTTTTCATTGATTCTTCACCGCTACTTCGTGGCATACTACTGCGAATTTAGATTTTTCAATGCAACAATTTCAGAGTGTAAAAATCATTCGCCTTGACTGGGATTCGAACCCAGATCCCTCAATATCCGGTCGAGTGCTTTAGCCACTTAAGCTACCGAGGCGTCCTCTTAAGCGGCATCTCCCGCAGTTTCTTTGGAATTTGCCAAAGTGTAAACACCATAAGTGTTTAAAGTTGGCTTTAACCTCGTGGTCTGTGGCGCCTCGCGCACGACTACGAATGCATGTGACATTGTATGTACGGTATTTCGTCATAACATCTAGTTCCTTAAAAGCCCCAAAATTTCAGAGTTTAAGAGGACGCCTCGGTAGCTTAAGTGGCTAAAGCACTCGACCGGATATTGAGGGATCTGGGTTCGAGTCCCAGTCAAGGCGAATGATTTTTACGCTCTGAAATTGTTGCATTGAAATGCACATTAGCGGATGACTCCGTTAAAAGTTACTGTTGCGGCATCTCCCGCAGTTTCTTTGGAATTAGATTTTTCATTTCATACGATAATCTTACGATAAATACAATGATATCGTACAATAAGGTAATAAAATGCGAAAAAATGTTATGCTCACGACAAATTGACCACGATAGCCGGTAGCAGTAGTAACTACAGGGTTCGTCCGGAAAATAAGTGTACTGAGCTCAGGAAAAAACATTTATTACACTTTTACATATCTTAAGCTAATATTCCTCAAAATAGGACCCTTGTGAGTCGATACACTTGTTCCAGCGGCGTTCCCATTCCTGGAACGCTCCCGCGAAGGCATCATCGGGAACCTCTCGAAGACACGTCGTCACGGCCTCTTTGACGGCATCCAAAGTCCCGTATCGCGTTCCTTTCAAACTCCCCCTTATCTTCGGGAACAGAAAGAAGTCCGGTGGTGCCAAGTCCGGGCTGTAGGGCGGGTGCGGCAGCGTTGCCACGCCGTGCTTGGCCAAGAAGTCCGACACGACAAGCGCGGTGTGAGACGGCGCATTGTCGTGATGCAGCCGCCAGATGTTTTTGATCGCTGGCCGGACGCGGGCGACTCGTTTTCGAAGCCTATCGAGCACTTGGACGTAAAATGCAGCATTTACAGTTTGTCGTTCAGGTACAAATTCGTAGTGGACGACTCCCCTTTTGTCAAAAAAGACAATGAGCATCGCCTTGATCCGAGATTTGCTCATGCGAGCTTTCTTTTGACGGGGTGATGATGAGGTGTGCCACTCCGCACTTTGTCTCTTCGACTCCGGGTCGTACTCAAAGATCCACGTCTCGTCACCCGAAACAACGATCTCTAAAAAATATGGATCATTTTTGCAGTTATCCGCAAGTTGTGTCGCGATTTCCAAACGATTGAGTCTTTGATCATAACTGAGCACTTTCGGCACCAACTTTGCATCTGAAATTTTTCGCACCTGTAATTGCTCCCTTATAATCTCGTGCACTATTGTTTTTGGCACATTACACTGCTCTGCTATCATCCGAACACTAAGACGACGATCAGAGTTCAGTTCATCGCGAACTTTTCGCACATTTTCGTTGGTGAGTGTCGTTGATGGGCGTCCAGGCCGTGGTTCGTCGTCGACCTCTTCTCTGCCCTCCACGAACATCTTGTGCCACCGAAAGATCATGTTTCTGGACATGGCTGACTCCCCGTAAGCCTGGTTAATCATACCGACAGTTTCGGTAGACGATTTCCCAAGCTTTACCGCAAATTTGATGGAATAACGCTGCTCCAAAAACTTCGGCATCGCGTTCCGTGACGTGGGTCGAGCGTGGAGGTTCGCGTTAACAGAGCTCCTCACTACACCACAGCTCAGAGCCAACTGCCTTTTTCAGCGTCGCTTGCCAATATACCCCCCTCCAATCGCAGCCCGTCAGAGCGGTGCTGGGTGCGCCCAGCCCAGGAGTCAGTACACTTATTTTCCGGACGAACCCTGTAAGTACGTCTACAGCTGCAAATAGTGGGCAACTTGGTCTACAAAGAAACATAGAGCCCTATGGAATCATTCCAGAGTTAGATTTTACCCCATACTCGTATTTCTTAAATAAATTAAATGTGATTTCAATGAGAAAACTAAATTTAATATTAAATCAATGATGAGAGCTCTACATAATATTCCTATATCAGGTACAATAGTATAAAACATCATCAAACTTCAAGTCAGGAATATAGCAACTCATCTTTCGTTTATTTCCCTAAGTCACAAAAATTTCTGCGTATGGCCTTTCTTTCCGCAACGGGATTACCCAAAATAAAGAAAGTAAGTAAAAATATTCTTATGCGTATTTTTTTCCGGATACCATTCGAATTTTACGATGTCATGCAAATAAAGCCGGTCGGAAACACCCATCAACAGCAAACTCTTATCAAAGGAAATAATTTCAAAACGATACAAATTCTACAACATACTGCAAGTGAGTTATTTTTAATAAAGAATACAGAGGGGAATATGAAATTTTCGGCATCTATTATTCCGCTAAGTTTACGCATTAAACTGCCACAGCCTAATGCTAAAAGAAAAATCGTTTTTAATTTTCTAGAACCGAATCCAAGAAAATTCGTTTAAATGAAGAATAAGACAGTTTCACTGTATCATAAAATACGAGCTTTAATTAGCGGGGCTTATGAAAAAATGTTGAATGGAGCTTGTGATTTGGAAAATGGAAGGAAGAAAGGACGGCGCCGGGGGGGTGGGGGGCGATGGGAAAGGAAGGGGCAGGCGGAAGGGCAAGGGAGCAGGTACTCGATTGGGGCAAAAGGATTAGGGGGCCGGATGCGGGGAGGGCTAATTGTGGTGGGGCGAGGGACCGAAGGGGAGGGAGAGACATAAGGAGAGCCCCCCTCTCTCTCTCTCTCTCTCTCTCAGGAGTTAACGCGTAACAAGTGGCCTGAGAGGACTGGTCGCAATTAAGTCCGGAAAAAACGGCCGAGGCTCAAAACAGCGGGCTATCGCACAAACGAGATAAGAAATATCAAATTTATATTTCATCGCTGGGAAGCGCAATCCAGAGTAGAGCCATAAGGCGCCATATATTTGAGAAAGCGTAAAAATAGGAATAATCTTGGTATTCAAGAAGTTCTCTCGGGTTTCCCACCGGGTCAGGTTGCAGTACACCGACGTTTCGAAGGCAGACTCTGCCATCGCCTTCAGGGTGAAGTTCAGAGCATAGTTTCAGTTTTAAAGGTTTTTATTTCCGTAAAGCACAGCTTTACAAGAATATATAAAATATACATTGAAACATAATAAAAACAATACGGAAACCCCGCTTTAGGATATACTCCTTTTCGGGGTGGAAAAATTAAATAAAGGAAAGGCTACAAAGATGGTAGCGGAAAATTCAGAGCATCGACGTCATGGAATCAGCCGTATCATTGTCGGCCCTTGCGGGCGCATAGTATACCGTCCCGGTGGGTGATACCCACCTTTACCGGTCATTTTACATAAATAAAACCCTTGGCATTGCAAAAAACCTGAAGAAAGTATGCGTGTGTGTTTGTGAGAAACGAGAAATTTAATACTATGTGTAACAAGACTGTTACACCCTAACAAATACAATCTAAATTGAACGAGCCGACAGGAAACGGCTCGTGGGTACAATTAACTTAAAAACTAGGCGGGAGAATATACATTACGGGGAAACAGCTGATAAAATAACACAAAAAAGGCCTGGTATTTATACTCTCCGCCAAGGCTCAGGTGTGCCCTGATTGGTCGGAAGCGTTAGTGTGCTCCGCTACGGCCAGTCGGGTGCGTTCCCGTGCATTTTTTTTATTTTCTTTAGCACTGGCTTCCAAGTGTTACTGATTTGGAAGCCGTTGTCTCTGTTGAAAGTATTGGTGTCTAGTCGGATTTCAACGGCTTCTTTCACCACGCGATCCCAATAGCCGTTGGTGTGGCATAGCCTCTTCGTGCTGGTAAAGTTGATTCTGTGGTCGTTATTGAGGCAATGTTCGGCGACCGCAGATTTCGCTGGGTAGATTAACCTGATTCACCTCTCGTGTTCCTTTAGGCGTGTTTCTATGGTGCGGCCGGTCTCCCCAATGTATGCTTGGCCGCACTCGCAAGGAATCCGGTACACTTCTGAGGTCTTCAATCCCCGTTTGTCTTTAGCCGTGTCCAGGACTGATTGCAGCTTCCTTAGCGGTCTGTGGATAGTTTCCACCTTGCACTTCCTTAATATCCTTGAGACATTATTAGGAATCGTCGATACAAACGGGATGCAGGCTCTTGCAACAGGTTTTTCTGCCTCTTCTCTCCTACCTCCAGGATTTGTGAAGGCCTTTTAAGGGCCATGTTGATTTCCCGGGTCCCATACTCATTCTGCTCTAACGTCTTCCTTAGGTGATGTATTTCCGCCTCCAGGTGCTCTTGGTCCGAAACTGAAGTAGCTCGGTGCACGAGTGTGGAAATCACTCCTCTCTTTTGTGAGGGATGATGATGACTTCTCCCGTTCAGGTATAGGTCGGTGTGGGTCGGTTTCCGATAGACTTGATGGCCCAAGCTGCCGTCTCTTTTCCTCTCGATCAGAATATCGAGGAAGGGCAGGCGTTTATTCGTTTCAGTCTCCATGGTGAACTGGATGTTCGGGTGGACACTATTCATATGGCCGAGAAATTCCGTTCCGTGTGGCCACGGAATGTGTCATCCACATACCTGAAGAAGTATTTTGATTTTAAAGGTGCTGTTCTAAGTGCTCTCTCTTCAAAGTCCTCCATGTAGAAGTTCGCAATGGCCGGTGACAATGGAGACCCCATGGGGACTCCCTCCACCTGCTCGTAGAATTTGCCATTGTACAGGAAATATGTCGAAGTGAGGACGTGGCGGAAGAGATCGACGGTCTTCTCATCGAACCGTGCTTGGAGAAGTAGCAAAGTGTCCTTGATCGGCACCTTAGTGAATAGCGATATGACGTCAAAGCTCGCTAAAATGTCTTGGTTGTCCAGGCGAATATTCCCTAAGGTTTTGACTAATTCTGCAGAGTTCTTGATATGGTGCTCGCATGATCCCACAAATGGCGCCAAGATCCCGGTCAGGTGTTTTGCCAAATTGTACGTTGGTGCCCCTATGGCACTCACAATTGGTCTCAGGGGTGCCCCTTCTTTGTGGATCTTGGGCAGTCCATAGAGTCTCGGCGGGACGGGCGCTTGCGGCACTAGGTTTCTGTTGGCCTCGGAGCCCGGCAATGATTTTTTGATCAAAGTGGTCGTCTTCCTAACTAATGCATCCGTTGGGTCACGGGTGATAGTCCGATATGCTGCATCTTGGAGCAATTGTTGGACTTTCCGGTGGTAATCCATAGTGTTCAGCAATATGGTTGCTTTGCCCGTGTCTGCCTTCAGGACTGTGATGTCGGGATTCTTGCGTAGGGAAAGTAGAGCGCGTTTCTCTTCTCTCGTGATGTTGGGTTTGGACAGGACGGCCCTTTTGAGGGCCATAACGACTTAAGCTCTAACCTCTTCCGCTTCCTCCTGGGGGAGTGTTCGGATGGCTTGCTCCACACTTCCTACTATGTCAAGTCAGGGGATTGATCCTGGAGTTGGGACGAAATTCAATCCTTTGGAGAGCACCATGGCAGTAGGTTCGTCAATTTCCGTGTCGGTCAGGTTGATGACGACTCGTTGCCGGTCGAGAGGGGGGAAAGTATCCTTTCTCACGTCCAAACGTTCCTACTTCTGTTTTTGCCTCTATGTGTTCCTACGGCGCAGCATCTCCCCTTGCGCGGCAATGGCTCTATCGATGAACTCCCAGTCTAATGGGGAAAGGCGGGCTGCCAATCGTAAGTGGCACTCCAGAAGGCGTTTTCCGTTGCCATCGAGGGCCCACCTGTGGTGGTGTATCCGTTCCCGCAATAATTCGAGGCCGGATGACAAAAGACCAGAAGCAACATCGAGTTCAAGGAACTGTTTGATGGAGCTGGAAAGGATGAAACCTTCTTGTCCAGGGTCATTACAGGAGATGAGTCATGGCTTTATGGATATGACATCGAAAGAAAAGTTCAATGGATTGGTGAAAGATTCCCCCTCTCCAAAAAACCTCGACAAGTTTGCTCCAAGGTCACGGTGATTTTGACTGTTAATTTCAATACAAAGGGGGTGGTGGCGCATACCTAAAGGGCAGACGGTCAACACAGAGTACTGCCTGGGGATTATAAAACTCCAAAGAGAGAGAATGAGGGGAAAGCGGCCCGAGCTTTGGAGGAGCGGCGAGTAGCTTTCTCACCGCGACAACGCGCATTTATTTCATAATTTCTTAGTGAAGTATTTTTTGTGACAAAAAAGTTCAGGAAGATTTTGAACGGACTCGCACATTTGTTATTTATTATTCCGCAATGAGCTGAATGCTCCTAATGCATGCTAATACTACACATTTATTATACTCCATCATAATTGCTCTCATCATCAGCATTTCAATCCTAAGATTGGTTTACTGCAGCCCTTCATTCTTCCCTATTTAGCGTTAATTCTCACAGGGTCCCTGTTTCACCTCCTTCTTAATTTGTCCTATGCATTTACTTGTCTCTTGGCCTTCCTCGCGGGATCTTACCTTCTATTATGTTTCCAACTAATCCATTGTGCCTCGAGGTATTTCCAATCCATCTATTTCTTCTTTACCATAGACTTGCTCCATATGGTCCTTTCCTCTTTTGCTCTTCTCCGTACTTCATCGTTCCTCACTTTGTCTGTCCATTTAATCTTCAGCATTCTCCTCCAGCACCATGTTTCAAAGGCTTCCATTCTTCGTTGGTCCACTTTTCCAATATTCCATGTCTCCGATCAGTAGTGTCATGCTCGACACAAAAGTCTTGACCAATTGCTTCCTTGTTTCCAGCCTTAGGTTCTTTGAACATAGTAATGGCCTCTTCTTCATGAATGGGTGCTTAGTTTGGGCCATTCTTCGATTGATGTCGGTCTTTCCATCCCATGTTATGCTGCTGCCGCCCACGTAGATGAAGGATTCCACTTGCTCTAGTTTCCCTCCTCGCATGGTGATGTCTGCATTCAACTCATCTCTCCCCATAATTGCTCCGTGTATTCGTTAATTAACTAGACTCTCCATTCTCGGGATGTCACCGCGTAGGTTGTTTTTCTGAGAGGTCAGAGAAACAACCTACGCGGTGACATCCCCAGAATGGAGAGTCTTTCATATGAACGCCGCAAAAATCTACGATCCCATGTTGTTAATAAACTATTTTGCAAAATTCAAGAATTATGATTAATTATGGATTGGGATATTTTTTTGGCTTGTCTATTTTAAAATCGGCTAAATTTCCAATTTTTATATTTATTAATTTGAATGGCGCCGTGTTTTTTTTAAGATTGAAGATGCTCAGAAATAATTGCGTAGCGCTTGAAATCATCCTTTGGCGAGGTCAGAGATGCGTCACATGAAAAAGTTTCATTTTACCGATTCAGCCAAAAATTAGAGGCAAATGCTTTAACGGTTGGAAACTAGCGCAGTCTCTCGGAAAGACGAGAGATTACAATGCGTACACATTGATTGGCGCTGTACATTTCTGAATCCAAGGCATGCCAGCAGAGTGTCATTGTCGAAACAATTTATCAGAGGATGCATAATTTATGGCCTCTACATTGGTCCGGTCGCTTATGACTGGAGATTATCATCTGGATTCGAATTAAGTTTCCAGCTATGCTGTGGATGAATTATGAACACCATTTCTTGATTACTTGGAGACTTTTTCTTCAAACTTTAACGCTTCATAAAATTAACCCTAAAATGAAATGTTGAAAAGGGATGAAAATAATCAGTGAGCAAATTGAAAAGAAGTCAATGAAAGTATGGCGTATGGTTTTCACGATCGGGTTCACAGAGCCAGCGATTTTCAGAAACCTACGATTTCATTGATTATGTCATTGAAGGACTTGAAGCCGCAAATAGAAGTTTCTTCAATTTTTATCGATTCGCGAACAACCAACACGCGACTAATCAGCGATTTGCCGATTCACATTTCCAGGACTTTAAACTTAGAGAACCGGTATCTTTTAGCTCGAAATTTGATAGATTAAATTGCTAAGGCGTGAAGAAAAAAGTTTAAAAAAAATATTAAATGTGTGGCAGCCTCGTTGAGATCAACAGTGCAGGTATTGGGCCATCAGAGAAGTTTAAGAGGAAATTGCTCGTCCAACTCGCAGGAAACTAGGTTATTACCTGGCTCAGAGAATATTTGATGTTGATGGAACGGAGCGAAACAAAAGAGAAATGAAACTTTGTCCGGAGTATTCGTGACGTCGCGTCCAAATAAATTACAGGAAAATATTGGCGTTGGCAAAAAAACTATGGAGGTAAAGAGTCTTTCAATCTTATGCGCAATGTTATGTTTTTTTCTGTCATTATTTATACTTTAGCGTTACTATGAGGTGAGCAGCCGAGTGGTTCCAAACAAGTGGAACTGATAAGCATAAAAAATTCGAATAAATGATCAAAATTTTTCTGCCTTGCAGATTATTTAACAATTGAGTCCGGCGCTTTAAAGCAATTAAGTCGGTGAACAATGGATGCCGTGGAAAGAATAAATTAATTGCTCAACAGAAGTCCCTATTGTAGCGTTTGGAACTATTGAGTAAGGAACGAGCATCGAAAAAACGGCCTCCCCCATTACCTTTGATGTACGTACTCTCACGTATGATTATGCTAATTCCAGCTCCAAATTACCCAAAAACCAGAAATTACCCACTCAATCTAAGGATGTCACAAAACATCTGCGCACGTTATGAAAATACTTGGGATAAAATTTATCAATTTCAAGCAAAATACATCGCCCTGTTGCTCCCTTACAACTTTAGTCCTGAATTAAACACCATTTTTCCCAACTTCTTTTTCTTCATAGTATTCTTTTTTCCTCCAAAGTAACATAAAAAGTTGAAGAGCTTATGGGAAAAGTTTCTTAAAGCAGTAAATCCAATACATAAAACGGAAAATATGTGAACGTCTTTCTTTGAGTATTTAGTATATAGTTAAATCATTTTAAAACTAAAAATACGCCAATTTCTTCGGATTTGCATATAACTTAGGAATAACATTCTTACATCTCCATTATTTTTGGATTTCTTAAATGGAGACGAGCTCAAGTAAAGCGTTTGGTTATTGATTAAAAATCAGACTGAATCATTGAATCATCCCCCTCAAGCCTGTCTCATTCTCAATGGATTGCATGCGATTCCTAGCCCTCCAGTTGCACCATTGTCAGCCCTCCCTATGTACATGAAGACTGTCGGTAGATATTTTCTCAATCGCCCTTGAGACCCTCGGTTTTGTTGCCCTTTCCTTCGAGGCGGTCATTGCATCGATCGGAGTTCATTCACAGTTGGGATTTTGTTCGACGACGCCAGGTAATGCATGAGAAGCCACTCTTGGCCTGATCATAAAAGGGGGACACCTCGGGGCACCACAGCCAGCATTTGGAATCCGCAAATAGTCTTCGAAAGGAGGTAGACGTGACAATAAAACGAGATTTTAAATGGCACAATATGATTCCACAGAGCAATATGCAGAGTCCGTACAATAACTATCGTGACTGGTTTGCTGTAGCCTCAACGGAGCGGTGGATGTGGGTCCGACCGGTTGGCTCGTTAGAGGGGTCCCCCACCACTCAGGCGCACTTTAGTTCAGTCACCTCCGGGCATGCGTTGAGACAGGAGGTGGATTTTTGTGACGTGTGATTGTTAGTGGTGTCGTCTCACCAGCATTGAGCGCACCGTCGAGCAACGCTACGCTGTGAAGTTTTACGTTAAACCCGGTAAATCCACGTCGGAGACCCTTGAACTCAATAAACCGGCTTAAAACGAGCACCGCGTCGGACGCCCGACGACCGCCGAACCGATGGTCGGGTGGCCAAGGTGAAAAAAGTTTTCGACTCTGACAGGCGTTTAACCATCGCCCTTATCAGTGAGGAGACCGGCCTTTCAATCGGAGCCGTCCACACCATTGTAACAGAGGATCTTGCGATGAGGAAAGTATGCGCGAAGCTGGTGCCCAAGGTCTTGAGCGAGGAACCAAAACTGTCGCGGGGGGGAAATTTCGCAAGAAATTTTTGAATGTGTCCAGGAAGATGAAGATTTTCTCGATAACATTATTACCTCAAAGGATAGTTCAAAAGGACCTCAAAGGATATCCTCCATCGAGGCGGTTCAAGCGGTGACGACGAAGGCTCTCAACAGTATTCCGGAACCCGACTTCCAGCGGGCTTATGACGAGTGGCAGACGCACCAAACTAAGTGTATCGATGCAGGAGGAATGTATTTTGAAGATTATTAAGTAATTATAATGAAAACTGCAATAAATTTTGATTTTTGGAACCAGTCCCGATACTTATTGTACGGACCCTGTTTATCGACTGTGGCAGTATGTTGCGAAAATCATCCGAAGCCTTGCCCCAACTTGTCTTGTTAAACACTAGTCACTCACAGGCCGCCATCCATAGTCGCATATCAACACACGACTTGAGACCAAATTGCATAAATTGGAAGGACCTCTCTTTAGCAATAATTTTGAAAATGTTTTTCGGTAGGAGAGATAATGTCAATAAAGTTAGGGAGAATAAGAGTAGAACGGTAAGATTTAAGATGCCGTTTTTTCCGCGAAAGATAAGGGATCAGAATAACCCTGTCCGACCACGGAAGGGTCATACGTATACGGGTCAAAATTAGTTTGGTGTGTGTTCACCCCCTGCCGCACACCCTAGCGGTGGCTTGCAGAACACTAAAAAAAGAAAACTTCATGAGAACCCTCTAATTGATAAAGATGCCTTCATTCGAGCATAGCTGACAGGTAATCTTTTTTAATGCGGGCTTGAATCTAAGTACTTCATTTGCGCTAAGGTGCGCTCGAGCAATCCTGTGACTAATCAATGATTGTAATATCGGCCAATCAGAATTAATGAATGATTTATTTCCTTAATTAACGGAAATTTCGCAAATCAAATGATGGTAATCGTGAAAATGGCAACAGCATCGCATGTTTTAAAACCGTGGTAAATTTTTATTTAAACATTCAAAATTATAAATTATCAGTGGATATATTTAGCACTAATGGAGCAAGTTTTTCCTTCATTATAAGTGAATAATATGAAATTTAATAAATATATACAATTGAATTTTTCAGTTTTTCAATGAATTCTATTGACTGTATTTAAGACTTAGGCCAGTATTAATAGTCGTCTCCAAACTCTTGGGAGACTTTAAGGGATATCTTTTTCTCAAAATTTTCAAACATTTTTGACGCAGAAACCCAGTGTTGGGATATCGCGTGGGAATTGTTGACAGCCCAGATGTCTCGCCTTCCATAGCTAGTAGACCACTATCAATACGGGCCTTAAATAGTTAAGTGCGTTTGACCAAGGATGTTATCAGTGCCTTAGAAGATTGTCAGCCATTTTATAATGAAGGATTCCGAGTAGCAAGAACTTTGCGTGAATATTTTGGAAAAATATTGGCAAAAAACACCTTAATTTTTCAAATGCTACAAAAGACTCAAGGGCAAGGTTGGATTTCAGTTTATTCAATTTTCATGAGTGGCAAGTAACAGGATTCCTAAATCTGGGGTCAATTAGACCCTATTTAATGACGATCGAAATTTGATTAAAAACATTATAAAAGATATGCAGTTATTTCACAGTGTAAAAATTATTTCCATTGATTCGAATCTTTAGTGTTCGTGCATCGCCCGTTTCTGGCGGGGCATCGGCCGAGTTTTCTCTCCCTGACCAAGTTAGGCCATCCCACAATGGCGCGCGTTTCAGGCGAAGTAGTAGAAAGGGGAATTTTCGCGGCGACATTTTCGCGCCAATTCACAAAAGCTTCATGAGACTCTTTTTTCCATGAATGTATACAACATGGTCACCAAGTATTAACAGTTAAAGGCAGTGCTTCGAAGGACATCAGACAGTTTACGCTTCAAATAGGGAACTTCATCAATACAGAAAAACTTCAGCTGTTTTTAGATGGAGTTTGTATATTTAAAAAAAAGCCAAAAACGTTAAAATAAATTTTTTATGAGTTATAAAGTTGATCAGTGGAAATCCAACGATTATGCTACTTTCTCTTTTTAATCCAGGTTCCCTAAACATCAATTCAGCTCAGAATTTTTCGCACCTACTTGACTTTCATGCAATCTTCCAATTGATTTTATTTTTACTACTAACATTCATTTTATGTCCACCCGCCCGTTTTCTCGACCTTGGCATTCGGCTGATAAATCAAGTTATTATTTGTGCTTCTAGTTAGAAGTAATAACGTAAGAAGAATCAAGTGTTGTCTCTACTCAACCGTTAAACTCCTGTCGGATGCTGGAGCGACAAATGGAGAATTGGAGCAAGCGAATGCATTGTCACTGCGAATAGCGGTTGTCATTTCAAGTGGTGGTATTTATGGGAGGTGACCGACATCTGATTTGCACCAACAGTGATGGACAGGAAAGGATGAAGAGAAACCCGGCGTCAGCATTAGCCTAATCTTGACGGAAGGTGCCAAGGGGTAAGCTTGCTTAACGTCCCATCCGACGGACGGCGCACTCACTCAAACTGCCCTCCACAAAGCACCTCAATTAGGGATACCAAAGAAAAATATTCATATTCGCCGCCTGGATTCGTACCCGGGCCCTCTCGGTGGGAATCCAGTACGATAGCCACCGCAACATCTCGATCCATTATATAGCATTATGGGTATTACTATGACGCCTTGCTGACCCCTGTCCAGGGATGGTGAGTCGAGGTGCGGTGAACGAGATCTCTCCAAACTGGGCACTCAGACGAGCAGGGTCACTGGGTCGTTACTGGAAATGGGGCATGCGCTCGACGGAAATCTCTCGACGGCAAACAACCGACTGACCTCAATCCACTGGAATACCGAGCCTTCAAAATATGGTTCCGAAAGGAACCTTTGGGCAAGCAAGAAAGGAGCGAGCAAACAGTATTAGTTTTCGGACAACCCATTTCGCGCGCGCGATAACCCTTGATACCATCTCCTGACTTCGTCCTGCTCTCCCACGTACAACGTCCTTGGGACTTGGATTGTGCGCGAATTTGTACATGTTTGTTCCTTTCGTAATGCGTATTCCGTCAGCCGTTATCGGAGCAACTCCCATTCGCAATGCAACCCAGTAAGCGGAGCCAAGTCCACCAAATATCCACGCTAGGCAAATTCCTTGAAGCACAAATATTCATGCGAGCCCGTCGATAAAAATTCTCTGCCGAAACATCTCATCTACATCTACATAATTCCCGTAAGAGCGTGTGGCGGGGGGCGTAAGGTCACCAACCGTAAAAGGGAACGTAACCACTTGCAAAATCAACACATACATTATTGCTTGTGATTGGCGGGTCGCTGGCGTAGGGAGAAATCTCTCGTAAGCCCTGTGTGCGTAAATGTTTTATTCTAACGAGGTTCAATTCTATTTAATACATCTGCATTCACAGAATACCTCGCAAGCCGCCTCAAGGGCAAGGGACGAAGGGTGTTAGGTAACCACTAATCCTTTCAAATTACACGCGTGCAAATACATATAATATCAACTACCAAACAATTGCACCTTAGGATGCAGTAAAAATTTATAAAAAATATTTCATTTATTTTTTTACCCTGAATATTCCCTCACCATATTCTTTGCCCATATATTAAGAGTGCGCCTGGGGTTGATCTCTCCCATAATACTTCATCTACATCTACATAATAATCCGCAAGCCTCCGCAAGGACGTGTGGCGGGGGGTGTTAGGTCACCATCAGTAAAAGGAAACAAACCCACATGCAAAATCAATACATTCATACAAACCTATACCCAAAATGGCGTATACATTCATGCAAAAATCATTTCAATTTACATGCATGCAAGTACACATACTATCAACCGGGACCAAATTTACCTAAAACATATCAAACATCGGGACAAAATTTACCTAAACATTTAGCCCAAGTTCCTAAACGCTAAAATTTAATTTTTGGCCCCTTTCTTACCCATGGAAATCTATTTTGAGTCCATGAAATCATTAGTTTGCAATGTATTGAATATGAAAATTACGAAGTGGCCAAAGTAAAAAATAAAACGCGAGAGCAACTCGATTCCCTTTGACAACTTCTTGGAGAAATGAACTCGGGACGATAGACAAAATAATTGTTAGGCAATAAAAAATGATGCAATAGAAATGAGTATCGTGGGAAATGTACTTTTGAAGACCTTCTGCTTTTTCAGAGAATAGAGAGGCATGAAATTCTGGAGACATGGGAGTGGAAAAAAGTCAGTGAATCCGGCGAGATAGGGGATGCTGGCAAAAGGAAGGATAGGGTGCTGATTTTTTTGTCCTCGAGACGGGGGGAGGGGGGCCAGAGAGGTCGTTGGAGCGACCGGCGGTGAAGTCTGGTTGGTGGAAAGTGTGCGGGGAGAGGGAGGGGGGGTAGGGGGGAGCGAAAAGGCTTCCGAGTGGCGAGAGTGGGCGGCCGGGTATAAAATTGCCTTTTTTCGTCATATCTGTGTCTGGGATGGGGAGGGAAGAGAAAATGCCGCCCCCCCCACCCCCACAACCCCACCCCCCTCTTTCGGCGTATGGGCAGAGCGGGTGGGGCAGGGGGAGAACAAGGAAGGAAGCGGTTCCGGGGGCCGGGCATTCCGAAGGATGCGCGGAGATGGATGTCGGGAGGCAGACTCCAAAGGGACGCACTCGAGGACCGAAGGGATGCGACCTCCGAAAGGAAAACTACGCCTCTCGGAGAGAGAGAGAAAGAGAGTGGAATAGGTCGACGATTGGGGCAAAACCCTTACCGGAAAAAAGTACGTCATCTGCATCTTGCAAGAATTCTTTTAGAGACCCCTCAGAAGGGAAAAATTGACCAGGGGGGAATACTCAAAAGCACCAAAAGATCGTGTTTTCGTCCATTCGAAGCTGTGACTACGATAGCAGCAGATCTTTCAAACATTCCAGTTGGTCCGAGGTCACACGCCTAGCATCTTAATATCACCTCAAGGGCACCTATGCTTATGACTACGAGTATCGTTGCATTTCGCCGCAAGGTAACCATATTCTTTACAGGGTTTGTATAAAAAGTATCGGTAGCAATTCTTTCCTGAGGTGTTCCCAAAGCGCTGAAATCAGACCGTCGGTAAAGTGTGCGTATAATCGGAGAAATCGCATTTGCATTGAAACGAATAGAGCGCACAAGTGTATGAAAGAAACCACCCCGTGTGCCCTATCATTGATATGATACTATGAGTCACTAGGACATGGTATGATCTGTGGCGGCTCTCCTATTTACGTTCGACGACCAGTCCAACCAATGAAAACAGAGTTCAAGTGATTGGATTGTGATGAATTCATTGAGATTAGTGAGAACATCAAGGCCATCTATTGATTGAATACCATATTTTATTAGGCTTTCGTTTACTTTTTTATGAATGAATCATTTTTATATTTATCATCACTTTAAAATTTGCCGATGCGACAAATCTGCGCTAAACTCGTCCTCCCGAAGGTCTTTGTACGGACGACCAAAAGCGCAGAGCCGAGTGTGTCTGCTTGCGAAGATGCAGCGACATCGCGACGATTCCCCAACCCCCCACGCAGTCCAGACTTGGCACCAGCAGACTATTTCATATCGCAAAAAGTGAAATCTATCATCACTCAAAGGACAGCACCATGGGACCCGCCAAGTGCCGTCCAAGAAGCTTGCACGCTTACCCTTAAGGACCTCCTTTCGGAATCCGCCCACCAGGGAGCCTTAGAGTCGTGGAAAAGCCGCTATTGCCGAAGTGCGCCGATGCTCAAGGTATGTATTTTGAAGACTTTTGAAGCATTGTATCAATATCCGAAATCTATTTTTCCGATACTTTTTTATGCAAACCACGTACGTATGTTTGATGTTACAAAAGCTTCTCTACATGGATTGGCTTATCAGTAAATGAGTGATTTTACTCGAAGTACATGTATAGGCCTTCGGAAACACTAAAGGGAGTGGCCTCAATAGAATATAAATCAAACTGTTATGTACGAAACACTCATCTCCCTGTATAGCAGTTAAATATACTTAAATGGCCAAATTACTGCTATAAAAGCCATAGGAAAATCATCGCATATGCGTCCTTTATTACGCTACACGTGGTCTAATTGAAGTACTTCCCGAAAAAAACATTTCACAGGAAGACCATCAGAATTCCCACGTGATAATTGATCAAATAGTGTATTGGACAAATGTGTGAATAAATGTAGTATTGTTGAAACTGGTGAAAAGGGGAAAATTGAAAAATTCGAAGTGTAAGAAGATCTTTGAGTAGATATGCAAACGAAAGACGACGAGCACTAGATTTGATGGGAATGAAATTCCCCGGATGGGGAGAATATTTGAGGGGCCGCTAGAGGGTGACCACAGAGTAAGTGGACATTCGGGAGAGGGGCAAATTACGGCAAATTTGGACTGGAAATGAGAGAGAAGTGGTTACATGATGCGATGAAAGAATTTACGAAGTGGTTGCCAAAATAGTAGCCAAACCCTGTCACCGAAATCGCAGATAGCCACGGCAAAATGCATAATGGAAAGGAGAGAAAGACGGTAGGGATGGAAGAAAAAGAATGAAAAGATTGTCATTTTGCAAGGCATGACGGAAACTGCAGGTCGGAGGGAACGCGTGAAAGGGAAGCCATTGACCACCAATGAAACGTTTTGCCCAAATGAAAGACAAAGGTCACAGCATTCAAGAAATGAGGGAGGTTAAAATGTTACTGAATCGTAAAGGATTGCATACATCAGTCGACAGGCCAAGAGGCATGAAAGAATAACTTTTCTCAGGGAATAAAAATTATCCAAGTGAATGGAAAATTGACGCAGCTAAAGGGAACTTGACATCTCACTTCCAATCACCTCGTACAATTCTAATAAACAAGTTAAGATTAGAAATTAGAAATAACGATTGAATTTTACAAGAGCGTAACGCACGTAACCCTAGAAGAGTAAGATGAAATGATGAGAAAACTGAGAAAGACTGGCGGTTCATCAAAGATTATGGCAATATTGATAAGCAAAAGAATGAGAAGGCAAGCAAATGAGTATTTAAATAAAGATGAATTTTGAGATCGAGAATATGAATAGTAAGAAGGGAGCTACTATTGCCCCAAGATCTACCGCGGTAATGAACGCCGGCCCTTCACTGCGTTCGTAGAAGTGGACAAATCTTTTCATAGCGTGAATTTAAACATAACTGAAGACTCGCTTCAACGAAAGAAATAGCAACAGTAGGTTGATGCATACCTGCCCTACCTACCTGCCTACCCTTTTTGAAAATGGAGTTGAAAATCCACAACCTAAATATAACCAAATGTAGAAAGATGTCTCAAACCAAAAGCAACGGGGATAATGTTCCTTTTAAGTTAAGAAAGGAAAATGCACGGGAGGTGAGTTTCTAACCTAGGCAGCAAGATCACAAGCGACGGGGGAAAACTGCGTGCGAAATGATTTCCGAGACGAATTATATGTTAGATAAAAAATAATTAATAATGGCGGAAACGAACAACCTGAGCAGAAAGAAATGGCTCATGACACCTTTGAGTCGAGGTTCCAAAGCCGTGAGAGTGGGTGATGGAGGCAGCATAGGAAACAAGGATGGAGGAGGGCAATGAAAATCTGTTACCACACTGGTATGGCAATAAACTGAACGGAAAGAGCGCAAAAATCTGAATAGCAGCGAAGACTGACCCCAAAGCGATACGGCCGGATAGCCTTCAGACCTTTTCTCTATTCCCCGTATCAAATACTGATTAAGATTGGGTGGTCAACGAGGGTTTTATTTTTCCCTTTGAGATGCGCTAAATATTTTTTATTAACTTTTTCTCTTCTCTTCCATGAAGAGCCACCTGAAGACCAATTTTTCTTCCTTCTCGTTCGCTCTTTTACTTTCTTCCAATATTCTTTCATCTTTGCTCTATACCTTGTTTTCTTTTTTTTCCGGACCACTTTGAGGCTTTCCTTCCTTCTCTTCTACCTTGGAATCCCCACAATTTCAACGTTAAGTCTTTCTTCCTTGATAGCATTGCAACTTCCTCTCTGGTGCTGCTTCTTTCTCGGTTTTCCTCTAAACTCCTTGGATCCAGCCTGCTCTTGTCATCCTTTCCCAAAGATGTTCGATGATCCGTTTTGCTGAACTATTGTCCTCCACACCGTATTAATGCCAACAAATATATCCAACTTCTTTATTTACTATCTCAGCTATCTTCTCTGTAATTTGGTACTTTCCATTATTCCTCAATTTCAATACTTTTGAGGCTTTCAGTAAATCTAATGTTTTCCAAATTTTTCGAATTTCTAGTGCTTCTAACTTGCCTAAATTATAGTTTAATGCTACTAATCCGCTTGCATGAAGACATTTGGGCTTCGCCACTAAATTATACGGTCTTATTTTCGCACTCTTAGAAATGAACTACTTGCTGTACACATCTTTAGTTAAACCATACGTCATTTTCATTTTAGTAATCGTTTCCTCGGTAACAATTTTTTCAAGACAACGGTCCTGTTTTATTTCCCCTTCATATTTATTTATTTGACATTCTCTAATCTGTTAATGTCCGCCAGTTTATAAGGAGCTACCTTCAGGCACTACATCAACCAAATTCAGGCATCTATAGAATAACTTTAACGGTGGGGTAACTTGGAAAATGATCCCAAATGTCATGGTAAGGGTGGTATAGTGCGAAATTCCCAGAATGTGTGCGTGCTATTAATCTAAAATCAAAAACGATATCTAAGGTTTCCTAGATATAACTTGGAAATTGGGCCTATTTTTCGGGGGCATGTCATGGAGGTTTTGCGAATTCTTGAAACAACTTCGATATTTCATCTAACTTAAGACACTCTATTATATGCCGGAGATACGAAATTGGGAGAAAGGGATGGATGTTCAACTTTGATTTGGTTTCAAAAATGCCTTAAACTTCCTAAAAGATAAAAGCGTAAAATTTGGTTCCGGTGGGCAAAAAGGGAAGTTTAAAAATAAATAACGAACAAACTTACACACTGAATTCTAATTATCATTCACACATTTTTGATAGGAGATATTGCCGTTGGCGGTAACTTTGCGACTCCCTGAAATTATTTCACATCGTCGTGTTATAATCATTATTTCATGTCGTCGTGATCGCAAATCACTTCATTCAAACGTAAACACTAATTTCGGCTCACTGTTTATTTGCTTATTTCCTCATATCTCATGCTTTCATTCATGCAGGGAAAGTTTTCTCCCTTCATTTTCCTCGTTTCCCCAACCTTCATATCCCTCTCCCACGCATCCAATACCTCCAACTTTTTTCTGCTATCTTAGACTTATACTTGACGACCTTCCCTACTCCTCAACCACTTTCAATACTTCTCCGTTGACATTTCTCTCTCTCTCTCTCTGCCCCCCTCCCCCCAGTTTCTCTTCTTCATCTTCTCCCTGCCCTCATCTCAGAAGCCCTCATTTTCTCCACCTATACACACACTCTCTCTCTCTCTCCGCCAATCCTTTTGCCGATGATCAAGTCGCTGGACCATTAAACGCTTACGCTCTATTTAAAGCCATTTTCAATATCATTCCCAAGTCTTCATATAGGCCTCCTATTCCCTCGTCTTTAAAGATGCCGACGCCAGGCTTTTCCCAATGTCTTGTTGAGCCGATGTCGGTTTTCGTAAAATACCACCCAAATACGCAAGTACAACCACCCTTCCTAATTTATACTTCCCTAATATATTATTTGAATTTCGTTTGCAATCTTTTGGCAATCATATAACATTAGTTTTTCCATTATTCATTTTGAAGACTTGTCTTTTTTAATCCCCTAGTACACCCGACGAAGACCGCCACCCTGAGGTGAGCTAACAAAAGCATTGCTTTATGAAAAACTTACACAACTAATCAGCTTTCCATCGGCCTTCATTGCATGCGTAATCTCTTCCTATGAATACATTAGCATATCCACGAATACTTCCCAGCTAACTACGAGCTAACTCGTATGTCGAGGAATAAGGAATGAATTTACCTTAACACCCTGCCTATTTCGACCATCTTAGTTCTACATCTGATGCTCAGCCTTACTGGTACCGTATATTCTGCGCAATATAATTTACTTGTATTCATAAAGAAAACTAAAAGAATTGGGGCTTCTCATTCAGCGCAGTAAGGCACTCAAGTAATATTATTCTAAATAAATCATTTCTTATTGGCGAAGAAGAAATCCAATCCATATTCAATGCAAATTCTGTCTACTGCCTACTAGGACGTACTGTCTGCACGTAAGAGCCTTCAAATATATTTTGGAAATGGCTCATAAGTGTTTAATGATAAAATTATCAAGAAACAATATGTTATGTACGTACGTGTGGTGGATGCTTAAATTCAGGAAGCAATGGTTTTTGCAGAAAGATGGTATAGGCTTAGGGAAGACGAATGAGTTCTATATCCCTAGTCAGCGGACCATCATGGAGAGTATATAATAGATGACTCTCCACAATTTTGCGTTTTATCCCTAATTCCCGATCCCTGACGGTTGCTGCAGTAACAATCGAGAGATAGGAAACCAAAGGGTGTGAAATTTGTATTCCACCACTAATGAGCTCCACTTTGACTTAACTCCTACACATTATCATTAGTAATTTCAAGGAAATCAGTTTAGCATATTATATTCAACTATTAAAATTTAAAAATTATCAATACGTATTCTACGATTTTTTCTTAATTATAGTTGGTATCCATTTCTTCTATAATTAGCATCCTATTTTCACTTTTAACCATTACTTCATCAAAATTAAAAATATCATCTCATCTCATCGCATGATGGTATGATTTGCTTTATAAACTAATCAAAGAAATGGCACTTTCTAAAGACATTCTATTCTTCATTTCTCAAAAACAGTCCTTCACTGGAAGCAAGGCGTGAACTGCAACGCTTTGCAATCCTTATGGCGGTCCCTGGGTGGACACAGTTCCCATCATTAATATGACGATAGTAGTATGTAAGTATGACCAATTTGGAAAACCACTTCAGGGCCATGATCGGAGAAGGTAGCGCACGAATAACAACAGGGCACAAACCATGGTCTAGGTTTTGAAAAAGAGGCGTCCCCCCCTGGCCATTCCCCCCCCCCCCACCCATTCAACGGTGCCCCCTCCCAGCCACCCCTGCCCGCCGCGAACAACTCGACCACAAACTGGCCGGCTGGCTCCCCCTACCGCGCCCCACCCATAAAACAGTCCACGGCCCATTCCCCCCTTTCTGGCTACGCTCGCTCCCCTACCCTCTTTTGTCCGTAGGTCTACGTTATTTCACGACGGCCGTGTCGCCAGCTACAGAAAAACTGAGAGCACCAGCAGGGAACGGGTGCGGGGGGGGGGGGAAAAGAACACATGGTGTGCGAGCGGGAGCCAGCACTCGACTCCGCTGCGCCCTCCTCCCGCAAGGACACCTAAATTCGCAAACAACGGCCCTTTGCCGCATTTTTTTCGCTATTATCGTATTTTTTTCCGTATTTAACCTTTTCCATCGGCAGCACTCCCAAACCCACTTGGTGAGCACCAAGGCCCGCACGTAGCGCAGAGTGGGGGCGCAACCGAAATTATTGGCGCCCGACAAACTAGCGCCACTTGCCCCCCCTGCTTCGGCCGCGACGCGCAGCAACCTGTTCCGCGCACTGGCGGGCGTCGAATTGAAATCAACGAGCGAAACAGTGAAGGAGGGCTCGTGTCCACAACTGAGTGAAACAGCTTCTGATAGAACATCGCATGGGAAGCGATAAGAACAATGATTAAAAGAAAAAGAAAGGTGAAATAGTTCGTTGATTCGTGCTAGATTACTGCATTCGCACAAAGAAGAAACTCTTGTCTTCAGATTCGAACGAAGGGGATCATCGCCGCAGAGACTCTTCAGCTCAAATCGCTCCAGGTTCCTCCAGGGAATCAGGGTCGGAAAATGATTCCTTGAACTTTGCCCTATTCCTTTCTATCCTCTCATCGTCTTCCAAGAGAGCAGCACACCCGGGGCACAGTAAGCACACTGAGCATTCGTTGGTGTGATCACGGCGAGTGAATCCGCGATAGTTTGATCCCACGAAAGTGATAATTGAAAAGCTAATCGTCTCAAATTGCGCATTCTCCCATTTGATTTTCCTAAATTTTCCAGCTGGATATTGAGGCCAAAAGATTTAAGAATTCACTGGAATAGCATATGTATCTACATTCCTCTTCATAAAATTATTCGTTCACTTGAATCATAAATATTGTAGATACGATTGTCGCAAGAAATGCAGAAATGTTTTTAACAGTCTAGTCATGATCGTCCCAACCTGGGAAGAAGGGTCCCAGGATGCTTTTGGAGAGAAATCCCCAAACTTCTATTCCGTAATTAAAGAAGAAATATTTTTCTTGTGCCTGTAGAAATGTTTCCCGATTGAAGTTACATATCGCTTGCCGAGCCTATGTTGACAAAAAGTTGAAATCCATGAGGTAAACGGTGTGTAGGAGCTCAGAAATGTAATCATAAATATTGTACAAAGATTAATGCAGGTAGAGAATTGCAAGGGCTCTAATTAAACATCGAATGGAAAACGAGATTTTCATCGCCTTCATTCAATTCTTCATGTGTATCTGTGGAACAAAAATGTATTGAATAGTTTTGCTCTGCTGCCAATGCCAATGAGGAGCACTGAAATTCATAACCAAAAAGTTAACAATCATTTCAATCCCCTAATTGCTAAGGAAAGTTAGTTATTTTAAGTAAGGGCCATTCAGACCTCCTATCCACGATCAGTAAAATAGTCATAGAAGGTTACCCAAACTTGTTACGCCCCATCCTGTTATCCCTTCTCTTCCGAAAAAACACATTTGCGTATTCTAATTCAGGTTTCCGTCTGAGAATTATCGGTATAAAACTAAAAGGTGAAGAGGAGATGTGCATTTAATTTTAATTTATAAAATAATACTTTCTCCAAAGGTGAAGTTATCTTCACACCATCGTGGTAGACTTAAGTGATTTCAAGCATTTTAAATATTCTATGCCCACCGTGATCAAGTATATTGCATGTATTCGCACGAAGATTTATCAATTTCATTTTATAAGCTTAAACAATATTATTCTCCAAATAAGAAAGGTTTTAAAACTGTGAAAAAATTCTAATTTCATGGATGTCGCCAGATTATGACATGTAGCGTTTTCATTTCTTCTGGACGGACATTGAAAAACATCATTTTCCATGACAAACTCCGATTAAATATCGTTTTCCGCGCTGAGTAATTTCCTAAATTATGATCTTAATTATTTCAACCGGCGCTAATCAAAGATACAAAAGAGAATCCACAGGTAATGCACCGAGAAAAGAAATGCAGTTCATGAATCACATCTAGCAACCACAAGGAATATGTATTTATGTATGTATGCGTATATACATATATATATATATATATATATATATATATATATATATATATATTAGAGAAAATCATGGAGAATGGTAAAGAGTTGAGTACTATCGAAGAAAAATGGGAATGTATCACGAAGATAGATAGATAGATAGAGGTCTTTATTTGGGCGAAATTGAGACCAAATGGTCCCTTCTTCCATTTAACCCATCGTCGTATACATATTATATTAGGTATTAAACTTATAGTTACATTCATATGTACACATAAATACATGTAGACAGACATCAATTCATTAAGCACAGATTTGCACATCGAAAAGAAAAAAGTATACCTATATATATATATATATATATATATATATATATATATATATATATATATATATATATATAATTATATATATACATATATGTATATATATACATATACATGTATGTATATATATATATACATATATATATGTATGTATATATATATATATATATATACACACACACATAAACATACATACATGCATGCATACACATACATAAATACATACATACACATACACACACATACATACATATATTCATACACATACCTACGCATATACATACATATCCACACACACATACATTTACACATACACACATAAACATACATACATGCATGCATACACATACATAAATACACACATAATTATGCACATATACACCCTTACATACATACATACACATATATAAATTAAGAATACACCTACATATACTCAAATTAAATGACAGTGAAGATAGAGTACAATAAAATGAGGAAGGTCTAAGCAAAGAATGAGGTTTGTGGGAAAAGCTAGGGAGAGCGTGGCATTGCTCAACTAGTAAAAACCCACGCAGGAAAAACACCCACGAAGAGAAGGGGGGTGTGAAAAACCTGCGAAAACCCTATTAATTAGAGGAAAGATACATGTACATTGTAACAATCATTTTTACATAGTATACATATTATTAAGTTACTGAAATTGAATTGGAGAAATTAAATACATTGACAACACATGCGGAGTAATGAGAAGCGTGAATATTTCTAAAAATAATGATGCAAACTCCTACCGCTTGAGATGACAAAACAAAAAAGGAGGGTAAAAAAAAGTAGACACAGTGATCTGTATAGCAGCTGAGTGGAATGACGGAGGTCATACTGGTTAAGTTAAGTACCTGAGGAAAATGAACTTGTGAAGTGCTCTTCTAAATGTTGTTGTTGATGAAGAGTTTTTTATGTCATCTGGGAGAGAGTTCCACAGACGGCATGCTGTAACATGAAAAGATTTGTGATAGATATCCGTGCGATGGTGTGGGACAAGAAGTTTATTATTACCCCTAGTATTTCTGTTGTGGATTGAGCTGATGAAGAGGAAATTTTTGTATAGATATTTATTATTTTATGAGTAAATACGTAACGTGTCAGTATTCTGGGAAGAGATCTGTGGTGCGGACGCCTCTCTGTTGTTGTTCCCGTGTAGTGATTTGTCAAGATTGAAAAAATTTACATTCGAGCAGTGCTACAATACTTGTTACAGAAAGGCATGAAAGCAATGGAAATTCATAGCGACTTTCAGAACACTCTGGGGGACTCCTCTTCTTCATATTCCACTGTTGCCAAAAGGACAAAAGACTACAAGTTTAGTCGGGATAGCTTAGATATTGATCCGCGCAGTGGTCGGCCAAAATGTGCCAATACCCCAGAAATTATTCAAAAAGTACATAAAAAGGCCATGGAGGGTAAAAAAAAGTAGACACAGTGATCTGTATAGCAGCTGAGTGGAATGACGGAGGTCATACTGGTTAAGTTAAGTACCTGAGGAAAATGAACTTGTGAAGTGCTCTTCTAAATGTTGTTGTTGATGAAGAGTTTTTTATGTCATCTGGGAGAGAGTTCCACAGACGGCATGCTGTAACATGAAAAGATTTGTGATAGGTTTCCGTGCGATGGTGTGGGACAAGAAGTTTATTATTACCCCTAGTATTTCTGTTGTGGACTGAGCTGATGAAGAGGAAAATTTTGTATAAATATTTAGGTGTGTGGTTTGAAAGTATTCCGTAGAAAAGTGAAAGAATATGTAAATACCTGCGGCCTTCTAGCTTTAACCAGGATATTCTATTAAATGAGTCGGAAATATGATCGTACTTCCTAAGATCACATATGAACCGCACACAGGAATTATGGGTCCTCTGGAGTTTGGTTTTCAGTTCACCTGAAAGGTCTTGGTATACTACATCACAGTAATCAAAGTGTGGTATGAGAAGAGTGGACACAAGAAGCATCTTTAAGGAGGGGGGAGCAGTGTGCTTTAACCTTTTCAGTGGATGCAGGAATGAGTTAATTTTTCTGCAGATAGCAATTGCATGATCAGTCCAAGATAATGTTTCATTTATGGTTAAGCCTAAATTATTTACTGTCCTTAGGTATGGTATGATAGATCCTTGCAAATTTAGTGGTGGTAGTTTATCAATACTTATTTTAGAATGTAGTTTATGGTATCCGATTATAATTGACTGACTTTTGATCGGGTTTATTTTCAATAAATTATTTATTCCCCATAGTGACAAAGCAGCTAGATCTGCATTAATTTCGTTTATAATTGTAGGTAGGTCTTGAAGGCGGGAATGGTGATATATTTGTAAATCATCGGCATAAAGGTGATGATTGCAATTTAAAATGCATTTACTAATATTGTTTATAAACAGGGAAAAAAGCAAGGGTCCAAGAATGGATCCTTGTGGAACACCCCTGTGTATTTGAAGCCAGTTAGAGGATGAATTAGGTGTAATGACTCTTTGGAATCGGTTACTTAGGTATGAGCGAATCCACAGTAAAGACGAGGAAGAAAAATTCAGGTTTTGAAGTTATGCTTAGAGAATATCTTTGTCAATAGAGTCGAAGGCTTTGGTAAAGTCTAGGAGAGTCATTATTGTCACCTCTTTGCGATCCATGGATAGTCGGATGTCATCTATTATTTTAAGGAGAGCGGTAGCTGTGCTGAGCAAGGACCGAAAGCCTGATTGTAGAGGATCAAGTAAGTTATTTTCATTGAGAAACTTTGAAATTTGTTCGTGAATGAGTCCCTCGAATGCTTTTGATAAAGGAGGCAAAATGCTGATTGGTCTGTATTCAGCAATGATAGTGGGTGTGGATTTTTTGGGGATGGGACGGACGAGGGCACGTTTCCAGAGTAAGGGATATGTTCCAGTTAGAATAGACCAATTAAAGATATGAGTTATAGCAGGAAGTACAATGGGAAGTAACTTATGTATGAGAATAGCTGAGAAATGTTTAACTTTGTAACTAATTGGGAGGGAAATAATCTTTTCCCAAAAATGTATTACTACAAATTTCAAATTTAATTCCAATTGCCATGTATCGCACCAAGTCTGAATTGCATTTAGGTCGTTAGCTAACGCGACTCCGTCTTCGCGCCTGCGAATGCCCCCATAAATCACCGCATCGTCAGTAAAAAAACGAAGCCTGCTATTAACCACGGTACTGAGGTCATTTATATAAATAATTTACAAGAGGGGGCCTATGACACTTCCCTGGGGTATAGTAGAGTTTCCGGCCGCAGTAACAGCGACCGGAAAATATGGAAATTTTTTCAATACCACCATATGCGTTTAGCGACTTTTAATGTAATATTCCCAATATCAGGGTTGCCAAAGTTCGGAATTCTTAAATTTCTAAATTCCTGAAGATTATCAGTGTCCATATCTTTAGTTGAGCGTTTTATTTAGCGTAGCAGTGAAGATTTGTCACTTCAATATGCAAATGGACAGTGAGTAGCATCTTTATCTTTAGTATTTTAAGTGTTTGGTCACATTGTATAAGCTTTAGTGTAACTTAAATTACTTCCTTACTTAATTTTATAACAATCATAGTCGAAATGATTTGTTTAAGAATATCATTCCAGAAGAACTCTCCCTTATATGACCTTATCTACATCTTCATTTACATAATACCCCACCGCAAGGGCGTGTGGCGGGGGGTGTTAGGTCACCACCCGTAAAAGGGAAAAAACCTCATGTAAATACAGTACATACATGTAAGCATCTACCCACAGGGGCGTCTACATTCATGAAAAAATCTTTTCAACTTACGCAACTTACTAATTAGAAATAATAATAGTAATTTTCCAGATCTCGTCGTAATTATATCCAATTACCCTCACTTTTAAGAATTTACATTCATGTATTTCCAGCCTCAAAGTCTACCGCAATTAATGCAGTTTGAAATCATGAATTATCAACGCAGCAACCATGGCAAAGGCTTTATACACTGCGCGTAGTGTTGACTAGTGTCTAGGAAAAACCGCACGGCTTTTGTTGGTGAAGGTTTATTTTGACACGTGACGACTGTCATTCCTTTTCCCTTTAAAGCATACATGTATTTTCACCCTCGAATTTACTTCCGAAAGTAAATATTTTACTTAAGTTTAGTCCGTTAAATTTGATGCTCTACTTATTTCACAATTTACATACAAATACCCGTCCCATCAATAATACTGTTCCTTCCTTAGTTAATTTGTCGCTCTTTTATATATATTTTCACATTTCTACACTCGACACTCAATTTACAGGAACATTTATGTATTGACGTAAAAAGTACGGGAAATAATTAGCCAAATAATTTACGAGGGTCATCCGGAAAGTAGTACCCGTTCGTGCCGCATGAAGTGCTGACGACGCGAGTAGCCGCTGGACGAGGTCAGATAGCTTCAGTGGCTTGTCTGCCTTCTCTGAGCCAAGTTGCGTGACGCTAGCATTGCCTGTGTTGTTTCTGTGATTGTTTACAATGTTTAAAAAAATTGAGAACGCCGCCAGTTGTGAAGTGAGGGCAGTGATTAAATTCCTCAATGCAAGAAACGTTCGCCCATGTGATATTCATCGCCAATTAAAGGAGGTGTATGGAGACAATGTAATGGACGAGTCGTCTGTTCGGCGGTGGTGTCGCAACTTCAACATGGGGAGGGGGAACACACACGACGATGAGCGTTCGGAGAGACCGTCTGTCATTACAGACCAACTGGTGAGCTCAGTTGACGAATTCGTGAGGAACGATCGGCGCGTCACAATTGATGACATCTGTGAGCATTTTCCCAATGTTTCTCGAACAATTGTTCATGAAATTGTTAAACACCATCTGCATTATGCAAAAATTTGTGCAAGATGGGTCCCTCGCGTATCTCAATGAGCTGGCGGCGAAGGACTATGCAGCAGGAATACAGAAACTTGTCACACGTTATGACAAATGCCTTAATTTGATTGGAGATTATGTTGAGAAGTAGTTTAAAGTATCCTCTTTCAAATAAAATTTTTTATGTTTGTTAATATTTACTTTTGTGTCTTTATTTCACGAACGGGTACTACTTTCCGGATGACCCTCGTATATCGTCAATGGTTCCATCGAATTTCAGTGGAGATTATTACTTGCGATATTTAAGATACAATGAGAAAAGAAGCTTTTAGGAATGACGTCCATGGCCTTCTCCGTGGGGTCTCGAAACTATCCGTGAATGTGGAACGCCCTTGGTTCGGTTCTAGTTTCGCAAGCTTTGGGTCTCCGATGGTCCCCCTTGCCGAAGGAAGGCTTCTTTCTCAATGATTAGCATATTGTCTCGATGGATGCTAGTCGCGCAATACGTCGCCCCCCGCCCCCCTACTTGGGAAGAGGAGTGTCATCTGTTCCTGCTGCCCCCTCCCCCGCCCGTGTCATCGCAGCGCAGCAGTGGGGGTGCGGGGGGGGGGTGGGAGGGGCGAGGGAGAGGGAGCATCTCGGAGGGAAGGGAATAAAAGGAAGGGACGCGCCGCGGATGCCCCGCGCGCCCGCCTCGGGACTTCCAGGATATTGGGGGTTGCACCGTCGCAGAAAAATCACTTCCAAGTGAGCAAAATAAAACAAAAATCCTTCTCTTGGCATTTTTCTAACTGCACACATGGCGCCACTTACGTAAGGGGTGCATGTTTTCACGCCTGCCGCCCCTGGGGCTTGTACCCGAGAGTGTAGCTCTGCGGGTGTAGAAGAGGTGAATAATTGCCAAGGGGAGAGGGAATGGGGGAGGAGATTGAGAGGGAGCGAGCACCAATGAAAGACACCAATAGCTTCCATTCCTCCCCTTCTTTTTAATTCCTTCACGGAGGATAAATATGCGGAGATAGTGCGGCGTTAGAGCTATTGTTCTTCTTGGTGCCGGCAATTAATCCCGTATATTGATTTCATTGAAGGAGTTCAAACTTGCATCTATCCATTCAATCACAAGATGGTCTCATTTGAGGATTTTTGAATTCTTTATCCCCTCTCTTTAAATTCCTTTAAAAATCCTTCTGCTCAATTATACGCAACTTTGTTGAACAAACTCTTCCTACACCGGAAATCAATTTAATAAAATATTTGTGCTGGCCAACGCCCTTTCGCTCCTTCGTTTAATATATATGTATGTATATATTTACATGTGTATTTGGCCAATGTGGCTCATCTCTTTCTTCTGGCTATGCGTGCCACGAAACACACTGTTCCTTTCCTGTATGATGTTGTATGAATTCTAACCCACTGTCCTTTCCTCTTGTATGGTGTGTATTTCTCCTTTGAGGGTGAAACAGCCCCCTAACGCCATCTCTTGGCTAAAGAATCGGGGCGCTTGGTGACATACAGGGACGTAGCCAAAAGTGGTACGACTGATTTTCTCTGGCGCGAACGGAGCAGTGCAGGGGGGTCTGCCTGGCAAGGTAAGGTGGAGGGGGTTCTTAGCAACAGACCGACCCCAGCCTCAGTCACCTGCGGCCTGTCGTTGAGTGAGGGCACCGTTTTTAGTGAAGCAAGTTTTTTGTCCGCGTCGAAAAACAAAATGAATCTGAATTTAGAGCAACGCTATTCCGTGAAGTTTTGTGCGAACCTCGGGAAGACGGCAACTGAGACCCTCGATATGATCAAGCAGGCTTATGGGGACACTGCCTTAGGCCGTTCTACAGTATTTGAGTGGCACAAGTTGTTTAAAGAGGGTAGGGAGCTCGTTGAGGACGACCATCGCTCCGGATGGCCGTCGACGGCAAAAACCGACACGAATGTGGACAGAGTGAGGACACTGCTGAACACAGACCGACGCTTAACCAGTGAAGAAATTGCAGACCAGTTGGGTCTGTCTGCATCCAACGTCCAACGCATTATTTCACAGGATTTGGCCATGCGCAAGGTGTGCGCCAAGATGGTGCCGAAAATTCTGAGTGTCGACCGACAGCTCCTGGCCAAATACGGTGTTGCCACGTTGCCGCACCCGCCCTATTCTCCCGATCTGGCACCACTGGACTTCTTCTTCTTCCCCCTGATGAAAAGACCGCTCAAGGGACGGCGTTTTGACTCGATAAAGCCCGTTCAAGAGGCTTCGACAAGGGTCACCAACGGCATCCCCAAAGAAAATTTCCAGCGGGCGTACGAGGAATGGGACCAACGCTATACTAAGTGTGTAGCAGCTCAAGGAGCATTCTTTGAAGATTATTAAGTCGATGTAAGTATATCGTCAATAAAATTCTTGTAAAAAAATCAGTCCTACCACTTTTGGGTGCAACCCTGTACCTTAACCGGTAGATTACCGAATAATAATTTTATATATATATATATATATATATATATATATATATATATATATATATATATATATAATGTGGACTCTGTAGTCCAGTGTGTAGAGCGCTTGGCTTCCGAGGAATGGGATCAATTTCGAGTGGCGCCTCTAGGGCCTCAGTTTCACTCAAGACGTGTGCTTTTCGCGAACTGCCACCCCTGCTAGATGATGTGATCGCCGCATGCCTTTCGTCTTACCAAATACTATGTGATCTCTAGTCTCATTATAGCAACCTTCGGGTTGATTCCTTATTTGGGTCGAGTGGTGGTTTTATTGGATTACCAAGAGTGCAACTACTAAGAGCGTGACGACTGAGTTTAGGAAGGGGTGGAGAAACTTTCGGTAAACAAAAATTGACCGGAATGAAAGGAGTGATTGTGGGAAAGAAATGAGATGACACTAGAAATTAAAGGAAAGCAGCTCAAAGTAGCTCCATTCATTCAGAACCCTATCAAACTCTTTCCCAACATCAGGGAAGGTGGCACACGATATTCACATAATATACCGAATAGGAGACAGAAAAAATGTAGTTTTAAATGTTCGTGCATCACCCAATATATATCATTTGAAAATCTGAGAGATGGCGCTCGTAATACTGGAAAATGTTAGGTTTTACTACACCCAACCTCTCACTCAATTGCTGTCAAAGTTTCTTCTACATCCATCACGTGGTTTCATTTTCATAGTTGTATAAATAAAAAAATCTTTCGGTTATTTAGCAAAATGAAAAGAAATCAGTTTCTTCGGTGATTTAACACTTATATTAAAAGCCTCAACACCGATAGATATCGAAGTCGAGTAGGATGAAGTTTATCTGATCCTGTGTTTGCAACATTGGGTTTTAACTTCGGGCAACTCAACGAGCTTAAACGTGACCATTCATCCTCCTCAAATGAAGTACATTTTTCGGGACGTTCAGTGGAAGTGACCTCATCCGTAATGATTCATTAAATCCATGATATGGTTTTGAGTAATGTTTGGAATCAAATGTCACGAAATAAAACGTCGAAGTCACATGCAAACCACAAGGTACATTGTTTTTCATTTTGCGCGAAACATTCTGGGAAAAAAACTCGGCGAAATGGATGCCGCGTTTGCTCTAAGTAGAGAGTAAACACAAATAGGTGGACGATTCGGAGGCTGGGTTGGCGCTTACTCACCCAATCCTGAGAAGAGCTTCTGCGTCGAAACGTAACTGTGGACGAAGCATTGCATACTACTACACTACGGAGGTAAAGGAATAATCGAAACAAGATTCTAAAAGCATTTCGGCTGAGAACAAGATGAATACGAAGGAGTCGAGACCCAAGTGGGACTTGACGTCCACTGGGATGAAGACGAAGGACCCGAGACCCCGTTGGTGGCGGGGTAACGTCCTCGTCTGCCATTCCAAGGGTCGCGGGTTCGATTTCCGCCCGGGTATGTTTTCCTTCACCTAGAGCTTAGGTGTTTGTAAATGTGACCATTGTTAATAGTCCGATGTCAAGGCCAAAATGTGCCGTTTTCGGACAAATGCTGAAAAAATGAATAAATAAATAAAAATAAAGACGATTAAATCGGTTGACAAGGTGATGGCCCCAGTGGAATGCAAGGGGAAAATTTCTACATCGATCCCTTGCGGAAAGGACGAACGATAAATGGAGAGTATTGTGCCTAGTTATTTCGCCGATTGAGAAAAGAAATCAAGAAATTGCGCGAGGTCACACGTGAGCAGTTTCGAAGGCAGAAATTGTGAAATTAAAGTTCGAATTTTCACGAAATCCACCATACTCAACAGATTTGGTCCCAGTGACTTAAGTTCCTAATCTTGAAAAAATTGCTCGGTGGGAAACGACTCAAGTCGAACGAGGATTTTATCGCCAATACACATGCCTGTTCAAGAGAACCTTGCGAAATCCTATTTATTGGGCGGCTTTAAAGAGTTAGAGAAACGCTGAGAAAAGTGTAGCTGGTTGAAAAGAGATCATGTTGAAAGATAAAAACGTAGCCAAAATGAGCTCTGTTCTTGGAGACCTATTGAACTTTCCATGTATATTATGGCATTAAGAAATCAATCTTAAGAAAATGGAACACAACCGCACGTCCTCTTGATGGTGTCGTTACAACCACATGCTACGTAGAAGTAAGTGGTGATTGCTAAGGTGAAATGCCTTCTTTATCATATGGATGAAATTGCCAAAAATATTTAAAAACTTAATCACGAAAAGCGGGTATGGACAAATACGAGGGTCATCCGGAAAGTAGTACCCGTTCGTGCCGCATGAAGTGCTGACGACGCGAGTAGCCGCTGGACGAGGTCAGATAGCTTCAGTGGCTTGTCTGCCTTCTCTGAGCCAAGTTGCGTGACGCTAGCATTGCCTGTGTTGTTTCTGTGATTGTTTACAATGTTTAAAAAAATTGAGAACGCCGCCAGTTGTGAAGTGAGGGCAGTGATTAAATTCCTCAATGCAAGAAACGTTCGCCCATGTGATATTCATCGCCAATTAAAGGAGGTGTATGGAGACAATGTAATGGACGAGTCGTCTGTTCGGCGGTGGTGTCGCAACTTCAACATGGGGAGGGGGAACACACACGACGATGAGCGTTCGGAGAGACCGTCTGTCATTACAGACCAACTGGTGAGCTCAGTTGACGAATTCGTGAGGAACGATCGGCGCGTCACAATTGATGACATCTGTGAGCATTTTCCCAATGTTTCTCGAACAATTGTTCATGAAATTGTTAAACACCATCTGCATTATGCAAAAATTTGTGCAAGATGGGTCCCTCGCGTATCTCAATGAGCTGGCGGCGAAGGACTATGCAGCAGGAATACAGAAACTTGTCACACGTTATGACAAATGCCTTAATTTGCTTGGAGATTATGTTGAGAAGTAGTTTAAAGTATCCTCTTTCAAATAAAATTTTTTATGTTTGTTAATATTTACTTTTGTGTCTTTATTTCACGAACGGGTACTACTTTCCGGATGACCCTCGTTTATACATGCATAGGACTCTAATCAACCGTCACTCATATTAAACCGAGCCGATAACTTCGAGTTTGGCTCAAACACCGACGGGAGGTCTGGTTGGGTAAGGGACTATCTGGTCTCAATCTCGCCCCCAATAAAGATGTTCTATTATTATCGTTGACCCTTAGTCCGGCTGTTGCAAGAATACGATTGACTAAGATACATGTAGGAACTTTTAGTATTAGCCCTCAAATACGAACATCCCCCCAAATCGAATGAGAAATCATTCAGCATAGGTTCTCCATATACCCCGTAGACAAATATAAAATGGGAGATCGGCCTATCGAGTTAAATGTACAATGTGCCTTCCTCTTCGAAGTCTCAGTTTAATACTTCGACACTGGCAGCTATTTCAGCAGTATTCCGAATCCTGCATGACTGCTTTTAAATAACAATTTGAGTGACATATCTCATCCGCTTCATGAGAATTTAAACAATGGCACATTTTGTATAGGTCTATGACAATGCCTACGTCGTATTTATTTTCATCCCTTATTCTTTCCCTAAAAATACTACCATTGCAAACCCCCTATCCATTCCTAATGGAGCAAATTACCTTAGCTGCTGTATACTACTGCTATACTTACTACTAGGGTTCCCAGATTCCCGACATTTTAAAATCTTCGGGAATCCAGAACGGGAAATCGTATTTCCCGAAAATTCTCGAGTATTACCGAAATTATCTTTTTTATTTAATTTCAGTTCATCATTAGTAATAATGACATTAACGGTAAATGCTAATGGCAACCGGGCCGCTGGCCACGGCGGAGTCTTTCTGAGGTTTCTAGACACTCCTTTACATACGTCATAGATCAACGCAAAACTTGATTAGATGTAGTTTCGATTTCTACACACCTCTCAATATTTCACAACACTCTTCTTTCCATAAGTGATCGAGTTATTCCTCTCCGTCAGTTTTCATCGGATTCATGATCTTTAAAAATCTCTCTATCGTTCTCTCCAGTGAGTTCCAGCGTGTTTTACACTCAGAAATAATTTCTAGTTCCCTCTTTTCACTCCTATTTACTTTTTACTGCAAATTTCCTGATTTCCCGACCAAAATTTTCATGGGATTCGGGAATTGGAAAGTTCCCGAGAACAGCGGGGGAAGGAATTCCCACCCGGAAACCCTAGTTACTACCAAGGAAGTATTTACAGATAATTCTTATCATCTCGTCTCCGTGATATGATTTCTCTCGATAACCTATGGGGCCTATCTCACGTACGAATAGCACGCATGACAAGAAAATTTTGTAGCTGTGAAAACCTAGCCCCAAATAATCGCACATTTGGGTAGAATAAACTGTGATATTCGATGCCACAACGATTTCAAATAAAGTTTCACTCTGTGACACACATGGTTTAAAAAGGTCCTAAAAACTCCATCATTAATAAAATGCAAATAATCACTCAACCGCGTTTTATCCACTTCCACGCCAATCGGCGAATTCATACATATATTTCATTAATTATTTAACCAAATCAAAACGATATGCCGCATTTCCTCTCATGTAATTGTAACAAAAAACGACGCTGATAAGAAGGATTAAATCAACAGCGAGAGTTATGAACAACTCTGGTGATCGCAACTCTGCCGCAATGTGAAGCATCGCCGCAGCGGAATGTTTAAAGGGACTGGTTGATTCGCAAATTCCGCGACAGTAGTTGTAATACCAACGCCGCGGGCTGCAAATCGAATGCACTGCTGGGAAAATGCAAAGAGGGGGGGGAAGGCTTTGAAATGCAATAGAAAGATCAATGAGTGAGCGTGCTCTATGATAAATATCAACGATGCTTCCCACGCATCATATTTCCTCCATTTTGAGACATTTCCGTGCATCCTTGTGTACGGAACTGGATATCTCTCGAATAGCATTGCCACTTGATATTTTTCCCTCCTTTTCTCAAGAAAGAGATGCTCAACAAATCCGTCTTAACGTGGGGTATTTGCATCCACCATTATATATATATATATATATGTTTGAATGTGCATATATATATATACGAGGGTCATCCGGAAAGTAGTACCCGTTCGTGAAATAAAGACACAAAAGTAAATATTAACAAACATAAAAAATTTTATTTGAAAGAGGATACTTTAAACTACTTCTCAACATAATCTCCAAGCAAATTAAGGCATTTGTCATAACGTGTGACAAGTTTCTGTATTCCTGCTGCATAGTCCTTCGCCGCCAGCTCATTGAGATACGCGAGGGACCCATCCTGCACAAATTTTTGCATAATGCAGATGGTGTTTAACAATTTCATGAACAATTGTTCGAGAAACATTGGGAAAATGCTCACAGATGACATCAATTGTGACGCGCCGATCGTTCCTCACGAATTCGTCAACTGAGCTCACCAGTTGGTCTGTAATGACAGACGGTCTCTCCGAACGCTCATCGTCGTGTGTGTTCCCCCTCCCCATGTTGAAGTTGCGACACCACCGCCGAACAGACGACTCGTCCATTACATTGTCTCCATACACCTCCTTTAATTGGCGATGAATATCACATGGGCGAACGTTTCTTGCATTGAGGAATTTAATCACTGCCCTCACTTCACAACTGGCGGCGTTCTCAATTTTTTTAAACATTGTAAACAATCACAGAAACAACACAGGCAATGCTAGCGTCACGCAACTTGGCTCAGAGAAGGCAGACAAGCCACTGAAGCTATCTGACCTCGTCCAGCGGCTACTCGCGTCGTCAGCACTTCATGCGGCACGAACGGGTACTACTTTCCGGATGACCCTCGTATGTATGTATGTATGTATGTATATATATATATATATGCACATTCAAACACGAAATCCCGCCAAACGGCGAATAAATACTCATACATACAGAAACAGATATAAGGAAAAGGGATAGGAACACACATAAAGGACGAACACAATAGAGGTGGTGAAGGCGGAATCGAACGGATCACAAGAGTAAAAATATTTCCTTGACCGGGACTCGAACCTCGGATCTTTCCACTTGCCGGGCGGATGCTCTTAACCACTTGAGCTATCGAGGAAACGTAATTTGCCCTGAGATCCGTGGGTCTAATATGTCGCCAAGCGCCCCGATTCTTTAGCCAAGAGATGGCGTCAGGGGACTGTTTCACCCACCAAAGGAGAAATAGACAATACACAAGAGGAAAGGACAGTGGGTTAGAATTCATACAACATCATACAGGAAAGGAACAGTGCGTTTCGTGGCACGCATAGCCAGAAGAAAGAGATGAGCCACATTGGCCAAATACACATTAAAACACGAAATCCCGCCAAACGGCGAATTTTTACTCTTGTGATCCGTTCGATTCCGCCTTCACCACCTCTATTGTGTTCATCCTTTATGTGTGTTCCTATCCCTTTTCCTTATATCTGTTTCTTTATATATGAGTATTTATTCGCCGTTTGGCGGGATTTGGATCATGTGTATAAAATTCGGGAAATAGACGCCAGAACTAGCCGACTCAAGGACTCATTCTTCCCACGGACAATACGGGATAATAACTCTAGGGTTATGCATAGACATTAAAAATTCCACTTGCGACCCTCAGTGTCCCAGCAGTAATTAGATCTACTTAATTGTATGTACTTTCACTGACCTCGTGTGTTTTGATGTCGAAACCATTTCTTCCCGCATGACGGCATTAAAATGTCATTAAATAATATAGTGCTCTTTACAGTATTGATTCATCTGCTTTGTCCGCATTTAAGTTTCCCCTTCGATCACTGGTTTCTCTCCGCGTGGGGGACACTTCCATTGCCTGCAGCGTTGGGTCGCATTCCCTACCTGTGTCCTTGGAGAGGAGACCGTCGTATGTTTTATGTTCTCGTGGTAGTGGAATTTCACCTTCTTGCTTTTCATATTCTGGCTTGCGCGTTGTTGGATGGATTTCATGCTGTATCCTGGGGTGCCACTGTTTGTGGGTTTATGGTGTCTATTTTTGCATGAGTGTTCGATGACGGGATTTTTGTATGAGTGTGTACGCCGCTGTGGGTGTAGTTTTGCATGTATGTGTCGATTTTGCATGTGATATTGTTCCTTCTTACGGGTGGTGACCTAACACCCCCCGTAATATGTAGATGTAGAACAACTCGTCTTAACGTGGTAACGTGGTGTATTTGTATCCGCTGACACATACACACACACACACATATATATATATATATATATATATATATATATATATATATATATATATATATATATTTATATTTATATTTATATTTTTATATTTATATATATATATATTTATATTTATATATATATTTTTATATTTATATATATATATGTTTCGAAATAGTGAGGCGAGGCAAGAAATAAACTTCGCCTCGCCATTAGGAAGTCGCTAGTTCCACGACGGAAGGCGCAGAGATGGAGATTCCACTTGAGGATGGACCTTTGTCTCTCACGCCACTTGCACAGAGCACCCCGACCTAGCACCAACATGTTAATGGGATCGCCTCACTCCAGAAGTTTCATAATGAAATTGCTAGCGCTTCCGACTCGGAAATTTCCTGCCCCCCCCCCCCCCCCACCCACCCACCCTTTGACAATGGTAAACTCCAGTTTTCAAAGAGCAAAAATTCAAATAAACATCACAAGAACGCCGAAACAGTTACCAAATACCAATACGGCCACCGTGAAGCAATTAGTTGCCTTGGGAATGGTACAGAAAAACAGTACTCGATGTAACCAGGGCGACGGCAATGGAAGTACAGTTATGAACTATTATATGCTGGCTTTAAAATATGACATCAGGCACTTCTGCAATTTTACATTATTGTTTATCAAACATATTCGCGTGCAAATTATCGGGACGAGAGTAACAAGTTTACACTGGACCGTCATTGAAAGAAAATGCTCGCTTAGCTGAGTAAATTAAAGCTTTAATATTTTATTTTTTGGGAAGAGAGTCATAATGGTGACGCCAATTTGTCGGCCTTGGAGGAAATAATGATTCTAATTACTCTCCGCTCTTATCTCTCCTCATTGAGGAGGGAAACGAAATTCCATCGCGTTAGCCCACGAATGACCATTGCGGTTCTCTTTACGCGACACGAAAAAGCCATACCTGAATACATTCCATTTTCTCCTATGGCTACTTAATGGTGCACATTTAGCTCTATTCATTCAACAATCTTTGGGTTATTTAATATTTTGAAATGGGATTACGACACTCATTGTCACTATATACCTTCATCACAACCGAATTTAATTCAGCATAGCCCATGGTAGTCACCAGTAATCTGCTTTGCCCCTGGATTATCAATATGTTATCGTATTGTTAAAACATCAATTGTAGCTACTAAATAGGAAAACGTACAGTATATTTTGAAAGGTTCTTCAAACATTTATTGCAAGCTGAATGTAACATAATTAATCCGCGCGTCGCCAATTACCAAGGTTTGAACAAAATTAAAACAAGCATTTGACCAAATTACGAAGGTTTCAGCGAAACTTAATGATGGTTGTTATTATTTTTTCTTGAAAAAAGCGCCGTTGGAGTTAAAGGGTGAATTTTACGAAGCAATTGCAAATGTCACGTAAATTGATAGATATATAGAATTTGGATAATGCTCACGATTTTCCAATCGGTGAATTCCGAGATAAATTAAATCACCTAAAAATTCATGGTAACCGACCCGATGGTACGCCACGCTCAGCATCAGATGATGGACCCTTACCCATTACTGCGTGGCTCCAACGGACGGATGAGAGAGCGACGCCAGCGCGTTCGTTGCAATGCGAGTCGTCGCTCGCAAACAAGTATCGCCCAGTCAGGTGAAGGTAAATAGCGGGGAGACGCCCAAAAGAGTCCCAGTCAGAAGGCAACTTCACCTTCTAACATTGACAGACGATGGCGACTAGTAGACGACCCTTTCATTCGATGGAAAAAGTGTGGGTTACATCCCATCAATCAATTTGGCCTAAGCTATGGAAAGTTTCACCTCTTCAATGCAACTGAGGAAATACGAAGAGAAATTTTGAGCGGTGGAATAAGCCACCGGAAGCGCAGGAATTGGAGAGGAAATGGAAAATGCTAAAAATGAGGGATGATTTTCTTAGCATTTGCAGTGGTGCAGGAATGATTCCCTACTTATCCTATTCCCAAGCATGTTTTCCGTGTGAATTCTTCCCTTGATTTAATTACACTCAGCCAACAGTCATAAGGTCGGCAATCACCTGATTAGTTAGGTCTCGCGTTCCACTGCTGCATTTTGTATCACACTAGTATGGTTACATTGTATTTCCTTAATTTTATGTTTTCAATTTGCAAAATTACTAAACTCGAGTGAGCATCAACAATACATGAATCAGTTACAAAATATTAGTTTTCCGATAAAAAGCATTTTTTTACGTTTACATAGGCACTCATAGGGTCGATCGGATTCGTTTAAAAAGCGAAAAAATACCAAATACATTAATGAGCTCCTAGTTCCTGATCTATTGCTAACAATGAGCGGGCACTGAAAGTCGAGAATAAAAAGTGGAATTACGCATGCCTTCACATTAAGGCTTCCAAGGAGTGAGGCATGTTGGTATTTATCACGAGGTCAAGTCATGGTACAAGTCAGTCCTTCGTCAGCCCTCATTTGGATGGTCCGTGAGCCCAAGGGGAAGCATTGCTCCGGCGAGACGGCTACCCCCACTCCTTCAGTGGTATTCATCGGTAAAAACCGCGGGATCTATCGAAAAGCGCATCAGACAAGTGTGCGTTTTGAATGCATGTGTCAGTGGAAAAAGTCATGGTGTAAGTCCGTGCTGTACGTAAAGAAAAGGAGCAGGAAAGTAAGAGTGTTTTGCTGGATTTCAACAAAAAGAATATATTTCTGCTGGACGGAACAACATTAAATCAGTCATGTCGTATCAACCAGCTCTAGATATGGGATAATTTCTCTCATGGGCTAAAAATCTAATCACCATTGAAGTTAAACACGACGACTCCTCCCAATGGAGAGCCAAGCACGGAGGAAGTCCCCATGCCCATCAAAAAGGGTGAAATCTGACTCCAAGCAAATATCAAGAAATATTGCCAATGAATGCTCATATGTTCGACACCAATAAAACTTCAAATAATGTCAGGTAAAAATAATTTTATTTTTATTGCCCTAAAATTCTTTTGTCGAGCCGAAACAGAAAATGACACCCAGAACTAAGTGGCGTAACCACGGCTCACATTCTGGAATGGGCATCCGCCGATGGACCCTTCACCAATTCCAATCTGAAGTGCTGGTCATTCACGCACAATAGACGAGCCCAGGGCAAGGATTCCACACAAGCATTTCCCAAAGGGGTTCACAACTTCGTTCTACTGGTCGTTGCCTTGAGGAAAGCGTCTTAATACTGATAAATCGACTTTCGGATTTGATATCTCCTCAAATTAGCCAATAATAATCCCAGAAGTAACAATTTTTCACTTACTTACTACCCCTTTTCTCTTTTATGTGGTCAAGTGCTGCTTTATTGATCTTTTGGATTCATTTTTTGCAATTCAATTTTATTTTGTTTGCTACATGCTGCGGATTCAAATGATGTAGAATTCGACTGCAAAGCGCAAGGTCTAGTGGGGATTCAGCTGGTGCACCACCCTAAAACTTGGGTGCCATCTCCTGAGTAGTGAGATGGAATAACGCTGCTCCAAAAACTTCGGCATCGCGTTCCGTGACGTGGGTCGAGCGTGGAGGTTCGCGTTAACAGAGCTCCTCACTACACCACAGCTCAGAGCCGACTGCCTTTTTCAGCGTCGCTTGCCAACATACCCCCCTCCAATCGCAGCCCGTCAGAGCGGTGCTTGGCGCGCCTGGAGCGGCGGGAAAAAATCAGGAAATCAGTACACTTATTTTCCGGATATATATATATATATATATATATATATATATATATATATATATATATATATATATATATATAAAATTAGGTAATTTACCGGTTAAGGAAGGTTTTTGATGGACAAAATAACCAAACATTTTCCTTGTCTCCCCTAACTAAATATAACCCCACATCCCACTCCACAACAAATTCCCTTCCTCCCTTCATTCCAACATCCCTATCCTATTCCTGCTCTTTCCTCCTTTGCCCAACATTCTCTCCTCTATTACAGTCTCCAACATCTCACTTCCGATTAATACGCCCTTCATCCATTTTTCCTGCCTCGGTTTAGCTTGCTGTCCCTCCAATCTATTCATATTTTCCGCAATATACTCATTATTTTTTCCCAATTCACTCTATCAAACGCCTTTTCGAAATCTACGAAACAGGCAAATATGTCCTGATTGTACTCTATATTCCTCTCGATTAATAATTTCATTACTGCAATGGCATCACGCGTACCTCTCCCCTTCCTAAACCCAAAATGACCATCCCCTAAGTAATCATTTGCCCTACTCCCTATCCTTTTGTTTATGATCCTGAGAACAACTTTAGCCGCGTGGGATATCAATATTATTGTAGTCCTCACATGATGAAGCCTTTACCTTTTTCGGAAAAGGAACGAAAACTGATCTCAAAAAGTCTTCCGGCCAGATTCCTCCCTCATAGATACTACAAATGAGCCCATATAGACTCTTCCTCCCACATTTTCCTAAACATGTCAATTGTTCCGAAGGATTGTTATCCACCCCCACGGCCTTATTTAGTTTCATTTCCCTTAATGCCCCTTCTTTGTCATCGTCGAGTATGTCTGGGCCTATGCTGTCTTCCTCTACGTCATATTCTTTTTCAATTTCTAACTTTGTTGGCCTAAGTTCTTTGCTATACAGTTCTTCTATATATTCCTTCCATCTCTCTTGTATCTTTCCTGTGTCAACTATTATCTTACTCGCTTTATCTTTAACTGGTAGCATATACTTCCCGATAAATATTTAACTTGCTATACAGCGCACCAATTTCACCCTTCCTATGCAGTCTTTCCATATCCTAACACCGCGTCTTCCACCATGCTTTTTTTTCTTTATTAGTTGCCCGCCTCAATATATTGTTTAATTCTTTGTACTTCATTTTGCCTAACTCTGTATTTACATTCTTCCATTTTCTCCGCTCATCCATATTTGTAATCATCTCATCCGTTATCCATGGTTTCCTAGTCCTTTGCGCGCTAAGGGTTCTAATAGTGTCTTTTGCTGCTTTCTATAACCGTTTCTCGATACATCCCCAATTTTATTCGATAGTACTTAGCTCTTTACCATCCTCCATTTTTTTCTCTACAGCCTGTTGGTACTCCTTCCTTGTCAATCGATTTGACGCTTCTACATTGCTTTTCCTAACCCGCCGCCCCTGCCTTATCTTTTTGAAACGGACGCTATATTTCATGACAATGTGCGATCAAAGTCCACATCCACTCCCGGGAAGCATGTGTGAATCTATCATATTGTTCCTACATCTGTTTATAACAAGAATATAATCCAAATGATACCTTTCTATGTCCCCTGGCATTCTCCTTTTCTTTTGGCTGTTATCTCTACTAGTAATATTCTATCCGTTGCTTGCTATATGTTTACAACGCTTTTTCCTACCTCTTTATTTAATATTATGGCAACCACTCGTTGGCTCTCGTCCCCTCCGCTGTATATTACACTGTAACTATCAGATCATTAATGCTTGCTTTCCTTCCATTTCACCTCGCTTAGACCGAAAATATCTATATTTCCTCTTCCCATCTATCGCTTTATATTCTCTAATTTTCCTGTCCTTCACATTTTCCTTTCATTTAAAGTTCCCATTTTAACTAATTTGGTCTTCTTCTCCTGCGTCCTCTGTCCTACTGCAGTTGGTTCTCCCTTGCAAGGGTTTCGTGGGATGACGACCGTGGAAGCCGTGCCTCCCCCGCTGCCGGGAATGACACACGGCCGATTGGGCTGAGCCCCGTAGTTGCCAGGACTTATATTCTCTATAATGTCCATCTTGGAAATAATAACTGCGGTTGTTCCCTGTTATCTTCCTCAATAGTGTTTTTAACGTGACACCATCACTTACTGGCCGCCCCGCTGAGGTCAGACGCCTTTGCCGCCGCCAATTAAGGAACATACGCTGCGTGAACTACCTTTCGTCTGGCTCCTAACCATTGAGCTATCTGGCATGGGTGACCCTACCAGGAGCAATTTTTATTGCCTCCGCCAACACAGCTCTAGGGGTCGCCGGAACACGCAAGACCTTTCCACCACTCCAAGGTTGTAGTAAATGGGGAGGATGCACTCATTTATGATATGTCAACGTATTTTAATATAAAATATATAGTAAAGAACTGATAAATCACATTTATTTAAAATGTATTGCTATGCCATAAAAAACTCTTATATTACAATATATGTTTCTATCTTCGATGAATTAATTAAAAATATTACGAGTATGCCCGAAATCAGATTACTAAACCTGGCAATACAGGGTTCGTCCGGAAAATAAGTGTACTGATTTTTTCCCGCCGCTCTAGGCGCGCCCAGCACCGCTCTGACGGGCTGCGATTGGAGGGGGGTATGTTGGCAAGCAACGCTGAAAAAGGCAGTCGGCTCTGAGCTGTGCTGTAGTGAGGAGCTCTGTTAACGCGAACCTCCACGCTCGACCCACGTCACGGAACGCGATGCCGAAGTTTTTGGAGCAGCGTTATTCCATCAAATTTGCGGTAGAGCTTGGGAAATCGTCTACCGAAACTGTCGGTATGATTAACCAGGCTTACGGGGAGTCAGCCATGTCCAGAAACATGATCTTTCGGTGGCACAAGATGTTCGTGGAGGGCAGAGAAGAGGTTGACGACGAACCACGGCCTGGACGCCCATCAACGACACTCACCGACGAAAATGTGCGAAAAGTTCGCGATGAACTGAACTCTGATCGTCGTCTTAGTGTTCGGATGATAGCAGAGCAGTGTAATGTGCCAAAAACAATAGTGCACGAGATTATTAGGGAGCAATTACAGATGCGAAAAATTTCAGATGCAAAGTTGGTGCCGAAAGTGCTCAGTTATGATCAAAGACTCAATCGTTTGGAAATCGCGACACAACTTGCGGATCACTGCAAAAATGATCCACATTTTTTAGAGAACGTTGTTTCGGGTGACGAGACGTGGATCTTTGAGTACGACCCGGAGTCGAAGAGACAAAGTGCGGAGTGGCACACCCCATCATCACCCCGTCAAAAGAAAGCTCGCATGAGCAAATCTCGGATCAAGGCGATGCTCATTGTCTTTTTTGACAAAAGGGGAGTCGTCCACTACGAATTTGTACCTGAACGACAAACTGTATATGCTGCATTTTACGTCCAAGTGCTCGACAGGCTTCGAAAACGAGTCGCCCGCGTCCGGCCAGCGATCAAAAACATCTGGCGGCTGCATCACGACAATGCGCCGTCTCACACCGCGCTTGTCGTGTCGGACTTCTTGGCCAAGCACGGCGTGGCAACGCTGCCGCACCCGCCCTACAGCCCGGACTTGGCACCACCGGACTTCTTTCTGTTACTGAAGATAAAGAGGAGTTTGAAAGGAACGCGATACGGGACTTTGGACGCCGTCAAAGAGGCCGTGACGACGTGTCTTCGAGAGGTTCCCGATGATGCCTTCGCGGGAGCGTTCCAGGAATGGGAACGCCGCTGGAACAAGTGTATCGACTCACAAGGGTCCTATTTTGAGGAATATTAGCTTAAGATATGTAAAAGTGTAATACATTTTTTTTCCTGAGCTCAGTACACTTATATTCCGGACGAACCCTGTATATATATATATATATATATATATATATATATATATATATATATATATATTTATGCATATAAATATGTATATATACATACAAACATATACGTACATATATACATAATACGCAAAATGTATAAGTACTTGGTGCTTTGGCATGAAAGTATTGATTCAACTGCCTATCTCGTTTATAAGTCTACTTCTTCCCTTACGATAATTTTCTTTACTAAGCGCTGAAGACAAGCCTCAAAATAAACATTTTCTTCAAATATCTGAAGTGCGATTACGTCTTCAACATTTCTTTTAAATTGCAAAGGCCACTGCGTCGCTTCCAGGGGTTCCTACGCATGCCTCGACAAGTAATTTGCTGTTCATCGAATATCCGGTAAATTTCCCAGTAAATCGCTACAAATGCTGCTCAAATAGCTCGTGAAAAGAAGTTTATCTTTAGAAATATTCTGAGAGCCAGAGGGGTTCATTGAGTGCAAAATACTGTTGCCGCGTCTCGCTATTGCTTTATTCCACGAAACTATGGCAATAGTTTGTTCCTTTGGGGATGAGTGCACATGAAGTGCATGAGCTGTATTTACAGCTATATTTAGCCTCTATGAGGCATTCCGCAGGGACACGCCTGTCCTATGGGACGCAGGCCATGCACACGCAACGGGTGGGCAGCGGAGAAATGCGATGCGATGCAACGGAAAACAGAGATGTGAGGAACAATGTCGGGCATCTAACTTCACGTGTTTCTCTTCAGTACAATCCAATGGAGTAATCAGGCCAATGACCTCTTCCTCCGCTAACCCTCTGCGGACATCCCTTAACAAAACGTCCTTCCGATAAGCCGTTACAACGCGGGATTCGTCCAATGGAGTCCCTCGGGGTTAACCGACGAATATGCACTTTTGGTATGCTGTTGTGTTATTCAATGTTACCAAGAGAGCAGAATCTGCTGGTGAAAGAAGTATTATTTTTTTATTAGACGGCAGAGATTTTGGGTGATTGCTTAACGCAAGAAGACACAAAGAGAATGTTACACGATGGGTTCATCACATTAGAATTCTAATGGGATTTAATGAAACAATTTACGTTTCATCAATACGTCTATAACCGTCTAAACTCATGCTTTCATCTAATCATAGTTATTAAAATGCTAATGAGAATATTTTTTCGATAAAATATCGCAATTACATAGTCAAAGCGAGAAGTAATCTAAATTTCACGTAAAGAATATTTAGTAAAATATCGCTAAATAAAGAGCTGTTTTTTTAGGTACTTAGGATCAATACGTATTCAGATATTGTTTACCGCACGTAGCCTGATATATATGAAACAAAAAGTAATGAATGGAATAGACATTAAAAAATACTTTAGAATAGGCATGTAAAATATATTAAAACAGCTTTATAACAACGTTATTCATTTGTATTCCCTTTTTCACCGATCGTGCTCGTAATAGAATGGCCGAACAGGGAGCTAGATGAACGATTCTCAGAAGCTTCACCGCAAGGAGTTCACTCAATGTCGGAGGTCATGTGTTGGAATAGTCATCGTTACAATAATTCAAACGCGCCACCGTCATCGGAACGCCTCGCTCCAATCCGAGCCAACGCCAATCCGACCCCGCTCTAATGGAGAACGTTGGGGCAAAGCTCTTTCGTCTCAGCCCAAGGGCGGCCGTGGGACTGCGAGTCCAAGACTGATTCTGTCCGCCGTACACACAACGTATCAAACCGAGAGAACTGTTGCCAGGGTTGACGGGGTTGATGAATAAAGCTATATCCCTTAAGAGTGACGGCTCGAGAAAAAAGAAAGGGAAAGATGAGTGGGAAACCTGTCCGCAGGAGAGAGATAAGTCAGTTATCCTAGAACGGTCCGAACAAATGGAGGGATGAACCAGATAGTCGCACAATCTGATAGAGAAGATGCAAATCAAAAATGTATATTTTCAATCATAGTGGGTCATCTATTTCTATCAACCTGTTGTGTGGAATGGCTTACTATTGCCACAACCTACTGATATGATTCACGCATGTTAGGAAATCTCAGAGGTCAAGCTCATTTTGTTTTTCTTAGACTACCTACGCGTCAAGCAAACTAATCATGGTCAAAATATCATTACAATGGCGTATGTGTGAGTGAGACCCTCTCTCCACCCCTTGTGATAATCCGAGATTTAATGTTCACCGAGCAGATTATATATGAATTGGCCACGGAGAAACATTAAGATAGGCCGGGAGCATTTTAAGATGAGGGATTCCATCGAACCGAGGAGGGAAGCTTGAAAGAATCCGGGGTAACTGCAACAGTAGTAGTATTGCGACCACCGGTATGTCAGCGGCTGACGATGACTTACAAATGAATACGCGATTGCATATTTACTCATTAGATAAAGAAAAAAGGACTTGAAAAATAAGCAGATGCTCAGGCTCCGTTCATGAAAAAAAGTGCACGACATCAGAAGAGAGGTCGTTTCACGTTCAAAATTAAGTCATTATTTTCACCAAGCTTAAAAAAGGATATGCAACGTAATTAAAGGATAAATGAGGCAACCGATGCCAGAGGATGAAAAAAAACACGAGCAGTTTATTTTTTTAAGATACAAATTCGCGTTGCATCGTCTTAAGGGAATAGACGAAACCGTTTCACATGAATTGCGGGGATAGTTTTTACAACTATCGTGTACACGCGAAGGGAAGCGGCTTGGAGAGTGCTGAAAATAATTTAAAAAAAAACAATACGAGGGGATTCATTCCGGGGATTCACCGAAAATTCCTGACGCAGGAAAATCTTTGCGTCAACTATGTTAGACCAAACAAATTAAAAAAGGCTTGGTTTTTTTGAGGATGAGAATAGAGCGGTGCAGGGTGGCGTGGCCGGGCGGGATTGAATCAATGTTGAGGGGGGTGAGGGGAGAAAGACAAACGGGAAAGTAAAAGTTTAGGATTAGAGAGGGCAGGCAGAGAAGAGGGACGGCAGCGGTGGGCCCAAAGTCGATGGGAATGACCCTCCCACGCGCTCGGACGCTGGCTAGAGGGCTTCCCCTGCTTGACACACACACACACACGCATTTCGCCCCTTTGCCCCGGGCGCTTTCCATCTCTCCTCCCCTCTTATCCTCCCCCTCCCTGGAAGCACTGCCCTCGGCCTGTAATTGGAGTAATGCCTTTCAACCTTTTAGGGAGAGAGACAAATCCGAAATGAGTTGAGAAGCTACGTCGGAAATGGAATCGCTTCCTTTCTGGTATCCCTCCCTCTGTTTTTTTCATCCCATGGCTAGGCATTTTATTTTCACCCCCTCTTCTCTTTGAAACTGCCTTTTTTCCTTCCTTGATGCGGTGGTAGAAAAATCCCAGCTGTCGCGGCGAATTATCCCCCCAAGGGTGAAAATTATACGAGGATTTTTTTTCATATTTGGAGTGTGCGAGTCACATTTAGAAATTCTAGATTTAGAGTTTTCCTCTCTCCTTTTTTACGGATCGGATTCGCTATGCAGAGTCCGATTATGTAATCTTAGGTGTTCCTCAAATATTAGGATTATCGATTCAATTTTTATTTGGAAGATGTTTTTTCGTAATTCCGTGAGACTCCTAAAAAATTTAAAAATTCTGTAAAAATCGTTTCAGCGAGAAAAGTGAACGCATACCAATGAAAAACAAACGGAAGGACAACACAAAATGTCTATTTCAATGCAACAATTTCAGAGTGTAAAAATCATTCGCCTTGACTGGGATCCCAGTCAAGGCGAATGATTTTTACACTCTGAAATTGTTGCATTGAAATGCACATTAGCGGATGACTCCGTTAAAAGTTACTGTAGCGGCATCTCCCGCAGTATTATTATAAGAGTACGGCTGGTGTTGACTCTTCCCATTATATTCATACGGCCGTAGTTACCGTTCGCTTTGTACATAAGCTTATTTGTTTACTGTGCCATCTACAGTTATTCGCCATGATTCATCATATGAATTTTTCACTCGACGTTAAACATATGTATGTTTTCATTTTTAGCTTGAAAGGGAAATGAGTTCACATGTATAAATAACAGGAATATTTTTGCCAGTAACTGGTATCAAAGACTTCAGTTCAGCGATGCAATTTTCAAGATACCCTTTAAAATTGCTATCCCAAAATTTCATTGTTGAATTCAATTACCCTTAAGTTTACACAATTTAATTTAACGATAACAGACCAAGAATCAACAATAACATTTCGCAAATTCCGCTTTAAATTTTTGGATTTCAATTTCGGGTAATTATCGCGAGCTACACCGGTCCATGGCTCTCGAAAATTCAATTTAATATAGTTCTCGTATTTACGTAATGCATTTCAAGCAAGTTATGTGACCGGCAATATTAACTCAAAGTCATGAATGGTATTTGAAGGCTGCCAAAAATTTTAGCCCTTAGGGATTCCTCTGTCTAGGAATAAAAGTTTAAATAGCGCATCATAGTTTGGGTTACCGATTACCAGGAACAAATTAAATCGAAAATCCAAGGCCATCTCAAAAGTAAACCAAAAACCTTTTGGTGGAAGTGATGGTAGTACAGAAAACCTAGTCATTTACCAAAAGTATGCGTCTGCTGTGCTGCGAAGGTTTGTTTTAGTATACCTGACGGAGCCAGTAGTCCCGGAAAACCTGAAAACTGGCTCAGGACGATCGTTAAGACCATTTAGACCACGAATAAAAGGAGAAAGAGAAGAGTGAGAATATGTGATTCGTTCAGTTTAGTACCATATTACATGCCTTCATCCAGCACATATTAATTTCTTTCGCAACGACAAAATTTTATCTTTACCCACTATCAGAGATAACCGAAGATTTTAATACTAGTTCACATTTAATTTTTCTGAGATATATTTCAATAATAGATGCGGGATAAAATAAATCCACTCACAGAGATTTCTGTAAATCTTATTTTTTTTAAGTTATTCCTCACTGTATCTTTATTTCTTTTTGTAGATACTTCTCTTTCCTGGGTACATTTTGTAGTCTTCGCGGCATTTTCTTAAAACTCGAAACGATCAGGCAATTTACTCTTTGCGTTGATGTTTAGGTTTCCAAATATTAGTTGAATATTGTGAGAATTGGTTGTACAGTCGCCAATACGGTTTTAGAAAAGGGCACTCTTGCGAAACTCAGCTATTAGGGTTCTGCCAAGAAATGTTCGACTCTATGGATGCGGGAATAGAAGTGGATGCTATAATAGTTAACCTGTCAAAAGCCTTTGACCAAGTTGACCACGATCGCTTAATGCTTAAGATGGGCCAATTGCCACTACACACAGATGGAAGAGTAATCTCTTGGGTCAAATATTTCATGGAAGATCAAACACTAAGAGTCAAATTAGTAGAAGTGTATTCTGAAAAAATGAGGGTAATATCGGGAGTCCCGCAAGGAAGCGTACTTGACCCGCTCATGTTTTTTATCTACATAAATTATCTCCCAGAAAAAAATTAAATCTCAAATAAGACTTTTTGCGGACGACTGCCTTATCTATAGGAAAGTCGAGAATGACAGCGACCGCGATGTACTGCAAAGGGACGTTAATAAAATGGCGGATTGGGCGACAAATAATGGGATGTAAATTAATGCTAGCAAATCCAAATCCATCTCTTTTAGTAAAATGATGTATGGAACCAATAGGTGCCACAAAATCTCGGAAAATGTCATTTGCTAGAAGTGATAGCTGTAAATACTTAGGAGTGCATTTAACCAAGGATTTAGGGTGGGGGCTGAAACGCGGAAAACATAGTTCAGAAAACCCTCAAAACTCTTCATTGGGTGATGAGAAATCTCAATGGGTGCATTAGATCAAATAAGGAAAATGCGTGTTAGACCCTGGTAAGACCAGTTTTAGAGTACTCATCACTTGCACGGGACTCGCACGAAGAACATACTACCTTGATCAAAAAGTTCCCGGAATAACCACCGTGTGGCGCTCCCATCGTTCCGATTTGAGTTCTGTTTTTTTGTTAAATTGGTACATCTGTTGTTGATATTCCCTTTAAATCTTAGTGTCATAACTTGACATTTGCAAAAGTTACGTAGCCAAGAGTACATCTATCTCTGTGTGTGTTGGCGATTTTTTACAATTTCAGAAATGGATTTAAATTTGCAACAACGAACTTGTATTAAATTTTGCGTAAAAAATGGATTTAGTGGCGCACGGACGTTGGAAATGTTGGAAAAGTGTTTCGGCAACGATTCTCTAAAAAACGGTCGTTTACCAGTGGCACGAGCGGTTCAGAAGTGGTCGTGAGTCAATCGAAGATGATGAACGCAGTGGCAGACCATCGACATCGAAAGTCGGTGAAAAAATTGATAAAGTAAAAGAAATGTTGGTCAATAACCGCAAATTAACCATCAGAGAAATAGCGGAGGACTTGAACATTGCCTATGGATCCGCCCAAGACATTGTGGTTAATGATTTGGGTTTCCGTCGTGTAGCAGCAAAGTTGGTGCCAAAATACCTCAATTTCGTGCAAAAAAGAGACCGTGTTGACGTCGCAAAAGACATGATTTGCGAGGCTGAATCCGATCCCACATTCATCAAAAGGATCATTACTGGAGACGAGACGTGGGTTTATGAGTACGACACGCAATCCAGACATCAGGCAAGTGAATGGCGTTCACCAAATGAGCCGAGACCAAAAAAACCACGTCGTTTTCAGTCAAAAAAGAAGGCAATGCTGACGGTTTTCATGGATTACAACGGTGTAGTGCATCATGAATTTTTGCCAGAAGGCCAGACAGTAAACAAAGAGTATTATTTGGGCGTTATGAGACGTTTGCGTGAAGCAATTCGCCGAAAGAGACCAGAAATGTGGGCAGAAAACTCGTGGATTTTGCACCATGATAACGCACCGTCGCACAGTGCTATCATTATTCGTAATTTTTTGACGAAAAATGCAACAAATACCATCCAACAGCCACCGAATTCACCTGATTTGGCTCCCTGTGACTTCTTTCTGTTCAATCGAGTTAAAAAACCATTACGGGGAACGCGTTTTAGCAGCCGAGAGGAAGTAATGGAAAAATCGCAGGAAGCACTGATGGACATACCGAAAACCGAATATAAAAAATGTTTCGAGGATTGGATCAAGCGCTGGCATAAGTGTGTTGCAGTCGATGGGGATTACTTTGAAGGGGACAATATAGATTTAGATGAATAAACTTGTATTTTTAATTTTCTGAATAAATTCCGGGAAATTTTTGATCAAGGTAGTATTACAAATCTGGAGATGGTACAAAGAAAGCTTCCAGATATGCACTGGGGAAGAAGCATAGGAGGATGGAGAGTGTGAATGAAATGTTAATGACGCTGGGCTGGGAAGCATTACAAAGCAGAAGGAAAATATGCAGACTTTGTGGAATGTTCCGCATTCTGAAGGGGGAGAAAGCTTGGGCAGATCTAAGGAAAGAGGCGGGAAATCCAACTTTTATAGGGAGGAATGTTCACAAATTCAAGGTAAAATGCCGGGAACAAAGAGGAAACAGAAGAACTTTCTTCTCTTAATAAAATAATTGTTGGTTCGAACACCTTACCTGCAAAACTATTCGAGCCCTTTCCTAACAGGGCAAATACTTTTAAGAAAATGTGTAAACAATTTATGCAATAATTTGATTGAATTGTTCTGGAAAATTGTGTGTAACAGCTTACGCTGCTTCCGGGAATTACCAATGGCGTAGGTGAGTTGATGGACAATTGTTTCGCCCCCAGTCCTGGAGGCGTCTTCAGGTCGAAGTGATGGGCGTTGTTTCAGTTAAGTTTCAGTTTTAAAGGTTTTTATTTCCGTAAAGTAATAGCGTACAAGAATGTATATAAAATATAATGGAAACGTAATAAAATAATTGCCGGGAGCTCTCTGATTGGCTCTCTCTTGGCGGCCAATGGGAATCAACCTTTTCCATGTGGGAGCCAAAGTGTAGCCGTCCTCACGGTTGAAATTGTTGGGATTCTTCATTGTTTCTACCGCTTCTCTCATGCGTCTCGGGAAATAATACCTCTCTCTTGCCAGCACTGAAGTTTGGTCGAACTCACTCGGGTTCCGACCATGCATGTTCGGCAATTGCCGAGAGTCGGAGCTGTTTTCTCTCTGCGTCCCTTTGGTGCTCCTTGGTCCTGCATCTGATGGACCGTCCTGTTTGGCCGACATGGGACTTCCCACGTGTACACTTAATCTCATATGCGTGCATGAGATCGGGGATTCGGTCCTTCGGCTCAGAGATGATGCTGTTGATTTTTCTCACCGCAGAGAACCTAGTTGTTAGATTATGCTTCCGTGGGAGCTTACTTGTCTTTTCGGCCGTTCCGGCGACATACGGGATGGTAGCATATGCCGTCGGTTTTTCTTTCACAGGCTTCTCCTTGCTCTGTTTCTTGGGCAGAATCCCGACTCGCATCAACTCAATTTCATTTTTTGAGAAGAAGGCAATAAAAGCTTGCCCAAAGGAACCATCTCTTTGGATCCGTTATGTCGATGACACCTTCATCATCTGTCCACATGGTAGGAAAGAACTTCAATTTTTCCTGTTTGATTTTATTTATTACCTTTTGTGATATTGATTGTGTTTTAGATGTACGAGTACTGGTGCTGTTATTTTTCCGAGGCAAGTTTGATTGTAATACTTGGGACTTGTATGCCACCTGACACCCCCCGCCACACGCCCTGGCGGCGACGTGCGGGGTATGGTGCGGTCGTAGATGTCTATCTGCACATGTGAGTTTTAATAATAAAAATATTGCATTCTTAAAAGAAGGAATTTAGGCAACGATTATTAAGCTTCTTTAAGTTTAATTTTTCCAATTTAAAACAATTTTAGATTTTGTGTGGATTTAATTATGATACGTTGAAGATATCGTCTGGCGGTAAATGCGTACATCATATTACGAAATCTCTTTCATTACCGCAAGCTCTCCGTAGTTCCTTTCATCGCTACGAAATTTAACGGTAGCACTTTGCCTGACCAAGTCACTGTGGGTGTGATATGTCTTCAGTTCCATAATCTGTGAAAAATCCAGAATCTCTCATCTCTGAGAATGATCTGGCTTGTAATAATTAACGTTCCAACGAACCGACGGCTTTAATCTTCCGAGACGGTTCATAAGTCTGATATTACAGGCATCGAGTACGATGTCAATGCTGTTAATTGAACAAGTTTCTACACCCCCCATATCAGTCATACAACTACTATTTAGACTGCTGCCCGCTTGAACGTTCAGATAACTCAGAGGAAGTGTAAAACTTCATAGACTCCAGAGCTGTGGCTTTGAGTGTACACTCGCTATGATAGATATTCGACACCATTATATTTGAAAGGCATAGGGTTAGAACCACTACACAAAAAGACGACGGCTCCATTCGAAAATAATAATGAATAAACTAGTGATAAGCAGACTGCTTTCTTATTTGAACGAAAAAATAATATTTAACAATGAAAAAGAGAGGAGACTGACCCTTAAAACCGTAGGTTTCTCCTTTTCGTTCAAAATTCTATGATAAATGTTTTTTACCTTCTGTAACATTTGGATCTCTGCGTGCCGGCGTATTATCCAAAACTATCACCGCCTTCGAATAAAAGGTCAGTACATGAATTGATCTTCTCTTCCATGAACTTTAATTTAATATCAAGTTTGAAACTCTTTCAATCCTCCGGTGTCCTTGCAAATACCTTGAATTCTTGTTTTCACTCATTAAATTTTACTTCGTCTTCATAATTAAATGTTTCTGTTTTATATCTACTTGTTGCACCACTATTGTTGGCACTGTACCAGTTAAGGGGGGAATTCGATAGGTGCACAATGTTCAACGGCACGTTTCTTTTTCTCTCCGAGCAATATACAACATGGAATCCAACACCACAGTAAACCCTTTATTAATTCCGCACACTTCATTCCGCCCTTCATTCCATCGAACATGACCACCTATTTCTACTCCTTCCTCGCCTGCCCAACCTTCTCCCCTCTTAGACAGCAACCCATTACCAAACAATATGTTTTATATAGTTTCTCATATTACACAAGATCCGAAGAAGTTTGCCTCTACTTCTCACCCACGTCTGTTTCCTTTAAGATACCTTCTGAACAACACCAATCAAGCGGGAGCATTTGAATGCAACAGTTTCAGAGAGTAAATATTATTTGTCTTGAACGGGATTCGAGCCCGAACCACTAGATGTCCGGCCGATTGCTTTGACCAGTTAAGCTACCAAGCTAACACTCCATAATTTTGGCTGCCTTAAAGGAACATGTAGTTGTGACGAAATACCGTGCATAAAATGTCAAAGGCATTATTCGTATTCGTGCACGATGCGCCATAGTCCACGAGGTTAAAACCACCTTTAAACACTGAGGGTGTTTTACCTCTGATAAATTCCAAGGTACTATCCGCTAAATGTGCATTACGATGCCGGAATATAAGAGCGTAAAAATCTCCGTTGGATGATTCCGTTAAAAGTTACTGTCGAGGCATCTCCCTCGGTTTCTTGGAACTTGTCCATAGTTCAGGATTAATGATTAGAGTAAACCCTAAGATCTTTTTTTCTTATTCCTCGTCTTTGTTACCGACGGACATTGGAAGATTTATTGAAACGACCAAATGCCTAGTAGGAGATTTTAAAAGAGGAAAAAAATGTAGAAGAGCATTTTTGTTCAGAAAAAAAAAACTGTTAAGTCATCTAGGTGACTTACCAGTTTCTTAATAATTTAATAATAGAAATATTTCAAAGCATCCAACTTGAACTTTGACTGTGAAGTCCCTATATTTTCTCCATGTACATCAGATATTGACTTCATACAGTTCCGGGAAGCATCTAGTGGTTTTAAAACCGTTCATCTACATTCGTGAACACCCATTATCACGAATGCGAAATAAGAGATTTTTAAGAAGCCTTGTCATCCTGCCGTGGAGCAGAGAAATTGGGAATGGTAGGATACGACTGAGGAAAAGGCTGACTGGGGTGTGGAGCATGTCGCAACTCCTCACCGGCTATGTGACTGAATTACTGAGCCATTAAATGGCCAATCACAGCAGGTGTGGTGCTTCCAAGGCAGCATTTATGCATTCCATTAATTGCCCTGCCTACTTCCAGTACATTTGAAATAGTTTCTTTAGCTTGATGACTCATGCATCGTTAAGTAAGCTGACAACTCGTGGGATTTTCTATTTGAGTGCACATTTTATTCTTTTTATTGCCTTATTTCTACTGTATCTACCGGTCGACCCACCATTCTCTACCCGGTGGATGCACTCGATGGCATACATCTCAGCCACGAGGAAATTTGCCTACAAATCGTTAACGTACCTTCAAAATACATAGTTTGTTTATAAAGTGTCAGACTAATAGATTTATTTCAGATATTGACACAATGTCTCAAAATTCTGCAAAGTACATCCCTTGAGCTCCGGCGCTTTTTTTCCAGCAACATTTCCACGACTCGAAGGCTTCCGGGTAGGCGGATTCAGGAAGGTCCTTAAGGGTAAACTTGCAAGCTTCTTTGACAGCACTTAGTGACCCATTGGAGTGTCCTTTGAGGGAGGATTTCACTTTTGAGAATAGGAAATAATCTTTAGTGCCAAGTCTGGACTGTAAGGAGGTCGGGGAATCGTCGCGATGTCGTTGCATAAGGTCTTCGCAAGCAGACACTCGACTCTTCTCTTTGTCGTCCGTCACGATCTTCGGGTCGAGTTTTGCGCAGATCTTTCGCATTGCCAAATTTTCAGTGCAATGGTGTGCACTGTCTTCTTATCAATACCAATACTTAGTGAGCAGCACTTAACCGACGGTATGAATTCAGAACTTCACGCACATGTTAAGAAAAAATTGTTACCAATACTAATAGATAAACCTTAGAGGATCTGTACATGAGTTGACGGAGGGTGTTGGATAACTAAAAAGGTATTAATTGAAAGGCAGAAGATAGTGTGTTGAAGAAAGAACCTTGCTGCTAACTTCCCAGGGTTACCTTGTAATTTAGATGATCAGTTTTGCAACGATTGTGGTGAGGATTACAACGCAATCGACACTGCCACGCTGTCGATTCTTACGAGTATTTTGCAGTCTATTACGTAATGGAAATTACTGCTACCTTGTTGGAATACTTTAAAAAATGTCTAAATGTAGAACAAACAGATGAGGGCCAGGGAGTTATCGTAAGTAATATCCGAAAAACATGACGCTACGTCAAATGTATCAAATGACTGGAAGAGCTTTGAGAACAAGAGCAACTTTCCACCAATTTTAAAAGTGATATGATATGGAGCGAGAGGAGCACGGCTATGCGACAGCGCAGACTAATAACTAATGTCAAAATGGCGTTTATGACAAATGTGCAACAACTGAGCTCAAAGAAGTTAGTAATATGACTATAAAGAACGGGAAAGCATCCATCAGGAGAGTGGCAACCCAAGGGTCAGAGAAATGGACCATCCAGGGCAGACCGGTGGGATATCCAGTCCGGAAGCGGAATTTAAGATAAATTAGCAGATAAAATGAAAAAGAAAACATTGCAGAACGAAGGAAAAAATTAATTACTATTTATAAAGAGAATTAGACCACGTTGAGTCAGAATGGATATGTTAGAAGAATTTTAGTATGAAAATTAGAAGGCGAGGCCCCGCGATGAAGACTAAAGAAAAACGACGAAGTCCGATCAAAGTGTGAAAAGTGTAAGATCGATGAGCCATCGGATCAGAATAAGCAGTGAACAGGAATGACGGGAGGGCTGCAGTCAGTCGACCTTTGAAATGAAGGACTGCTGATGACAATTCGCATAATATTCAGGTGTGATTCATTTCACTGCAATGATAAACCACTCTTATTAAAAACGCTGTTGAAATCAACCCGGAAAACATAAGTACGTAAACGGCACAAATAATTTATTCAATTAAAATACATACGATTGAAGGAGCAGATCATAGAGAAGGCCATTGAATAATGGATGGTAATCAATTCTTGTAGTAGCTTCTCTTTGCCGACCCCGGTGGCGGCGGGGTAACGTCCTCGTCTGCCATTCCAAGGGTCGCGGGTTCGATTCCCGCCTGGGTGAGTTTCCCTCCATCTAGGGCTTGGGTGTTTGTAAATGTGACCATTGTTATCGTTGTTAATAGTTCGATGTAAAGGCCAAAATGTGCTGTTTCCGAACTAATACTGAATAAATAAATAAATAAGAATGTAGGTGCTACATTAAAAAATAACAGAGAATCCCCGTGCACCGGACGATTCTTGCCTCAAGTTTCTCTAAAACGTACATCTCAATGTGTTCTTTCTCTAAGCAACTTCAGTGACTCGCGTATCTCAAAGAGTAAAATCACTGACCATAACATTAATTTCTATTAAACTTGATACGCACTTCGTAGGAATAAACTACACATTTCCTTGAGGTTCGCCATAGATTTTACAGCGTTGCCTGGCGATTGTGGGTGAAGAAAGGGAGGGGCAAGGAGGGAGGAAGTGGGGGGGGAGAGAGAGAAGAGTCGAGTGCAAGGGGCTGCGATAAGGGAGGGACCCGAATGATGACGCGAGGGGGAAGAGGAAGGAGAGGGGCGAGGGGTTGGGGGCGGGGTGGGCAGACAGCGGCGCGGGGGTTGTAGAGCCAGAGGTTGAGTTTGAGGTCAGATGAGTGTTCCACCGCCGTGAAATTGGAGGTGGAGCTGGATTTTGGCAGTTTATGGACTGCCCTCGCCTCCACAACCCCCCTTATTATGACTACCGCCCCACTCTTACTTGACTCAACTCGTCCCGAAAACCTCCCCTGCGCTCTTTATTTCCTTCCTAACTTCCCTCCCCGTTGCTTTATCAAACGTTTTCCGCCATGCCCTCTCTCTCTCTCCCTCTCCTCTTCCTCATAAATTCCCTTCCCCCTCACCTCATCTCCCTCCCGAGCGGAAAAAAAAGGCAAAGGAAGAAGACAATGAGAATCGCTAAGCATCACGCAGCGGCGCTCAATTCTTAAAGAAGCAGACCGACCGCCTCATTTATTTATCGCGCTCCAAGGACTGCGCCCCAACCTCGCCCAAGCTAAACCCCCGTTCCTTTCACCCCCACCCCCCTCATTACCCACTCCACTCCCCGTCTCCTCTTTCATTCCACCCCCCCCCCCTTCACCCCCTCCACCCACCCACCCCTCTCTCTCTCTCTTTCCATTCGCTCCCTTTTATCTTCCATTATCCTCGCGAACCGAAACGTTTCCTCCGTTTCTCGGAGTGCCTACGACCTTCACTCGCGTCAAGAGCAAAAATTCAGGTTATCGGCACATTCTCCCACCTCCTTATCCTTTCACTTCTCCCCGCCCGCCCATCCACCCCACCATCCCAATTCCCCTGGCCTGTAGTTCTTGTCACGAGGAAATGGAAATCATAAATAGTCCCTAAAACTGACGACGATGGGAAAGCACACTTCAAAAATGCAAAAAGAATATTTTAATTCTTTAGAGCTCACAGTTCCCCAAACCCTTGGCGAGTTGAATAAATCCCCCTTTCGCCGTTTTCTTCTTGAAGGCCTCGGAAGGTTTTTTTCCAGACTCCGAAAATGAAGGTTCCTAGGCGGATGCTTTCCAAGTGCCATCGAGTGTGAGCCGAATGGCCGGTCGCTCGTCCATTGTGAGGTTGTGGGGAAGTGGCTGGTTGGGAACTGGCTCCACGTCTCCAGCCCTCGCATCCCTTCCTGGTGGAACCTTAGCGAAAGATTTTCGCCGGTTCAACACACCAGATTGTTTGAGAAGTAACATAATGAATTCTATGGTCTGGGGCTCAACTTTTTGGAGGTTCATGTTCGTTTAAATGAAAATACCTTGTAACTTCCACACAATTTTTATTCGCACTACGGGTTTCAACGCTTCGGCGTCATCATATCAGGTACCTGATGATGACGCCGAAGCGTTGAAACCGGTAGTACGAATAAAAATGGTGTGGAAGTTACAAAGTATTTTCATTTAAACGAAGTAACATGATATTTCCTCTTTTCATAAAACGAGGGATGATCAGTACTTGTGTATGATAAATCAAACAGTTGAATCGGTTTAAAGTTCCCAATGGAAATGATTCTCCCTACAAATCATACACTTCATCCCTTTACTCCTAGTTTCTCGAATAAAATGTTTTTTTAAGATAAATATTATTTGAATGATGTTTAAGGTGCGCTCATGCTTGAAGGACTAAATTCGTGAAATTTTATTTTATTAATTTGGGGACTTTAGCGCAGTGGATACGAGCGCCCGGCTCTGGACCAGAATGGCATGGGTTCTACTTTTTCTGGGTCCCTTTGAAGAAACCCCCCTAAATACGAGCATCCAAGCCATGCTATTTTCGGGTCATCTGAACAGCGAGGGAAGCCAAATGGTGGCACAGGGAAACCCTGAAGATATGAATTTCTCTCGTCTCTTAAATATCCGGACCTTAGTTCGGGGTGAACTCCACTCTCACCAATTATGTCAGCATTTGGGTTCATCTACATCTATCTACATCTACATAATACCCCGCAAGCCGCCGCAAGGGCGTGTGGCGGGGGGTGTTAGGTCACCAACCGTAAAAAAGAAAAATACCACATGCAAAAAAACAACACGGAAAATTACACCCACAGCAGCGCACACACTCATGCAAAAATCCCTTCATCCAATACTCATGCAAACACATATACCGCAAAACAACTAAAAACTGCACCCCATGATGCGGCACGAAAGCCATCCTACAACACGAAAGCCAGGACACAACAAGCAAGAAATTGAAACACCACATGAAAATGCACCACGAAACACTCTGCCCCCAAAGAGTCTTTAAAAGGCAGGGAATGCGACCCAACGTAGCAGGTAGCAGGAATTTCCCCCCGCGGAGAGGGACGAGGGATTGAAAGGGAAACTTAAAAACAGATGAACAGAACATGAATGAGGTCATTCGGGAAGAATGTGTTAATATAACAAAACACATAAGGTTAGTGGAAGAGCATGCATTTAAATACAACTAATTATTTTTTAGACGCTGAGGGTGGCAAGTGGAATTTTTGCTATCTATAACCCTGCAGTTGCTATCCCGTATTGTCCGTGGGAAGAAGGAGTCCTTGAGTCGGCTAGTTCTGGCATCTATTTCCCGAATTTTATATGCATGATCCAAGCGACCAATGTATGTAGGAGTACGAATAATTTGCGAGACCTCGGTGCTGAAACATGCGGATCTAAATTTATTTAATAATTTCAATCTTGCATTGAATCGTCTCTCAGCCAATGATTCCCACCCCAAATCCATGAGCATTTCGGTGACGCTTTGCGTTTTATCGTAGGAATTTTTTACAAAACGGGCTGCCCGGCGTTGAACCTTCTCAACTTCCCGAATGAGGCCTTTTTCACTCGGATCCCACACGCTGCATGCGTATTCTAAATGAGGCCTTACAAGAGCGTGGTAACAACGTTCCTTGACCTTCGAGTCACTTTTGCCGACAATGCGTCTAATGAATCCCAATCTTTTATATGCTTGACCGCAGACTTTACGTATGTGAGTCCCCCAAGTTAAGTCTTTTGAGAATGTGACACCTAGGTATTTTACCGTATCAACTACTGCCAGGTCACCTCCAGCTAATTTGTAAGCAAATCCCGTTGATCTTTTAAAGAAATTTACCACTGAACATTTATTATAATTTAGAGTCAATCCCCAGTTAGAACACCATTTAGTAATGCAATCTAAATCCTGCGCTAGAATAAAACGATCCTCATCCCCAGATATCTCCCGATAGATCACCGTGTCATCCGCGAACATCCTAATTTTACTTTTCACTTCGCGGTTCAAATCGTTAACAAAAATCAAGAAAAGCAATGGCCCGATCACACTTCCCTGAGGTACCCCCGACGTGACTCGAACGCTGTCGGAACTAGCGCCATCAAGGACTACCCTCTGTTCCCGCTCTGAAAGAAAATCTTTAACCCAACTTATGGCGCCCTTGTTTATACCCGCGACCTTTAATTTATGAATGAGTTTACCATGTGGGACTTTATCAAATGCCTTTTGAAAATCTAAGAAGATGGCATCCACTTGCCTACCTCTCTCACCAGATACAAGTAAATCATGTGTAAATAATCCTAATTGGGTTTCGCAGGAGCGGGTTTTCCTGAATCCGTGTTGATTGTCACTTAAAAAGTTAATATTGTCTAGGTGTCTCATTATTGAACTGACAATTATGTGCTCTAAGATTTTACAACAGATAGAAGTGAGAGATATAGGTCTGTAATTACTGGGATCCTCCCTGTCACCACTTTTAAAAATAGGCGTTATTTGCGCGGTTTTCCAAATCTTAGGTACTTTGCACTCTGTGAGGGATTTGTTAAATATAAATTCAAGGTACGGGGCAATGTTTGGAGCTAAATGTTTTATCACCCTAGCTGGTATATTTTCGGGACCCGGGGATTTGTTGGGTTTAATCTCATTAAGTAATTTTAGAATTCCTTGTTGGTCCACTGTTATTTTTTCCATGGGTGGAGTATGTATTGTTTCTTGGAGATATGCGGTGGCAACATCATTCGAGAAAACGCTTTGGAAGAATGAATTTAAGATGTTAGCTTTAACCTCGCTGTCTGTATGAATTACATTGCTACAATCCCTTAAGCAAGCCACGGTTTGTTTACTCCCATTTACTTCCCTAACATATGACCAGAAAGCTTTGGGGTCAGTGTCCAAGTGCTCGCAAAGTACTTTGCGTTTAAATTCCAGTAAGGCGCTACGTAATTGTTTTTTGGTTTCAATTTTAGAGGATCTATATGTGTCCCATAATTGTGTATTCTCAGGAGATGATGTGTTCACGCCTGCCCTCTTTACCCTAGAGTGTAGCATTCTCTGCTTTCGAAGGGCTTTTCTAACGTCTTTATTGTACCACCTGGGGTCGCGATTTGCTTTAACGTATTTTATAGGTATGAAATCTACGATTCCTTTTTGCATGATATTGACAAATTCTGTCCAAGTTTCTTCCACGTTGACATGACTTAAGCGGGTTTTGAACTCGGGTAGTGAAGAGTTTAATTGATTGGCAAAAGATTCAAAGTCTGCTTTATGGTAATTATAAATTTTTATTTTTGGTTTAACAATCTTTTTTATTGCTATGTCCAAATGGACATTAATTGCTTTATGGTCACTCAAGCCCTCATCAGTTGATACACTAATAATACGTTCCGGCGTGTTTGTAAGAAATAGATCCAATATGTTTTTTCCACGGGTGGGCATGCGTACTGCTTGATGAAGGGAGTTTCTTTGAACCAATTTTATCATGGAATTGCAAGATTCGCGATCGCGGGTCCCAGATTTAACGATATTGCTGTCCCAATCTATACCTGGGAGGTTAAAGTCGCCACCAATTATGTTTATGCTGTTATTATATTTACGTGTAAACTTGTGAATTTGATCGTTGAGGGTGTGAAGTGTTTTCAAATCTGAGTCTGGAGGTCTGTAGAAAGAGCATAAATTTATGTTGGGTTGATTGGTCCGTAGTAAGGTGCACCAAACACTTTCTATGTTATTATTTTCAAATGAAACTTGCCTGCTTTCAAAATGACTTTTAACTGCCACGAAAACCCCTCCTCCGGGTCTTGTATCTCTATCGTGTCGGTAAACTTTGAAATCTATTGGGAAAATTTCTTGGTCATTAATATCATTGCACAGCCAACTCTCTGTGCCTAATACTATATCAGCGGAATGAGTTTGGATTATGTGTTCTAGATCTGCTGATTTGTTCTTGAGGCTTCTGCAATTTATAACAAGTATAGTTAAATTATTTTGATGTTGAATAACGTCCTTATTTGTGCCTGACTGTAATTTAGGACGCCTTTGTGGGGAAGTGCGTGTCACATGTCTTTCTAAATCAATGCCAGTGTTGTCAATGACTTTTATATTTTTATTAATAATATTATACGCGCTATCCCCAGATGTTATTGACCCACTAAGTGACCTGCCCTCTATCCTAAAAAAGGCCTACAGTGGTCGAGTATCCTATCCGCTACCTTACTCGCCGCTTCCGCCGTGTAATGGACCCCAGATCGGTTAAGGGGAGTCCTGCAAGATCGGAGGGTTGGTCTGAGGTCGACGAAGGAGGCTCCTATGTCCGAGCAGAATCTCGATAGTCTCTGGTTTATGCCTTCCACTCGGCTCCAAACCAGAGACCCGCGATCCTCCCTCGGAACGATGCTGCAGACCGTTAGTCCCAACCGAACCCCCTCGACGCCCTGGACGCGCTTCACCTCGGAGCTCAGTTCCCTAAGGGAACGGAGGACCTCCTCGGATCCACGGTCCGTGACGTCGTTGGTGCCCACATGGGCCACGACCTGCAGCCTAGAGCACTTCGTGCCTTTGACCGCCGCCTCGATCGCCTTCGTCACCTGAGGGACTCCTCCGCCTGGTATACACCAGGCGGTCACCCGTTGATCGGCGCCTACGCGGCGCGCCCTTTCCCTCAATGGGACCATTACACGACGGACATTCGAGCTACCTATTACTACAATTCCCTCCCTTCCCGTTTCCTGACGTCTTACCCTAGGCAGTGCCCTCGGAGTAGGGGTAGGGGCTGCAGGTACGGTGGTGCTGTCATCCGACAACACCTGGTACCTGTTGGAGACGGGGTACCTCACGGGGTTGATCACTATGATCTAACTGGACGTAAATTTCAATTCATTAATGGAGGTTTAGTAAAAGAAGCATTGTGCTTAAGGGAATGTTTTTAAGAATAGAAGTATTCCCACTACACCATAATACGTGCGATATATTTAATAGCACCTTCAGTAACTCTAGCGGATAAGAAGCATTATTATTTTTCGCCGCTTAGGTAAATAACAATGTTCGCACCGGAACAGGCCAGAATGGTGTTGTCATCCAGCTCTAATGGGACAGTGATGAAATGAAAAATATTCAGAGCTTCCTCGAAGTCAGGCCTGGTTTTGTTGTGATGCTCGCGTGGATCCTTCCGTTCAAAATAATATGAATTAAACATCCAGCGGCACAAAAGCTGTTCCTCGAAAGCTTTAGCATTGGAATCAAATGTTAAGTTTTACTTTCCGTTGGAGGTCAAATGCAATGGTCGATATTCGCCTTGTAAATTTATAAACGCTCGCTCGCAGATATTTGCATCTGTTTACCTTCACGCTCATCGCTCGGGATTTCAACAACAATGAGCTGGCGGTTCAATCCTTTGTGTCAAGACAATTGACAGACGACAAACTAAACCTTTGATAGGCCCTAATATAGAATAGGAAAACATTTGAAACAATTATTTGATAAATTCTTCCATTTTAGGGGAAGAGATCATTTTGTTAGCACCAATAGTGTATTAATTTTCCAAATTGTATCAGTAAATGATTCACAGATCTATATCTCTACCTAAGTATTTATGCCAAACACATACAAACCAAATTGATGGGGATGGAGATGGTGCGGGGGCTAATGTACTGGCTTCCCACTCTGAGGGCGCGGGTTCAAATCCCGGCGGTGTCCAATATTTTTCAGAGGTATCTCGATCCCTACTTGAGGTGCTTTGTGGAGGGCACTTTGAGTACGCCGTCCGTCGGATGGGACGTTAAACTGCGGACCCCTTGGCGCCTTTCGTAAAGAGTAGGCTAATGCCGGGTTTCTCTCCACCCTTCATCCTCTCCTGTCCATCCCCTATGGCGCAAATGACCTCAGCTGTCGGTCGCCTCCCCTCAAAACTACTACTACTACCAAATTGATGGACGCATGCGAATGTTCACCTTTTATCCTTCTCACTCATCAATGATTTCATGTCACATGCAATCGTTTGGAGAGCCTTTTTTAGGTAGTCGAACAAAATCCATTCAATACGGTTTTCATACTTAGGATCAATAGGTTAAAGTTCAAAGCCTTATCGTCTGATTTACGCTTCAATAGATTCTTCCAGTAATAACGTAGCATTAAATTTCAATGATTTCCAAATAAATCCACGGATATCTTAAAAATATTACTTGAATGCGTGATTCTGGATAATTCTCTCTATACTCACAGAAATAGGTCCGTTGAGTATGGCAGTTTTGATACAATTAATTCATATTAAACAATTGAAGGAGAGATAAAATGACAACAGCATGTTCTAAGTTTAAATAATTTTAAAACACGTCTTACACTCGGCATTCTAGAGCAATATTATGTTTTGAAATAAGTAATTGACTGAGGATTAACTCTATTCATTCTCAAGTCTAAGAAAATCAATCCAACTGCTGAGCATGACTTTAATAGCAGCAACCAGTAATGCTTTCACAAATAAAACATGGATTCTGACTGTGTACCAATCTTTCAACGCCAAACCCTTCAAACAGCGTCACTCACCGATTCCGGGGAGTCAAGTCGGAACTCGTCACAGCCCTGTCGCCACATTTATGTTCGCATTGATGTGAATCAGAAAAGAGGGTTTTTGCACACTTCGAAAAAAGAATTAATTTCGATTTTTCCTGCCGTCGCCGTAAAAGCGGAAAATCTCGCATTCCGACGGTGGCGTGCCGTTCATAAATAAAAGCTTGCCCGTCGTTAGTCTTTTGTCTTCCGTGAATTGCGCCTGCCTTGCTTTGCTTCGAGAATACACTGTATCTGCTCGCGTCGAAAATCAGGCACGTGAAACAGAATACATGCACGGGCGATGCGATTCTCACTTCGGAGCGTGCGTAACCATTTGCGAAGCGAACGAACTGTAATTTTTCCCAATTCCCAATTGATTCCTCCAGGGAAATGATTTTTTCGACACATACTAAATATCAGGCGTGCTGCACAAACTCAAAGACACACTTTACTCCTTAGGATGAAATAAAATCACAAAACCAGAATTGAACTTCAAAACTTAAAAAGAAATACTTCTAAACATTTTCTAATTACAATAATGTTGAGTTATTTTCTAAATGCTGAAATGTCGCCGCAATTTTCAGAAGTTGCATATTCCCTCTTAACTTCCGCCTGCAAAATTTAAACAGCAATGAAAACAGCGCTGATGAACGGCTCGTTCCGTAATATTAACATTATTCCAATAAGCACTGCTACTGACAAATTATCACAATAGCATCTTTAAGGATTTGTCAGGTTAATATTTATGGTTCTAAATTAGGAAAGAATCCTATCCAACACATAATCTGTCTCCTTTCAATTCGGCCTCACATTCCTCCCGCTGCTATTCTCATATTACAATGGGTCTAATAGACGAATAGTTTGATGTGAAATGAGATGACAGGAGGAAGAGTTGCCGACCAATTTGTAATGGAGGGGAATAAACTTGAACAATCGTATTGAACAGAATAGTGGGAAAAAGAGCAGCACATGTGGAGTACATAGATGATTGGAATAGCATTGAGTACTGCAGAAACAAACCAGATTCAAACAATAAGTGGTGATCCAGCTGTCCACTCTGACGAATAGCCCTCGCTGGAAGGCGCGCGTGCAGTTAACTAAACGAGGTAATTGCGAAACTTCCCACGAAGGAGAAACCAAAGAGGAGTAGAACGCTAGAAGAATGAATAGTAGAAACATAGAAATCTTTATTTGGGCGAATTTGAGACCAAACGATCCTCTCTTTCATTTAACCCATATGAAAGCGGAGGGAAGAAGAAGATAAGAAAGTTCGGTTTAGGAATAAGGAGTGATTCAATCGAGTTTGACGGAAAATCTTCTAACTCCAACAAACTCCTGATTCCAATGCGTACCACCTAAGACCCATGTGCTGACAGGAAAGATTAGGAGTTCTGGGAAGGAGTTTGAGTATTCATTTAGGAACAACGCCATCAAATCGAAAAACTACCCTGAGGCCGAAACACATTCAGATCATCCCTTGGAGGCAACTAAACGCCATAATGTAGGGTGTACTGGTGGGCAGGACGTTTGACACAGCAGACACCCTTAGCTTTTTCAAGCCGTGTGATATTTCAATTGCCAGATATTTATGGGAAAAACGGGATACACAGGAAAAAGGTATGTATACGTTGTCCCATGCTGATCGCTCATCATAGAGGATGACTGCGTATGAGGTGGGCACAACCCACAGCCATAAAACCAGGCCTCGTGTACATCACTCGTGTTTTTAATGAAATGCCATTTAGCATTCGAAAGGCTTAGGGGTAGTGGAACAATGCGATTAAAATAACAAATAGTAAGAAACTCATAATTATGCGTGAAGATAAAGAGTATGGGAACTGTGGAACATAGGCCTTCGAGCAGTGGAAGTAAGAATTAAAGATTAAATTGTGAAAACGGTGAACGCGAAAGCAATTCGGAAGCCACAGACGACTAGGAAAGGGGATGCAAGTGAGAAGTAAATGGAAGAACGTGAAAACAAGGCCAAATAGAAGAATTAGTCAATAGACACAGCATGGAATCAATGAGTCAATATTAAGGAAAGGTGATAGAAAGAGCTAAAAAAAATATGCGAAGGAGTTACAGAAACAGGGAAAAGTGGACGCCCTATGATATAAAAAGATGAAAGATAATAATTGTACAATGGGGAGTTATAAGGGCCTCGAGAGATAAGGAGATCGTTAACGCGATCTAAATAGATCCAGGGAATGTATACAACAGGAGGAAGTCCTTTTATGGTTTTGAGATAAGACCAGTTAGCTTAGATATATGTAGAAGTGGGATGCGAGGATGATGAAGATGTTTTGGGCTCAGGAGTTTTAGGTAGCGACATAGAGAGAGCGCCACCGGAAATGAAAATGTGAAAAATGCAATGAGAATATATACGTATGTAGTTTTACTACAGATCTCCGAAAGAATGGATTTTTCCGACTAATTCATAAATTTCATGAGTAAGGAATTTCCAGGGAGCCTAGAAAACTTCCTTGGGTAATTTTTAATCTCCATCCAGAAAGTGCGCAAAAAATGCGATTACTACAGCAAGTTAATTTTGTTCCAAATTCTGCGTACTGATACTTGTCAATAAAATATTACATTCTAGGTATAAGGCGAAGAACATGATGGGCTTAAGAAGGAAAGGTAAACTCGTGATGCAAATGCAGTCACGTAAATATTGATAGAAAGGACATTTATTTATTTATATATTTATTTATTTCAAAACATTGTTCACATACAGCAGTGGCGCCATTTTACAGTGAAAAATATACCAGACATGTAAGAGGACAAAAGACAATAACAGCATAACAATAACAACGAGAACCAAGCATGGACCGGGGAAAATTTTAATTTACTGAAAGGTGGGATAAAGCTTGGGTGGAGAAATTGTTGCATGATAAGTTAAAGGGGTCGACAGTGTGAGGGAGTGAATTTAGAAGGGAGGAGAGGCGAAATAAAGGTGAGCGCTTGGTGAGAGATATCCAAGGAATACTAGGCAGATGGAGTAGGGAGTGGGTGCGGGTGGATCGGGTTGATATCCTGAAGTTGAAGAAAGATAGCAGTTCAGGGCAATCAATTGCCGAGTTTAGGGTGTTGTGGAGGAGTTTTAAATCAGCTTTAAGTCTGCAGCTTAGGGGACTAGAAATGGTTAGGGAAGACAGAACAGCATTTGAGGACATATTGCGGTAATGTGGGACTCGGTGTTTGACTATTTTGGCAAAGAAGTGAGAGATGCAATCGAGGGATTTAAGGTTAGTTGGGGATGAGGTGGACCAAATGGGGGAGCAATATGTATGATGGGAAGAACAATTATTGAGAAGTATGAATGGAGTGCAATTGGATCTTTAATTTCTGTGAAGCGGTAAAGAAGGCCTAGTAGGGACATTGCTTTATTTTTTAAAGTCTGTATGTGGTCGGAGTAATTTAGTTTCTGGTCAATTTTAAACGCTAAGGTCTTTAATCGTAGTTACTCTATTTAAGGGAGTTGAATTAATTGAGTAGTTGAACATCAGGGGTTTTTTTCAGAGCAAGAGTCATGATGTTGCAATTTCAGGGTTTAAGTTAAGCCTCCAGGTATCACACCTGGGGGAAATTTTATGTGAGGCAAGTTGAAGTTGAGTACAGTCAGAAATGTTATTAATTTGCTCGTAGATCTTGCAATCATCAGCGTAGAGAAGTGTATGGACCTGGGAGGAGAAGAGTCGGGAAGGAAGATCATTAACGAATAAATTGAAAAGATATGGCCCAAGGACACTGCCCTGGGGAACCCCAGATGTGACAGGAGACCAAGAGGATGAAGCATCTGAGAGTATCACACGCTGGGTTCTGTGGGCGAGAAAGGTAGAGAGCAGGCTAAGGAACATAGCATGAATGCCGAACTGTTGGCTGAGTTTATGAAGGAGGAGTTGATGATGCAGGGCGTCGAAAGCCTTGGAGAAGTCAAGGTAGATGGCATCAAGTTGACTTGATTTGTCTATTGCCATGACGGCGTGGTGCTGAAAGACAGTGAGATTTGTCAGGCATGATCTGCGTGGGAGGAAACCATGCTGCTGAGGATATAAAAAGGGAGAGGTGAAAAAATAAATCCTGTTGAGAATAATGCGTTCACAAACGGAAGACAGGATTGGAAGCAATGATATAGGGCGATAGTTTGAAACATCATTATTGGGACCCGTTTTATGTATCGGAATGATATTAGCGCATTTCCATTGAGGAGGGAAGGTTCCTAGGGAAAAACAGCGATTAAACAAGATGGCTAAAGGTTGTGAGAGGGACGAAGCGCAATTGCGAATAAATTTAGGGCTGAGAGCATCTGGGCCAGGTGAGCGGTGGGGGCGTATTTTGCATAGGTATTGAAAGACTTCCCGGGAGTCTGTCTGTAAGTGGGATAGGGAATGGTTTATTTTAGGAAGAAGGGAATGGTCAGAGGTAATACTGAGGTTAGAAGCAGGCTGCAGGCAATCGGAAAAAAAAATTTAGAAAGAGGTTGGGTCTCTCTGATCCCGCGGCATTTTTGGTGCCATAGGAGAGTGCTTCGGGAATTTGAGGACGATCACGGCGCTGATTGATGAAGGACCAGAATTTTTTGGGGCTGGAGGAAATATTGGAGGAAACAGTCTGAGCGTAGTTTTCATAGTCACGGCGAATGAGGAATGTGGAATATCGGCGGAGATCAACGTATGATCGGCGCGTTTCCACATTCGGGACGGCCTTATGGAGACACCAAGTGCGATTTTTGTTACACAGGACATGTATGGAATTTTTTTGTCTTGGGCTTAACTCGAGGAGCAAAGTCTTTTATGACGGCCTCGAGGACAGCGTGAAAGAAGTCCACTCCTTTTTCAGGGGATAATGAGGAAAGGACGCTCCAGGGAATAAGGTCGAGGGAGCGGTGGACGTCCTCCCAGTGAACCTTCGACTAGGCAAGAAAGGGCTTAGATGGAGTGGGAGGAGCCCCACGGGATTTCCAGGAGCCACGGAAGAAGAAATGGGCATCAATGGACTGGTGGTCTGAGTCGAAAATATTTCTGCCGGGGGTGATTGCCTCGGGCACAGCGGTCGAGAGCAGGTAGTCCAGGGTTGCCGTATCACGGGTGCTCTTGAGACAGTGTTGTGGGAGTTGGAGCGCATTTAAAAAGTGTTCTATAAAAAATTCGTCATTGGCATTGAGCGGGAGGCCGTTCGTGGGAGATTCACAGCGAATAGATAAAATAAAATCACCCACAAGAATTACAGGTCCCAGATTTATGGCCCGAAACACTGAGTCGAGGCAACTTTCAAGTACACTCAAGTCACTTGCGAGAGAACGGTAAAAACAGCCTACGAATAGTTTGTTGGCCTTTGAGGCCTTTACATGGGGTAATGATAATTCGCTCCACACAATTTCACAGTTGGTCTCTAGGTCTTTTCTTCGTTTCGAAACAAACGCCGATTTAATTGCGAGTAACACTCCGCCTCCTCTAGAGGGGCGATCTCGTCTATAAATTGAGTGAGAGCGCGAGAAGAACAACTCACTGTCACTGAAAGATGGTGCCAGCCAAGTCTCGGAGAGAGCTATAATATCAAATTTGGATAGCTCTTGGTCGTGGGAGTTGCACGTAGATATTTTGTTGTTTATGCCCCGGACATTTTGGTAATACATGCTCAAGGAAGAGCCGGAGGGGCCGGGGTTAACACTCATATCACCTGAGAGGATCATTCTCTCTCTGGCCCTCAACCTGAGCGGACCTGCCTACTGAGTGCTCCTGATAACCGGTTTGACCCACCAGAAGCTACCTGCCTGCCAGCTTGATTCTTGGCGCTTTTGGTTTTAGTGAAGTGCAGTGCAGTGTCAACGTATACGTTGCTTCGTTTATATAGTTTTCGTTTTGTGTGTGGTTTGTTAACCGTAGTGTGTGGTAGTAGTAATTTATTTTAGTGCATTGTGGTGGTTTTTGTCCTTCAACTCTGATTGGTGATCGGTGAGTGCTTTCCTTTTTTTACTATTTTTTTTTGTTGTCCTCTGAAAACCAGACCTTACTCAAGCATCGATTTTTCCGCTCAGGCTTCATATTCCATTCCAAAGCGTAACTTATTGATTGAGCTAAATTAAGCTAACCCCTTTTAGAAATTTTTTCGCATTCGTGTATACAGGTTAGCTTTTTTTGGGAACTCGGTAGTTAAATTAGGATGGCTACATCTAGGTCCCCTGTTGCCATGCTCGAAGGCACTGGCGAATGCGCGGCTTAAAGGGCCGGTAGAGTCATGCTGGAGAGGATGGTGCGGGAGCTTCGATCGGAGATCGCCGGCCGGAGGGCTCCCCTCAGGAGAGATGGTACTCGGGGTGGAAATACGAAAAGCCGCCACGCCCATAGGGGTGCACGGATTCGTCCGGATGCAACACGTGGCTGGGCGATTAGAGACCTACCCCGTGTCCCATCTCTAAACGAGGGAATGTCTCACGTCCGTAGGTCGGACGACTGGAGGGTCGTCTCTCGGGGCAAGAGGAAGGTAACGCTGCGGCGAGGATTGGACTCTGCGGAGGCAGATACCATCCCCGTCTGCAACAGGTACCAGGTGCTGTCGGATGACAGCACCACCGAACCTGCAGCCCCTACCCCTACTCCGAGGGCACTGCCTAGGGTAAGGCACCAGCGGTCGGGAAGGGAGGGAACCGTTATATTAGGTAGTTCCAATGTCCGGCGTATAATGAATCCGCTGCGCTGCAGAGTCCAACAGGAGGGAGGTGTTGGATTCTTGTCGTCCTGGTGTATACCAGGCGGCGGGGTACCCCAGGCGACGCTGGCGGTGAAGGCGGCCGTCAGTAATACCGGCTGCTCCAAGCTACGCATTGTGGCTCATTTCGGGACAAACGACGCCTCGGAACGTGGATCTGAAGATAACCTCCGCTCCTTTAAGGAGATGCACTCGGAGGTGAAACCAGTCGAGGCAGAGTTGAAGGTCCCAATTAAATTAAGTACATGTAGTATTGTGCCGCGTGTAGACCGCGGAAGGCTCGTTTGGAGCCGAATTGAGGGTTTAAAACAGAGATTGCTGGGATTTTGCCGGGGAATCGGAGTGGACTTCGTTGATCTGAGGCCCGTCCTCTCGTCGTGTCGGGTACCCGTTAATCGCTCCGGGGTCCATTATACTGCCGAGGCACCGCAGTTGGTAGCGCGTAGGTTACACGAACACGTTTCGAGGGTTTAGCATAGCTGATAGGCAAGAGCGTAGGTCATATATCGGGATAAATAAAGTAGAATCCGGCGCTCTTGGTCAATTCAGATCAGGTAATGCTTCTCAAATCCCCAAAAATATTGAACAAACAAACACTTGCGTTAAAACAACATATAACCCACGTAAATTTAATAAAATTGGTGCTTCTAAATACATAACAGCTAACAATGCGAGTGAATGTAATTCTTTTGTCTCTGTTAACCACGAATCGTCTCAAAAAAGTTTTGTTAGCGTACATAAAACCGAAAAACGAAAGTAATTGGCCAAATTATTTATTCAGTACAAACGCAGGCATAGTAATTGGAACGGAAAGTTGGCTCAAGGGAGATATAGCAAACAATGAGGTTTTTCCAAACGGTTTCACAATTTAAGGAAGGGACAGACGAAATAGATTGGGTGGGGGAGTATTCATTGCAGTAAAGTCACATCTTAGTAGCCAACGATATGAATGCGACGTAGATGATATAGAAAGCGTTTGGTGCAACATTAAGGACAACAATGGCAGGAGCCTATTCGTGTGTTCATTTTATAGACCCCCAGATTCTAACACAGATGTCCTACAAAAGCTCGACGAACAAATATCCACTCTCAGCAGCAGACATAACCATAGTATTATTATAACCGCTGGTGACACAAACCTGCCGTCAATTGACTGGGACACGTACTGCGTAGGAAAATCTGCCAAACACCGAGATTCATGCCAAGAACTCCTTCATATATTCACAAAACACTCCTTCGAACAAATTGTTAAATCACTAACACGGGGCCAAAGCATACTAGACATCTTGGCGACTTCCATGCCCGAAATCATTACTAACATTGAAATAATAGACGGAATCAGTAACCATAAGGCTATTCTTGTAGAGTTAAAAACTAAGTTCGTCAAAATAAACAAAGAAAAGCGTAAAATATACCTATACAACAAGGCAAATTTTAACGGACTACGAGAATATTTAAAGAAGAACACTTGGAATTATTTCTTAAATACAGGGTTCGTCCGGAAAATAAGTGTACTGATTTTTTCCCGCCGCTCTAGGCGCGCCCAGCACCGCTCTGACGGGCTGCGATTGGAGGGGGGTATGTTGGCAAGCAACGCTGAAAAAGGCAGTCGGCTCTGAGCTGTGCTGTAGTGAGGAGCTCTGTTAACGCGAACCTCCACGCTCGACCCACGTCACGGAACGCGATGCCGAAGTTTTTGGAGCAGCGTTATTCCATCAAATTTGCGGTAAAGCTTGGGAAATCGTCTACCGAAACTGTCGGTATGATTAACCAGGCTTACGGGGAGTCAGCCATGTCCAGAAACATGATCTTTCGGTGGCACAAGATGTTCGTGGAGGGCAGAGAAGATGTCGACGACGAACCACGGCCTGGACGCCCATCAACGACACTCACCGACGAAAATGTGCGAAAAGTTCGCGATGAACTGAACTCTGATCGTCGTCTTAGTGTTCGGATGATAGCAGAGCAGTGTAATGTGCCAAAAACAATAGTGCACGAGATTATTAGGGAGCAATTACAGATGCGAAAAATTTCAGATGCAAAGTTGGTGCCGAAAGTGCTCAGTTATGATCAAAGACTCAATCGTTTGGAAATCGCGACACAACTTGCGGATCACTGCAAAAATGATCCACATTTTTTAGAGAACGTTGTTTCGGGTGACGAGACGTGGATCTTTGAGTACGACCCGGAGTCGAAGAGACAAAGTGCGGAGTGGCACACCCCATCATCACCCCGTCAAAAGAAAGCTCGCATGAGCAAATCTCGGATCAAGGCGATGCTCATTGTCTTTTTTGACAAAAGGGGAGTCGTCCACTACGAATTTGTACCTGAACGAAAAACTGTAAATGCTGCATTTTACGTCCAAGTGCTCGACAGGCTTCGAAAACGACGCCCGCGTCCGGCCAGCGATCAAAAACATCTGGTGGCTGCATCACGACAATGCGCCGTCTCACACCGCGCTTGTCGTGTCGGACTTCTTGGCCAAGCACGGCGTGGCAACGCTGCCGCACCCGCCCTACAGCCCGGACTTGGCACCACCGGACTTCTTTCTGTTCCCGAAGATGAAGAGGAGTTTGAAAGGAACGCGATACGGGACTTTGGACGCCGTCAAAGAGGCCGTGACGACGTGTCTTCGAGAGGTTCCCGATGATGCCTTCGCGGGAGCGTTCCAGGAATGGGAACGCCGCTGGAACAAGTGTATCGACTCACAAGGGTCCTATTTTGAGGAATATTAGCTTAAGATATGTAAAAGTGTAATAAATGTTTTTTCCTGAGCTCAATACACTTATTTTCCGGATGAACCCTGTATTTTACGCGAAGGAATGAAGACGTACATCCCGTCCAAACTCAAATGCGACAGTAACGAACCTAGATGGTACAACGGGGAAGTCAGATCGGCATTAAGAAGGCAAAGAAAGCTACATACAACTTTCAAAAAGAGTTTAAAAAGTGACGATATAGTTTATAGGAACACATCCAAACAGCAACTAAAAGAATTTCGTAGTAAGACGAAAAGTATTATGCGCACAGCACTACACTCTTTTAAATCTAAAATGCTAAGCGAATATCTTGAGGAAAATCCAAAGTCATTCTGGTCCTACGTTAGGGAAATATAGGGTAAACGTCCAAGCGTTCATTCTTTGAAGACGGAAAATGGAGAAATCATTACAGATTGCATGAAAAAGGCAAATATTTTTTACCATTTTTTCCAGAGCGTCTACAATGAAAACACAAACGCACCAAACGATCCTCCACACCCAACCGGGGAACACATGAGCGATCTTACACTGACCAAGCAGGGAATAGTACATCTGCTCCGCAGTATCAAAGCACACAAGGCACCTGGTCCGGAAGAAATACCTGCTAGAATATTAAAGGAATTAGCTGAAGACATTGCCCCGTTTTTGCATATTGTTTTTCTAAAATCGATAGAATAAGGCTCAGTGCCTCGCGACTGGAAGCTAGCCCATATAACTCCCATCTATAAAGGCGGCGATAGGGATAAACCAACCAATTACCGACCCATTTCTTTAACATCGATCTCTTATAAAATATTGGAACACATTATTGTCACTAACATTATGAGATTTCTTGATAGTAGGAAAATACTGATCCACAACCAGCACGGATTTAGGAAAAGCAGATCTTGCGAAACACCACTTGGTCTCTTCATTCACGATATACTTAGATCGGGAGAAAACAACACACAAGTCGATGCAGTATTCCTGAATTTCAAAAAAAGCCTTCGACACAGTCCCACACAATAAACTGTTGCATAAACTTAAATACTATGGAATCAATGAGAAAATTATGAATTTGATTAGAGACTTCCTGTCAAATCGCAAACAAATATTAGTCATTGATAGGTTGTGCTCAACGGATAGAGATGTAACTTCGGGCGTCCCCCAGGTAAGTGTAATAGGGCCTCTTCTGTTCTTAATATACATAAATGACTTAAGCACACACGTTGGTAGCAATCTTAGGTTGTTTGCTGAAGACACGGTGGTATACAGGGAAATGAGGAGCCAACTAGATCAAGAGCTACTCTCTAGAGACTTAGACAATATCTCGGAATGGTGCAATAAATGGGGATTACCACTTAATATAGATAAATGCGCAGTTTTGAAATTTTGGAACAAAGGAAGCTAGGAACAGGATATAAACTACAAAATAGAGGGTTCAGTGCTGACTACGGCAAATCAAGTTAAATATTTTGGGGTAGTTCTAACACCACGCCTTTCATGGGGAGCACATATCAGGACAATATGCGGATCAGCTTTAAAGAAACTCGGATTCATAAAACGGGTGGTGGGGAAATGTAATGAAAAAGTTAAAGAGATGTGTTATTTTGCTTTAGTTATACCTCATTTGGAATGTGCCGCAAGTATTTGGGATCCTTGGGAGAAAATTTCACAAAAAGAATTAGATAAAGTCCAGAGAAAATCCGCTAGATTCGTTACAAATTGTTATGATAAGAACGCAAGTGTGACAGGTCTCCTAGGGGAATTAGGCTGGGAACCACTTGAAGTGCGGAGAGAACAAGCGAGGCTTAGACTTTTAGAAAGGCTCAGAACAAACGAGTTTAACTATGACACTGAAGGAATTATAATGGCCCACACTACTTAGGTAGATCAGACCACAAAGATAAACTAAGGGAGATAGATTCCAGGACAGATAGGTACAAATACTCATTATTTCCCCGAACAATCAGTAATCATAATAGCAAGAAACCGAAGTCACTTTAGAAATATTGAAAACATTGAATTTACAAGTCGGAGCAAAGTTAAACACTGCAAAGCCGTTAGGTATACTTTCAGGTGCATGTGTATGTAAGATGTAGATTGAGTGTTTGCATGTGTGTGGGGTGTAAGTGTTCTTGCATGAATTTATGCCATGTTTTCTTTGTGGATGTATAAATTTGTGGGTCTTGCATGCGGTGTTTTTTTTCCTTTTCTAAATTACGGGTGTTGTCCTCCACCCCCCGCCACACGCCCTTGCGGCGGCTTGCGGGGTATTAAGTAGATGTAGATCACCAGGAGTAGCAGGATGAGACCGTTCCCGGGGTTCGGCGGCGGGGTTGCCGGGGAGAGGCCGGCAGATCGCCGGGGCCTCGTCGGCGAGGTGACGGGGTACTGCAGGCTGACAGGCGACAAACCACACGAGGCGAAGCCGGAAAATCTGTAGCTGAAACAGCTGATGGGAACAGGGTCCACTTTTAACTGGGGAAATTCGTTATATAAACTCACACCCACACGGACAGAAAAAAGCACAAAAAGGGTCGAAGTTAACCCAAAGAGATAGAAACACACAAGAGAGAGAGGAACGCGTGACTTCAGTATGGCGGCCATGTTGGTCTCCCCGAAATGTGACCTGGATTTTATGGTACGAAGAGATTGTGAGACGAAGTTCGGCGGTATATCTTTACTTCATGTTGCTAACCGAGTTTATCAAAGGATGTTAGATCATCAGCCATTACTTTAACCTTTCATCATCGACATTTGGGATGACTCTATTCCCGGGTTGCTGCACGAGAAGACCTACTCTTCTGCTGACTCGGGAGGAGGGGAGGGAAGGATTCCTCGAATAGGCTTGTCCGGAAGTCAATTCCTATTAACTTCCAATCGTTCTCTTGGCAACCGGGCTAATGCTTGATCAAAGTGTTTCGTCGAAATCTGCGTTAAACTCGTATGGTTTGCCTTAACATACTAGTGAAAGTTTTAAAAGAAATTATTTATTTCGGCCCAGTGCCTCACAACTGAGTTTCTTTTTGTTCATAACGTTTCTATCTTTATGTCTAGGATTAAGGGTGGATCAAACAACTTATAGAGAAACTCTTAAGTATTATTTTAAGTCACATCCACTGGCACAAAACTGACGGGCTTTAGCACCGAAGTCAATTGCAAAATTCGATGTTTTGCCAGAAGTTGTTACAGTTCAGAAAACTGCCCGTGTATAGCTCTAAAATATTACTTTCGGTTTCAATCAATTCGCACAATTTTTATCTGCACTACACATCAATAAAAAATCTATATGTGGGTTAGTGTGAAGGCGTTGTGCAACGGGATTTAATATATCCTATTCGAAACTTTGAATATGTCAGCCAACTTATGCCTTTAGCCTTCTCCCTCCTTGCTATCTTTCGCTAACCCCTTTGCATTACCACGACGACGCTCCCGTGAAATACTATATTGATACCATTGGGTGGAAATCATATTAACTATTCAATGTGATGCCTTGTCACGAATGAGGAATATACTAAAAGAAATAATAGCCAATCCATTATGCCAGTCGCTTACAGTTTTTTTGCGAAATAAAATAGTCACAGGTCCCCCTATTTCATAATATTAGTTTATTAAGTATTTTATCCTTTTATTTTGGAACCACAGCACATGATATTTTTCAATTTAATACATACCGTCTCAACTCTTCACATCAAACATTAGTCAATGCCATCTATTTACCACCTCCACAACCAGTTCTGTTGGGCTCTTATGTTTCGGTCTGCTCTTCTAAACCTCCTGTTTCCGATCCATTTACTTTACACCCGCTGTGTGCCACCCTCAAACACATTCACGCACTCCAACTTTGAAACTGCATTTTTTGATTGCAGTAGTGCCACTTAAACATGATTCTCTACTCTGAGGGATTCCTCACCCGAGGTCCATCGAATTCTTTCCAAACAATTACTTTCTTATGCTATTCATCTAATTCAAAAGTTCGTCAGTAAAATTCCTACATCTCATTGTAACAAAAACGATGACTTTAATGTATATTTTCTGGCCTATTGCTATGCTCCTCCTTTCGACTTCCATGCTAAATATACGAGGAAATTCAGCCGTGGAGCGAGACAACACCACCACCAACCCTTCTTGTTTTCTTTAACCGAGATGGTATCTGCGAAATGGAATATGCTAATTTTACCTCCGTATATATGTTCAAAGTCTATTCCTTTTGATTCCTTTGAGGAAAGGAAAATTTCCTAATTTATAAAATACTATATGCTGAAAGGTACGCTTAATTCGTTGCGAACGAGCCCAGCGTATTTTATATTTAGCAAATTATTTTACTTCCATCGTTCCTCCGCAAGGTGGAGTTGAAATATTATTGATCTACCGCAAAAACCCGTTTGCAGTTTTTTCCCGTTTAAGGTTAGCAATTAGTGTCACTCAAGAGAGGCGATCATGAAGAGAGAGTCCCTTCCTAGGCCTGCGCATTCGAAAAGCAATGGTTTGTTTGCCCGTGTCATATTCAATCGTATCCTTTGAGCACACCCTGGCTTCCTCCTCTTGAATATGAATTTGCTTTCCGACAAGTTGCCCCACTCGTGTCGTTATACCCTGAGAACGATAATTCCACATCGTTTTTTCGGCTGCCGAAGCCTCGCTTTTCTTTATGGTCCCGATGTCACCTCGCGATACATCCGGGCCCTAGACGCCAACATTCGGCCCATTCTCGCTTTCCGATTCCATCGGCATTTGCCTCCGCGCCCGAGGTTATTGCGTGTCGTTTTTCAATCTCCGAAGGCGCCTTTGCACTAACACACATCGTTGGCATTTCCCTTCTTAATTTTACTCCTCATTTTTGTGGGGCGGATTTAATTCACTCCTACTGAGTCATTATTTGACTTTCGCATGACTGGATTTCGCAACTCCTGGAAAAAGGAATCCTCACTTTCGTTTCTTGAATTCTAATTCTTACTTTTTCCACAAATTTTCATCTCTTCGTCGCTTCAAAGGTTCGCCTGGTTCACTCATGAGTTTAGCTATCGGAATTTCTGTTATTGTCCGCCAATAATCACTTCTTCGTACGCGGCATTTATCCCCATACCTCTCTCCAGATTTTTTGCTGCTTTGGATACGCCTAAGATATATTTTTCAGAGTGAATTTTTATGTTTCATCACTCCCGACAAGTGCATAATCCCAGGTAAAGGGGTAGGTAGTCATGACAACTAGAATTTAGTCACACCTTATATTGATAGGTATAAAGCTGATTTGGTTGAAAGCGTTCCATGGTATATTTCCCCTGGAACATTTCCGCCATTATATTCCACATGCTAAAAAAATAAAAGAAATTTGACGCCATCGCGCATCACCAGAACTTGGGGGCGGGGGTGGGGTAGGGAAAGGCGAGGAGAGGCCCCGAGGGAAGCATAAGGGCGGAAGGGGCGAAGTGCGCTCGGAATGGGGCCCGGGATCGGAAGACTCGCGCTGCGATACGAAGAGTAGCTAGCGTCGCCGTCGCTTTGACGACGCCCGAGTGTGTCCTTCGTCAAAGCGGTGGTGGAGGGATGGTGCAAAGGACTCGAGGAGCATTAGCTGGCTGGCTTCTTTTCATCGCCCGCCCTTGGAGTCATCAGAGAATGCTAATCTCCCGTCGTCGCCTCAGTGCTACGTGGCCGAGGGAGGGTGGGTCCCACAAGGAGCGGGAACTCTTCCCGAACGCGCTCGCCGGAATGAGTCGAGTGCAGGGAAGCAAAATGTGTGCGGACGGGTTGACGGTTCCAGAACTTCTAGCGAGTCGGGAGTGCTTTCGCAGGAGAGCTTCGGCGAGGAAATCAATTAGGTGGGGAATGAGGTTTTATGTTTCCTGGATGGGAGCTGAAATCCCCATCCTCGGACGTGCATGATCCTGGTTTACCCAAGCCATATTATGCCTGCCAGAGATGCAAACACAAGGGAATCGGAAAGCTTGAATATTTCTTTTTTAAAATATCTTTTAGCAGAACTTAAATGATATTTATGAAAAAAATCCCTTCAGCAATAAAATTATCTTTCATGTATCTAATCACGTTTTAATGTAACTTGTTTTAATATTAGGAGAATTCAACTTAAAATTACTAATCTTTCTCCCTAAATATCCCTAGGTTACAATGCTACAACTTCAAAGTATAAATCATTCGCCTCGACCGGGGTTCGAGCCCGTATCACTCGATGTCCAGCCGAGTGCTTTAGCCAGTTAAGCTATCTCCATCTGAGTTAACTCCGTCATAAAGTTACCTTAGCGGCATCTCCCGCAGTTTCTTGGAATTTGTCAAAGGTAAAACACCCTTTTAGTGAATTAAAGTTGTCTTTAACCTCGTGGACTGTGGCGCGTCGCGCACGACCATGAATGCCTGTGACATTGTATGTATGGTATTTCTTCACAACATCTTGTTCTTTTAAAGCCCCCCACATTTCAAAGCAAGAGTTAGCGATGGCCTAAGTGGCTAAAGCACTCCGCCGGCTATCGAGAAATCTGGGTTCAAATCCCGGTCAAGGTGAATGATTCTTACACACTGTGATTGTTGCATTGGAATGCATATTAGCGGATGACTCCTTCTAAAAAGTTACTGTCGCGGCATCTCCCGCAGTTTCTTGTATCCTTGGGATATAAAGGAAAATTATAATTTCTTATCTTTTACTGGAAACGCCATCTACATCCAGAATAATAAAGGTAAAATAATCACATAAAAAAGAGGAAATAACGTTTGGCCGAAATATTTCATGGTCAATTGCTGAGGTCACTTTCAGGTGACATGGGGATACTTATGTCTACATTAACCGGGCAGAACGCAATTCTACGTCTGCCCAACTGGTGGAGCGGTAATACGTGATGATACTGTTGTTCATATACAAATACCAACGTTACAGTATACGATAGAAAGTGGAAATACTCGTAAAATATCATCTAAACATAAACAAATCGTTCATCGATTGTTTTTGCCAATATATTATGACGCAATTCTCCGATAAATGCAAACGTTAAATACTTTCACTCGAGTGATTCTCGCGAAATTTTCACTTTCCAAAAGGTTCTCCATCGCTTTCAATGAATTTAAACTATAAGTGTTTTTTACCCCATGAATACCACGTCTTCTAATGCAAAAATATGAAAATAAATGCAAATGGTATTAATTCTAAGCGTGTTTCTCTGAACTTGTTGTAGCCAAAGTGGTAACTACTCTCATCGCAGACTTCTTCAAAATAGTAATTTATACTTTGGAGTTGGATCGCTAAGGACGCATGCACAGTACGTCACTGAGAATTTTCTCATCAAAGTTTCATTGCGTCTGTGAATTAGGAATAATGTACATGACTGTGCAATGTTCGAGGGTAATCCCAGAAATACCCGACCTAACAAAGAAAACACAAATATTTTGGAAAAAAATGTACTTAATTTTCAACGTAATCTTCTTTCAGCACTTCTATACACTTTTCCAGCAATGTTCAATAAGTTCGATACCCTTTTTATAATAAGAACTGTCTTGCTCCTCCAAATAGCCATCGACTGCCGTCATCACTTCTTCACGGTTGGAAAATATTTGACTACGGAACCATTTTTTCAATTTTGCGAACAGCAAATAATCCTAGGGAGCTAAATCTGACGTATAGGGTACATGAGGTCTCAATTCAAACTTTAATTCATAAATTTCAGCCATTGCATTAATGGATTTGTGAGCTGGCGCATTGCCTTGATGAAACAACACTTCCTTCTTAGCCAAATTCCACCGCTTTTGCTTCATTTCTTCGCTCAAACATTGCAATAAGTTTGGACAGTACTTGTCGTTGATAGTTTTTCCTTTTTCAAGATATTCAATGAAAATTATCCCACGCGCATCCCAAAAAACAGACGCCAAGACTTTATCTGCGGATGAAGCAGTCTTCGCCTTCTTTGGAGCCGGTTTTCTCTTTTGAATCCATTGTTTTGATTATTCTTTTGTCTCGGGTGTGAAGTAATTGACAAATGTATCATCATCCAGGGTTATGAAATAGCGCTGAAATTCTGCTTTGTTACCGTGAAACTTTGCTATACACTCAATTGAAACATCTACACGACACTGGTTTTGCTCGAGTGTGGGCGAACGCGGCACCCATCTTGCAAACAGCTTTCTCATGTCCAAAATTTTAGTTAATATGCAATGAACCGCACTTTTTGAAATGCCTACTATGCCTCCTAGCTGATACATTTTCAGTTGACGATCATCCAGGATCACTTTGTGGATTTTCTTCACCGTTGCTGGAGTCGTCACCTTATTTGGTCGACCAATGCGATGCTCGTCTCGACAGCTCGGACGGCCTCGTTTAAACTCTGCTATCCAATATTTCACTGTTTTAAACGAAGAAGCAGACTCACCCAAAGTAGAATCCGGGTCAGCTTTTATATTGGTTGGGCTGAGGCCTTTCAAATAAAAGTATCGTATCACGTAACCATGAGGAATTTTCTCCATTTTCACAAATTCACTGAAAACGTTCATCATTTATGGCTACCAAACAAACAATAAAAGACGTGACGTCTTCAAACTTGAAATATAAGCTTTATAGATTGCTTACTTTCTAATACAGCCGTATTTTTTAAAAAACTACCACCATCTCTAGGTCAGGCCGGGTACTTCTGGGTCCACCCTCGTATGGCGATTTAGCGATTTATGCATCTAAAATTTTCCACTTTTAATAATATTTTTGGAGCTATTCTGACCCTTTAACCTGCCAGCAATATCAGGGGGATGCAAGAAAAGTAAATAGAACGCTCGCACTGACTGCGACTGAAAACTTGATTCCTCATCTCACGATAAATTGACCAGAAAGAAATTCCAATGCACTGCAGTAAGGGCGTGAAAGAGCACAGCGATCTATCCATCCATAGCAGTGAATACAGAACTATAGGCATCAGTTAGCTCGTAAGAAATTCCCATATTTATACGAGAGAAGAAGAGTAGTTGAAGTTCAAAATGGAAAGGCTACAGAGGAACATGCTTCGTACGTAATGGCGTTTTCTGCAGCAAACCCTCGAGCATGTTGGCACTTTTTGCCGAAATCAATTTTATGGGTTTATGAAATGGGTTTATAGCATCTCAAAGTTCACGAAAACATTGGAAACACATACGTCACCCGATATCTATCCTGAAAAAATATAGATTTCCAATTGCACACATGGAGCAAAAAGAACAACGCACATTAAAATTAAAATAAGATGTTCATTAATTGAACCAGATATGTCGATCAATACGGTTATATTAATTTCTCCGACAATTGAATGCCTTGTTGACCTCCTCTCGGTGGACCTGCTCCGTTAGTCCTATTTCCCATCCTCCCGTCCCTCGGTCGGTCCATGCCTATTCCTGCATTAGAAGGTTAATTTTTTAAAGCTTACTTAGGATACATTATGGGGAATGGCAATAGCCATTTTGCTTTAATTTACATAAATACACTTAGCAACGCCTTTTAATACATATTTATCCAAAGCAAGAGCCCAAAATTCCATTAATGGATATTATAAATTCCCACACAGTTATAATGTTAGTTGCAATGTGATTAATGCAAAAATCTAAATACAAATTTTGTCCTTATGCGTTATCTCTTATTGAATATGAAATCAAATTCATATTATATTATTTACAGCCCTTATATTTAACGTGCGCGAAGATATTTTTAGCACTTATTCTTTCCTACCCAGGTCCTTACAGGTTTTGCTATACCTTTACTTAGCGATCAGGTCTACACATAAAAAATGCATTAGTTGCAAATAATTACTGCAGCAAAGTATCGCAGTGCCTTATAATTGTCTCCGCAACACCTCACGCTATTTTTAAGCAGTGTCGCTGGATAACGGAACCAACCAGGAAATTAAAAATAGATAGGCACATGTGTTAGAGTGCCTCAATTTATAGCTATTTCGATATTATCTACTAACTTATGCATCAAAGGTCTTCGCAGTGACACTGAAGTTCCACGTAGCTTACGGAAGCATATAGCAGTGGCTAGCTTACCTTTAAATTACGCAATTGGAAAGAGATAATATCAGCTTTGGCATCATAATTCGCGGAATGGGTTCAATTTCGTTTATAATCTCCAAGCAAATAAATTTGGACAACGATGATTTATCCCATGAAAATGATCACTCCATTGTGGTGCTTTAATGGCATTGCGCGTGCTACGGATTAAAATTTCTCTCATCGGTGTCGTCCCGAAACTCCTCACCACATGGCCACGTAGCAATTTGAATGATATTACGACAAGATGCATCCTGACCCCGCCTAAGTATAAGTAATAATAATAATATATCGTTTAACGGGCATAGGCTAAAGCTGCCAATGATATACACAGTTTGTAATTTTATCTGGTAGGTCTCCCACTTTCAAAGAATCAGTCAGGATCGAGAGCTCGCAACAGCATCACATTCACGACCAAATAAACGAATCGGAGCCGCAGGCCATTCTCGCTCCAAAAAACGATTAAATTTTAAAAATTTAGGCCAACCTCCCTTTCTGTCCCACTATTTTTGGAATTTGTGTCCCATCGAATATGTATTCTTGGACCTTTTCAAAAAACCAAAGGAAGGGGAAAAAATGAAATGCTTAAAGATGGGAATGGCGACCAACATACAACGCCGTAGTTAGCGAGCGGTTCACGATGAATTACACAATGAAAACCCCACCCATAAATTTAATAAATGAGACTTAAACTATGAGAAATTCCCAACAAACAGTAGGAGATCACTTGATTCTTGTCTCTCTCTCTCTCTCTCTCTCTGCACACTCAGGGCAATTGAAAAGGGCCTCATGTTGTGATTGGTATTATCTTCATAATGATTATATTTCTAAATTATTGCTGCCTACTGACGTTCTCTTATTATGCCTATTTGTGTCAATCAAATATTTATACTTTTCATCACATTACAAGAGTTGCAAAAATTATTTTTTTTATTTTAGACAAGAAAAAAAATGTTCTTTACAAAACGTAGGAAATTTCAACACATGTCTTCTTCGTGCTAAATATCATACAGCGCTCAGTATCAATCTACGGTAATGAGTGTCAGAAAGGTACCAGGATCCGAGTACTGGTGATGTCAAAATCATGAATCCGCGCCATGGTCGCCAAAACCATTATCTACCCCGAGAAGAATCTTATTGAGTTAACAGCTTTCATTTCATCGCGGAATCATATTGAGCAAACATTTCATTTCCCTCCGCCGTCGCCGCCAAACTCAGGGATGATCCGAAATCAAGGAGGGGATTGGTGGTAGTTTGACGATAAGCGGACATATTGGCTGAGATCTCCCTCCCCGCCCTTCTTTCCCTCGGCTGTCTGTCGCGACCGGATAAGGGCCGGACCGGGCGTAGTATTACTCATGTAGCATTTGGGATATCCGGCTTCCGACGCCCCCAGCGAATGGAAGCCATTGATTTTAACAGCCAAACCAATCTCCGAACCCGTTATCCCGCGCTATCACAGCTATTACTTGGTGAATAGACCAGAATGCATTGGGACCACAAAGGCAGCGCCACACCGCGCGGGTGACAAACGCCCGCAAACATGACCTCACACCTCCTCCCCTCCCTTCGCCCTAACACCACCACCCCCTATCTCCCCTCTCCCCCGCCCCCTTCTCCTCCCATCCCCTTTTCAATTTTTCACGAAACCTCATTCCACCGACTCCACATCCCTCGACCTCATATCCATTCCCCGTCCTTTGGCATTACCTGTTCGATCCCTGAGCGTAACTCCTTCCCTCCCTCTCCTTTCCCCCGCCCGCCTCCCCTGCCCCATTCCCCTTTCCATCCAACTGCCCCCCCTCGCACACACAAACACACGCGCGGCAGCTCCAGGGGTCCCCCAACCCGAACTCCGGACCAGTGAGCAAACATTGCCCTGGCCCCCCAACTCCACATGCATTCAATGAGTGTGGAAATACTTCCAGCCTCCTCCCTCGGCTACTTTCCAACACTATTCCATTTGGGGTCGCAATAACCCGACTTCCCCCCGCCCCCTTCACGCTCATTCCATTAAAGGGGTCGGGTGAGGAAGGGTGTGGGGGGTGAGGGAGAGAGGAAATAGGCTCTCCGGGACCGACAATATTCCGCCGGATTCGATAGTGCAGATACTGCCTCTTCCTCTCCTTCCCCGCAAAAACTAACTTTCCCACGGACAGTTTTACGCGATCAAAAAAATAAGATGTCGGCATTAACCGTGGAGAATAATCGAATGCCTAAAAACGGCCGACGGAAACATCAGGTGGGGAAGGACACACACACAAAATAAAAGAGTGCATTTTCCACGAGGTGATGGAAAAGTTGCTGAAACCTGCGGTAGTCTTGGTGATATTTTTTTCAAATGATTTAGTTTCGTGGGATCCTTTCCTCTTTGAACGGTGCATTTATTCGCGAAAAGTATCGAAGAGGGAGGACTCCCGTTCGAAGGCTCGAGAGAACAAACCAGCGGGCGCACACAAGCCATTCGACACACCCGTCGCAAATGCGACTGTTGTCTGAATTGATATTAGTGCGTCAGACTGATTCATTTTTTAATGTCATTACGAAATTGAAAACGGAGGATGGCATCGCATCAACATGAACAAATTTTCCGACTAAAATATCAAAATTCCTCGTCGAAAGGCGAGGTTTAACATGAGCCCCGTTTGGTTATGATTAGGAGGAGGTTTGTGGGCAGTATAATGGAATTAATTATTAGCATTTTAAAAATACTAATAATGACAGAAGTCCATTTTATGCGTTATCATTTAAGTCCGAAGCATTAAAAGTGGGTTTTTTGCCGTTTTTTTGGAATGATTACAACTTTTCAGGACCCTGCGAATGATCAGGGTTGCACCCTGATCCCTGACTCTCTGCCGGAGCACGCGCTCTTCCTACGCTGATGATTCGGTCGCGGGAGTCTCCGCACCGATGCAGTAGAAATGATATTGAGAGGACGAGATCCTTTTTGGAATGCAATTTAAGGGCGTATTTCGATGCTTTGTCTTCTCTTACTATTTCACCATTCACTTCCGCTCCTTCCACTTACCTACGATGATAACTCTTTACTTCAGGAAAAATAAATCTCAGGAGTTGCTGTTAGATTGGAATTTAATCTCCTCGCGATTTTTGAAAATATTCCCGGCGTCATCAGGAGTACGAAGATCTAAGTGCCATTTCTCCGGAGGCTTCACTTTCTATCTTTTTCAATTAAATGCTATCTGCAATGAATCTCATTGTAATTTTTCCTAGAATTCCGGGAATTGCAGCAAAGGAAATACGCAGTCATTTTCAACGTGGAGTGCATTTGAACGTTTTCGAGTGTCCGGTGATATTCTCTTTGACTGAGACTGGAACTCTTTTCAGAGGAATTTCACTATCAACATTCATGTACGGTACGGGAGTCGCACCGTGAAATTTCAGAGCCAAAATGAGCAGAAAAATATATGCTGCGCCATGAACAGCAGCAAATTGAATCTTCAGACATATATAATGAAACTTTAATTCCACCGATCCAGGTTCATTCATTCTCTCTTTTAATCAATTACGTTTGATGCTTTCAAGGCAACTTTGCTTTTTTTCTACTCCACGATATGTTTGGCCGTCAGAGGATTACTCTTTTTCTATTTCAAGAAGAGTTCAACAAACTTTAAAACTCTAATAGTTAACTTTTTCAATCGAAAATATTTTTCCATTTACCACGAACTAAAACGTTAGGTTTCCATTTTAGCATTGTCCTATTCAGCGAGTAAAGACTCACTCACGGACCCTGAAGGGACGTGTTTTAAAGCAGCGCATTGGCGACCGTTCGAGAGGGTTAGCGACCGCTAGAAGGCATTATCCCGTGGGCGAAATGGGAAAGAGCATGGCGGTGGGTGTAAAGTGTATTATTTGCCGTAGAAAATTGAGAAATGGAGTCCAGTGTAGTGGGTGTTGCTCTTGGTACCACTTTAATTGCTCTAAGAGTAAACTGGAGGGTTGCGTTAGTGATAATTGGCAGTGCAGTAAGTGTGAAAGTCAGAAGAATCGAAGAGGTTTAGAAGAAAAAGAGGAGGTAATTGAAAAGCTGCAAGCGGATTTAAACATCGCTCGTAAGACAATTTTTAGCCTTTCCGCTGAAAATGGGGAACTGAAAGCATCATTAACAGAGATGAGGCGGCGGGTGAAACAGCAAGTCGAAGATGATCTCCACTTTGTCCGAAGGTGTGATAAGAGGAAACCGGAAGATTTAAGGCCGACCAGAAGTGGAACAAGCTCATGTGACGCGGATGCCGATCGGGCTGGAGGAATACGGGAAAGCATCCTACGGAGAGAGCAGCCAAAGAAGCGAGGAGATGGAAGGAAGGATAGGATAAATGTGAGACCGAAGAGGGAAGTGCTTCCGATGAGGGAGGTCATAGTGTCAAGGGAGGGGACGTCTCTTGGTGATCCAGGGCCACCCAAAGTGAAAATATTTGGTGATTCCATAATACGTTTCGTCAGAGGTTGTGGCGAAAGTATCAATGAAGGTGTTAAGTGTTGTCATAATTCACGTAAGGACAAATGACGTAAAAAGTACTAAGTCAGAAGACCATCTGATCGGTTTTATTTGGGATTTGGCGACCTCGGCCAAAAATAAGTTCAAAAGTGCTCAAATTGTCATTAGTGGAATTCTTCGTAGAAGTAACATACATTGGAAGAGAATTGACGCCATAAACGAAGGATTATAGTCCTGGTTATGTCCTGGTCGCCCTGGTTATGTCTAGTATGTTTTAAATTGTCGCACTAAAGCTCAGTGAGGAGGGAAACCTGTAATGGGCACAAGAGGTGGACCTCGCAATACCGAAGGACAGGAAGTTAAGGGCTTCATAGTTTTGCAGGTAAACTACCGAAGTATTCTAAATAAAGTATGTCATTTCGAGACGTTAGTTGATGCATGTAATCCGGATATTGTGAGAGGCACGGCTAAGTGATCACGTTATGTCGAACGAGATTTTTCCTCAAAATTTGGCAGTTTACAGAAGGGATAGGGATGGTCGTGGAGGGGGGATATTCATATGTGTAGATAAAAACCTAATAAGTACATTGGAATGGGTAAGAAATGATTGTGAGATGATGTGTGTTCATGTTAAAGGTAGGAATGGAGGGAAAATTTAAAAAATAGTTGCTATGTACAGAAGCCCCAACGAAGGGATGTACGCAGTCGAGGTATTAGCAGACATATGCTCGGCTAACCCTGAGGATCACACCCTCATAGCGGGGGACTTGAACCTTCCAGGTATTCAATGGTCGGCAGACGAGGTCACGGTGGGAGGTGGGAAGGCCCAAGAAATCGTTAGTCGTCTCATAAACGAGGAGGGTTTTGTGCAGTTGGAGGAAAAACCCACGCACGGGGGAAACATCCTCGACGTCATACATGTGGGACCGAAAAAGTGGGTAGGGGAAGTCGAGGTCCTTCCGGGAATAAGTGACCATTCAGCTGTGCGTATGTATCTAAACTGGGAGGGGGCTCAGTATAAGGGACTAGTAAACAAAAAGACAGTCGGGCAATATAAACGTGGTGATAGGGAAGGGTTCCAGACCTTTTTAAGGGAAAACTATTCGGAATGGATAAGTGGTGGGCAGAATGTAGAAGAAATCTCGAAAACATTTAAGGGGATAATGGAGGAGGGATTTAATAAATTTGTCCCGAAAAAAAGTCTTTAAGAAAATACTGACCCAGAGTTCTACAACCGCAAAATCAGATCCTTGAAGAAAAAACTGAGAATGATTCACAAAAAACGGAACGAGAGCTCTGAATGGCTCATAATTTGAAAAAAATAGTTCGTGAATTAAATATAGAAAAGAAAATAGCCAAAGAAAGTTTTCTACAGAAAATAATCGGGATAGATAATGGGTATAAATTTTACAAGTACCTCCGGAGGAGGAAAGACAACAGGAAAAATACATAACAGCTTCAAAAAAAGAGGATGGAACACTAATCATTGACGACAAGGAAAAGGCTCATGCGTTTAATAACTGGTAAGCAAGTGTATTTAAGGTGATGGTAAATAAAAAGGATTCTGTAGATACATCTCCGAGCCAACAAGGAGGCGAAAAAATATTAAATACCAAATGTATTAAAACGACAAGCGCAGAAATTTATAAAAAAATTATGAAAATGAGGGAAAATAAATCAAAAGGGCCATATGGTATCTCAATTGACTTGCTTAAATTGGGTGGTAGTGTAGTTTCAAATTATATAAATCATTTATTCAATGTCACCTTACAAATGAGCCAATGGCGGGCTCCCCTCAGGAGAGATGGTGCTCTAGGTGGAAATACGAAAACCCACCGCGCCCGTAGGGATGCACGGATTCGTCCGAATGCTACACGTGGCTGGGCGATTAGAGACCTACCCCGTGTCCCATCTCTCAACGAGGGAGTGTCTAACGTCCGTAGGTCGGACGATTGGAGGGTCGTCTCTCGGGGCAAGGGGAAGGTAACGCTGCGACGAGGATTGGACTCTGTGGAGGCAGATACCATCCCTGTCTCCAACAGGTACCAGGTGCTGTCGGATAACAGCACCACCGTACCTGCAGCCCCTACCCCTACTCCGAGGGCACTGCCTAGGGTAAGACGTCAGGGAACGGGAAGGGAGGGAATGGTGGTAATAGGTAGCTCGAATGTCCGTCGTGTAATAGTCCCATTGAGGGAAAGGGCGCACCGCGTAGGCGCCGATCAACGGGTGACCGCCTGGTGTATACCAGGCGGAGTCGTCCCTCAGGTGACGAAGGCGATCGAGGCGGCGGTCAAGGGCACGAAGTGCTCTAGGCTGCAGGTCGTGGCCCATGTGGACACCAACGACGTCACGGACCGTGGATCCGAGGAGGTCCTCCGTTCCCTTAGGGAACTGAGCTCCGAGATGAAGCGCGTCCAGGGCGTCGAGGGGGTTTGGCTGGGACTAACGGTCTGCAGCATCGTTCCGAGGGAGGATCGCGGGTCTCTGGTTTGGAGCCGAGTGGAAGGCATAAACCAGAGACCTTCGAGATTCTGCTCGGACATAGGAGCCTCCTTCGTCGACCTGAGGCCAACCCTCCGATCATGCAGGACTCCCCTTAACCGATCGGGGGTCCATTACACGGCGGAAGCGGCGAGTAAGGGAGCGGATAGGACACTCGATGGCTGTAAGCCTTTTTTAGGATAGAGAGCAGGTCATTTAGTGGGTCGGTAACATCTGGGGCTAGCGTGTATAATATTATTAATAAAAATATAAAAGTCTCCGACAACACTGGAATTGATTTAGAAAGACATGTGACACGCACTTCCCCACAAAGGCGTTCTAAATTACAGTCAGTCACAAATAAGGGCGTTATTCAAAATGAAAATAATTTAACTATACTTGTTATAAATTGCAGAAGCCTCAAAAATAAATCAGCGGATCTCGAACACATAATCCAAACTCATTCCGCTGATATAGTATTAGGAACAGAGAGTTGGCTGTGTAATGACATAAACGACCAAGAAATTTTCCCAATAGATTTCAAAGTTTACCGACACGACAGAGATACAAGACCCGGAGGAGGGGTTTTCGTGGCAGTTAAAAGTCATTTTGAAAGCAGGCAAGTTTCATTTGAAAATAATAACATAGAAAGTGTTTGGTGCACCTTAATACGGACCAATCAACCCAACATAAATTTAGGCTCTTTCTACAGACCTCCAGACTCAGATTTGAAAACACTTCATAACCTCAATGATCAACTTTACAATTTTACACGTAAATATAATAACAGCATTAACATAACTGGTGGCGACTTTAACCTCCCTGGTATCGATTGGGACAGCAATATCGTTGAATCAGGGACCCGCGATCGCAAATCTTGCAATTCCATGATAAAATTGGTTCAAAGAAACTCCCTCCATCAAGCAGTACGCATGCCCATCCGTGGAAAGAACATATTGGATCTATTTCTTACAAACACGCCTGGACGTATTATTAGTGTATCAACTGACGAGGGCTTGAGTGACCATAAAGCAGTTAATATCCACTTGGACATAGAAATAAAAAAGATTGTTAAACCAACAAGAAAAATTTATAATTACCATTAAGCAGACTTCGAAACTTTTGCCAATCAATTAAACTCTTCACTACCCGAGTTCAAAACCCGCTTAAGTCATGTCAACGTGGAAGAAACTTGGACAGAATTTGTCAATATCATGCAAAAAGGAATCGTAGATTTCATACCTATAAAATACGTTAAAGCAAATCGCGACCCAGGTGGTACAATAAAGACGTTAGAGAAGCCCTTCGAAAGCAGAGAATGCTACACTCTAGGGTAAAGAGGGCAGGCGTGAACACATCATCCCCTGAGAATAAACAATTATGGGACACATATAGATCCTCTAAAATTGAAACCAAAACACAATTACGTAGTGCCTTACTGGACTTTAAACGCAGTACTTTGCGAGTACTTGGACACTGACCCCAAAGCTTTTTGGTCGTATGTTAGGGAAGTAAATGGGAGTAAACAAAGCGTGGCTTGCTTTCGGGATTGTAGCAATATAACTCATACAGACAGTGAGGGTAAAGCTAACATCCTAAATTCATTCTTCCAAAGCGTTTTCACGAACGATGTTGCCACCGCATATCTCCAAGAAACAATACATACTCAACCCATGGAAAAAATAACAGCGGACCAACAAGGAATTCTTAAATTGCAAAATGAGATTAAACCAAACAAATCCCCGGGTCCCAAAAATATACCAGCTAGGGTGATAAAGCATTTAGCTCCAAACATTGCCCCATACCTTGAATTTATATTTAACAAATCCCTCACAGAGCGCAGAGTACCTAAGATTTGGAAAACCGCCCAAATAGCGCCTATTTTTAAAAGTGGTGACAGGGAGGACCGCAGTAATTACAGACCTATATCTCTTACTTCTTTCTGTTGCAAAATCTTAGAGGACATAATTGTCAGTTCAATAATGAGACACCTTGATAGCATTGAATTTTTAAGTAGCAATCAACACGGATTCAGGAAAACCCGCTCCTGCGAAACCCAATTAGGATTATTTACACATGATTTACTTGTATCTGGTGAGAGAGGTAGGCAAGTGGATGCCATCTTCTTAGATTTTCAAAAGGCATTTGATAAGGTCCCACATGGTAAACTCATTCATAAATTAAAGGTCGCGGGTATAAACAAGGACGCCATAAGTTGGGTTAAAGATTTTCTTTCAGAGCGGGAACAGAGGGTAGTCCTTGATGGCGCAAGTTCCGACAGCGTTCGAGTCACGTCGGGGGTACCTCAGGGAAGTGTAATCGGGCCGTTGCTTATCTTGATTTTTGTTGACGATTTGAACCGCGAAGTGAAAAGTAAAATTAGTATGATCGCGGATGACACTGTGATGAATTGGGTGATATCTGGGGAAGAAAATCGTTTTATTCTAGCACAGGATTTAAATTGCATTACTAAATGGTGTTCTAACTAGGGATTGACAATAAATGAAACACTTAATTGCCCCGTGTTGTTAAAAATTCTTATGATAAAACGCAAAGCGTCATCGAAATGCTCATGGAGTTGGGGTGGGAATCATTAGAAGAGAGAAGATTCAATGCAAGATTTAAATCAATGTACTTTAATGAGAAAGTTAAAGAGAGGTGTTCTTTTGCTCTACAGGGTCGCACCCAAAAGTGGTAGGACTGATTTTTTTACAAGAATTTTATTGACGATATACTTACATCGACTTAATAATCTTCAAAGTATGCTCCTTGAGCTGCTACACACTTAGTATAACGTTGCTCCCATTCCCCGTATGCCCGCTGGAAATTTTCTTTCGCATTCACAGTCTCCCCTGGTGGGACAAACTCCTTGTGAACCACTCCATGACGGTCGAAAAACACAATCAACATCGTTTTGATTTTTTATTTGCTCATGCGAGCCTTTTTTGGACGAGGGGACGCGGAAGTGTGCCATTCCGCGGATTGTCTTTTCGTTTCGGGGTCATATTGAAAAACCCATGTTTAATCACTAGTTATCACATTGTCCAAACAATTTTCATCTCGGTGCAAATTGGCTAACACTTCTTCGGAAATGCGCACACGCGTTGCCTGTTGGTCGGCACTCAGAATTTTCGGCACCATCTTGGCGCACACCTTGCGCATGGCCAAATCCTGTGAAATAATGCGTTGGACGTTGGATGCAGACAGACCCAACTGGTCTGCAATTTCTTCACTGGTTAAGCGTCGGTCTGTGTTCAGCAGTGTCCTCACTCTGAACACATACTTCAAAGGGACATTAATAAAATGGCGAATCGGGTGGAAAATAATGGGATGGATAATAATATTAGCAAATGCAAATCCATCACTTTTAGTAACAAGTTAAATGGAAACAATAGGGAATATGAATTCTCAGAAAATGTAATTCCTAGAAGTGATACTTGCAAATACGTATGTGTATATTTAACTAAAGATTAAGGGTGGGGGCTAAATGTGGAGTACATTTTTAAGAAAGCTTTCAAAACTCTTCAATGGGTGATGAGAAACCTCAAAGGGAGCGTTAGAGCAACTAAGGAGAAGGCAAATCAGACCCTAGCAAGACCAATTTCCGAGTACGCCTCTCTTACGGGACCCTCATGAAGAAGGTCATATTAAAAAACTGGAAAAGGTGCAAAGAAAGGCTGCCCGATATGTACTGGGGAAGCATAGGAGGACGGAGATTGTGTCTGACATGCTAGAAACGCTGGGCTGGGAACCTCTACAAACTAGAAGGAAAGTAAGCAGACTTTGTGGAATGTTCCGCATTCTGAAGGGGGAGAGAGCTTGGGCAGATCTTAGGAAAGAGGCGGGGAACCCGAATTTTATGGGGAGAAATGGCCACAAATTTTAGGTAAAATGCAGGGCACAAAGAACGAATAAAAAATATTTTCTTTTCTAAATATAACAATTGTTGATTTGAACACCTTACCTGCAAAAACATTCGAGCCCTTTCCTAACAGACTGTATACTTTTAAGAAAAGATATAAGGAATATATGTAATAATTTGATTGATGTGTGGTGTATTGTATTATATGTAATAGCTTAATTTTTTTTATTTATCTTTTTTTTCTTGCTGATTGATGGATGTAAATGAGATTGGGATTCTCTTGTTTTGTGAAAGAGATTTCTGTTTGGAAATTTCCATTTAGTGTACTTTTGTTTTACTGACTGATTTTATGTATTATCTTTTGTGATTACTTGGGAATTGTGTGCCACCTGACACACTGTCTATCAGCACATTTGTATTGTTAATAATATTAATAATAATAAATTCAAATTCGAGGGTTTTTCTGAGAGGCATGATTGCGTCATATACTGATGGTGAAAACTGAAAACCTGCTAACCAAATCCGAGACTAAATGATGCCATGAAAAGAAAAAATACCGTTCTTGCAATGTATCTTATAATTTTACGATAAACAGGTCCCTTATTTTGTGATGTTCACCAATTCACCCTTTAAGGAACTCATACTGAACTCGTACGCATACGGTTACACATTGTGTATCACTAACATATATTTTAATATTTCAGGCATTATTTCAGTGGATTTAGTTAATTAGCCTGTTGAGGAAACTGAATGAAAAACGTCTGAAGGCATAGTCCAGGTTTTTAATAATCACAGCAAACTTCAAGTTAAGCGCATTACTTTGAATTCAAGAGCTTTTAAGGTATATCATAAGATTAACTAATGCTGGGACATCATTACAGCTCTAATACACGCTCAACGAAAACTTTTTGATGAGAAAAGATATGAAAAATATGCCTGCAATTAAAATCTCTGCAAGTAAATGCGCAATGAACATTGTTGATTATATAAATGTAGATCGTGTTGAATAACCCAGGCGTGTTCCGACATCGCTCATTCAGTCTTTAAGGTGCCCAACTCTTTAACATCGACGTTTTCAGCATTCGCCCTGTCCATCCAATCAACCCTTTACGTCCACACATCCACCCCTCCCACCCATCACGTGCCACCTACATCTTCCCCCTCACCGATCCCAGTCGAAGCCTCCGCATCTGCCAAAAAATGGACCCGCTCTGCTGAAGCGGCAAAAGGAAAGAGAAAAATCGAGGCTCTCGATGGCGTGGGCATCGGGAATCAGCAAAACTGGCCGTCGCACGGTGGCGGTGCCACATTTTCATACGCACACAACTCGTATTTACAAGGGACACTTCCACATATACTGAGTGGGATGAAAGGCAACGAAAGATTTGACTATGCAAGTGCATGGCTCTGTGGTCTGCGCGCGCACACATAAAAGAGAACACGGGTGATCCGTCATCGAGTAAGGATGCCTGAAGAGGAATATGCACGACCTAAAGTTTCAAAGGGGGATCGCAGAGGCAACCAGTAGATCTTGATTGTCACCAGATATTTCGATTTATTTCTGATCGAAAAACATGGAATACCTTGAGATGCCTTTCATGTTGACTTCAAGGAAACCGAAAAGAGAGAGGAAGTAAAATTATCCAGAAGATATACAATAAAAATTACTATCTGCAAACCGCTGTTGAGTAATTCTTTTTCAGCTATCCTGAATATGAAATGATGAGATATATGAAATAAATGTATGTTTAATTTTAAAAGAATAACTCTAGAAGTTTGCTCTAAAATTTTTAGCTTGAGGATATCGCTCAATTTAAACATATCCGGAATGAAAATTTAAAAATTGGAAAGCGCTTCAAAAATTTATACTCATCAAAAACCTTATTTTTTAAGCTTTATAAGCAAATGATATTCAGAACCAATAGTCGTGCACAGTGAGAACAGAGAATGGAGATTAAAATGAACTAAAGGGTGTTAACAGTACGAATCTTAATTACTTTTCTTAATATCCAGGGCGATACTCGACATGATATTCAATAAATGTGAACGAGCCGCAGTGACTGAGATTCGAATTTCGATATCTTAACGTGAGTCCGTCGCATTGGTTTCCATTATTTAAATATTAATTCATTGACCATTGAAGCTCCTCCACAACATTAATTCGTGACGAGACAATCACAGCCATTCCCGGCCATAAAAACCCACTAAGTAGCCTATACTTATAACAAAATGTACCATAAGTTTTATTGTCATGGTAGAAAAAATACAAGTGAGATAATATATTCCGACAAAAGGAGTCCTTCCTTCTCAATTGAACTATAAAATACCTAATTTGATCGTATCAAGTGGCAAACGGCTAACGATGCGATGCTTTCTGTTAAAGGGAATAAAAAGTTTTGGAAAAAATATGTGAGAAAGCAGCGATTCGTTAAAACTTCTACATTAAGTTAAAATTTTCAAGTTCGCGATCACTTCCATTCGTCGTTTTTGTAATATTTTTGTCTCTACTTCCTGTAAATCGTTAAAGAGGACAGATACGTACGCGAAATTTCTATAAAATATATTTGATGTTGAATTAAATGTAGATCTACTAAAATGTTTCACAGAGTTGGAGTAATACAGGTAAGTAAGTTTTCAATTGCCCATATCGAATATAAAGTAACTTATATTAAGTATTCAAATTCAATTCGTTCCATCAATTTTCTTAGCAATATCACAAATCAAAAAACTAGCCAGAGGAACTGAAAAAAATAAAGGAAAAAAACTGAATGGAAAAAATTAAAATTTCATTATTTAATACCAAAATGCTCATCATTTTTCAACTTGGACACCATGTGCAGTACTATTTTACTTTTGTTCAAAGTATCCAAAATGATATAGGCAGGATGAATCATTAAAAAATATTACAAACTTATATTACAACGGATGCAACTGTGGGCAAGCACAATGAGCGAGCATTGATGCCAAACACTGAGCAGAAAGACGAAAAAGATCTCAAATTATCAATCGCAGAAAGATAAGTCAGGCTTTTGTTGGCATATTCTTTGTGCTTTGAGTTTCCCTCTGAAAAGCAATCACTATTTTGTAATGCGGCGATTCCCTCGAGCGTCTGCTGCTCGTCTTCCCATGCGGTCGTATCGGGTTGCATTAGATGGCGCATTGGCTTTCCATCCTCCGCAAGACCCTGCGAGGAAGTAACCCAATTTAAACGCGACCATGACAAGCGTTATTCGTAGAATCCTGATTGCAGCATGGAACGAGGGCTCTATTCGATTTCGAAGTAGATTACAAGGTTAAGATTAAAACAAATTTCCTTTTAAACGTATACAACAGGACACTGCCTGGATGTTTGCCATTTTCGAAATTCACTGTAGAGAATACTGTATATTTTGTGATTCGGAAAACAATTAGATGAATTTTCTTGATATTTTGTGAAATGACGAAAGGATTATATATTCCAATTCCAGTTAAGGAAGTCGACCGAAAAGAAACTCATTTATCAGAAAATGCATTCGCGTTCAGGAGTTAGGAGAATACTGTTTTAGATCTGATTCAAAATTCACCCCCTTCAACATGTCCTCTAAGAGGGTCGAGGGGTGCCATGTGTTTGTGGAAGTACCTAGGTTGATGTAGTACGGCTGGTGAATTATCACCCCCTGCCATACGTCCTTCCAACGGCTTGCAGTGCAGTGGGTAGCAGTTGATAAAAAAGACAAAAATATTGAAAAATTCACCTCTAAGGTTGTCATCTGTAATATTACTTATCACAAAAACGCCCGAAGGAATATGACGGTGAAGGAATCGCTACCATGTGTGCAACGTAATAAAAAAATACCTTGTCGATGAGCATTAAAACTTATGACGAATACTTTAATTCATTGCATAAATGTGAAGGTATGTTTTGGATTATTGCAAAGAATCTTATTTAATAGTTGATTCCAATAATAGGCTGATTTTAAGAGGAACTAATGCGGCTGATCCTAAATGCATCTTTCCAGTGAACACGATAATATGTTGGCTAATGCCAAAACTTCCGTTTTTATGAGACTGCTTAATTTTATTCTCCAAAATCTATTTATCACGCAAACTTTTCCCCTGCATTAAATTTTGCTCTGGTGAAAGTAAGTGCCAATTCCTAAAATGTTATCCAATTCAAAAGACGCCTAACGCAAGAGCAAATCTGCTCTCACAATAAAATTTGAAAACGGAAAAATCCTTCACTTCTATGTTTAATTAGATAAAATACCCAAATAGGTGATTGCCGGTTTGGAAAATAACTAATTTTATTAAACATTATTCTCACAAATACATTTTGAATTAACAACGAACAGCGTACATTTTTCAGTGTCAATAGCCCTTGTTGAAAGTCCCATATGAGTTAAGTTGATATCAATCTGTTCCCGTTAAATTGCAGCTATTAATTAACGCCATCGCCTGATAACTATTGTAATCTCTTGAGTATTGAGATCTCAGCTCACAGCTAAATTAATTATATTTGCAGACAATCTAGTTTGGCAATAGATGCAATGGATAGTACTCATGTAATGACTTGCATTTTGGTCTACAAAATAGGTAGTTATTTCATAGTCAGACATATTACTAGTTAAAAAAAACATATATATATAAATATATATGTTATATTTGTATATATTTATGTGTGTATATATATATATATATATATATATATATATATATGCTCAGTGCCTAAAATAAAATCTATCTCCTTAACTCCTGGCAATAAACAATCTCCGATGATGCATATACTTGGTTTATATTCGCCAATAATGGTATTTGATATAAAGTTTACTGGTATCGACCATTATTAGCTACAAACCTGGCCATAAATGATTAAACTACAACTAAAATTCAACCTAAAATTACAGCTATAATTGGTGAAAATTTTTCGAGAATTTTTACTTCTTACTGCTAATAATACATTATTGCAAAACATGGGGACAAATTAGAGGCATATTTACGTAATAACAAATAGTATTACATTAATTTTGATCGCTTGCACATAAAACAAGAAAATAAGATTTATATGCTCGGAATCCTATGACATGAATGAAATATATGCGAGCAGATGAGACATGTAAATGACAGGTTACATCAACTTTCAATGGACTTTTAACTTCCTGTAAAACGTGAAGAGCAAAGCGTGGATTTGACACATCTAACGCTTGAAAACATTCCGAGAGTTACTTCTTTCAGTGACATGAGAAAACCGCGGTAAAAGCTTCTTATGGAGAGATTGCGATAAGTGAACATGACGTTTTTGATTAAAAGTAATATTGTTTTTCTAGTCATTTTTTTATTGTTTTTTCATTTAATTACCCAGTCGAAAGAGAAAGAAGAAATATTTTGGCATGGCAAGCATTCTTACGACAGATGTACATACTTCAACGAGACATTTGTGCAAAGTATTATTAGTTATAGGATTGAAAAATTGGATAGTATTGCAGCAGCATGCTTGAAATCTGCTGAGACATTTTTTGCGGAAATATTTCCACAAAAAGGTCGAAGCATGTTTCGAATGAAAAATAAATTTTAATGCTTTAAGGAGTGGGTTATTCAAAAGGATAACACCAACACAATAATTAACGGATAAATTATCGCAATAATCAGAAATATAATACCTATGATTGGTTAAAAATAAGCGAAATACTATAATCGGACTTATTTAAAGAGTTCTTTAGGAATATTGGAAAATAACTATTTTTTATAAAAATATGGGTACGAGTTTGTAAATATAAATTTGTTTAAATCGTATTCACAATTATTCAAAAGTACAAAAGGTCGTGCTGATTACTCATGAAAATCGTAGAAACCAAGAAGTTCATAAAACTATTTTCTACAAAATCATACGTGAAGTCCACGAAAAACCATAGAAGTTTCAGTGAATGAATCTGAACTGCTTTATTGCCCGCGTGCAGTAAATAATGTTTTCAACGCCGAAACTGGTATCAGTATAGCTCTATATACTCAGGATACATCAGTAAACCCTCATTAATTCACTAAACTTCGCATTAACACGGTAATGTGTACGTAACACTAATCCCCGCCAGGGGGTCTTTTATACCCGCCCGACCGTCCTTGTATTCCTTCGCAAATACACTGCGTCCATTAAGGCCTCGCGAGGGGTGTGTCGGAGGACGAACACGATGCAACGTCCCCGCGTTGCATGTTTGCGGCCCTCCCTACCAAGCAACGCCCACTTGCCTTCCCATTCCAAGGCGGCGGACCGCGGGCCAAGTACCCGAACACTACGCCGAGGCACGGAAATGGTCAACCACACACGGCAAGCCGCGTTTACAAATGGGACTTTTTCCTCTCCGTCCTTCGAGGTCGGTCATCGCGGGTGGGGAGGGTGAAAAATTGGGTGATTCGCAACGAAATGGGCGGAGGGTGAGATATATATATATATACACAAGCGGGTAATGGGAGGGGAACAAGAAAGAGGAAGGGAGGAGAGGCGAGGACAATTCCACCCGTCTTCTGTCGCTGGCGGACACTAAATCCCGCGCTCTCTCTCACCATGCCCGCAGTGCGCTGAAATTGCCATCCCATTTGACGCCCAATCGGATTATCCTTCCCGAAGAACAACGCCCTTACGTATGGGAGGGAAACTCCATGTTCCTCGCCTCATTTCCCTCTTCTAAACCTTGACCTCATCCTTTACTCAACTCATCCGATTATTCGAAGTACCTTCCTGATTTCTACGCGAATATTTTGATGGAAAGTTTTATTCGCAGTTCATTCAAACGCTGTCCACCCCCAGTTAAATTAGCCTTCAGCGATATGTGCGTCTGTCAATTATTGTATACATACGAGGGTCATCCGGAAAGTAGTACCCGTTCGTGCCGCATGAAGTGCTGACGACGCGAGTAGCCGCTGGACGAGGTCAGATAGCTTCAGTGGCTTGTCTGCCTTCTCTGAGCCAAGTTGCGTGACGCTAGCATTGCCTGTGTTGTTTCTGTGATTGTTTACAATGTTTAAAAAAATTGAGAACGCCGCCAGTTGTGAAGTGAGGGCAGTGATTAAATTCCTCAATGCAAGAAACGTTCGCCCATGTGATATTCATCGCCAATTAAAGGAGGTGTATGGAGACAATGTAATGGACGAGTCGTCTGTTCGGCGGTGGTGTCGCAACTTCAACATGGGGAGGGGGAACACACACGACGATGAGCGTTCGGAGAGACCGTCTGTCATTACAGACCAACTGGTGAGCTCAGTTGACGAATTCGTGAGGAACGATCGGCGCGTCACAATTGATGACATCTGTGAGCATTTTCCCAATGTTTCTCGAACAATTGTTCATGAAATTGTTAAACACCATCTGCATTATGCAAAAATTTGTGCAAGATGGGTCCCTCGCGTATCTCAATGAGCTGGCGGCGAAGGACTATGCAGCAGGAATACAGAAACTTGTCACACGTTATGACAAATGCCTTAATTTGCTTGGAGATTATGTTGAGAAGTAGTTTAAAGTATCCTCTTTCAAATAAAATTTTTTATGTTTGTTAATATTTACTTTTGTGTCTTTATTTCACGAACGGGTACTACTTTCCGGATGACCCTCGTATGTGTATAGGTTTCTGTGAGTGTGTGCGTGTGTGTATATATATATATATACTACCTTGATCAAAAAGTTCCCGGAATAACCACCGTGTGGCGCTCCCATCGTTCCGATTTGATTTCTGTTTTTTTTGTTAAATTGGTACATCTGTTGTTGATATTCCCTTCAAATCTTAGTGTCATAACTTGACATTTGCAAAAGTTACGGTCGGTTTTCGGTATGTCCATCAGTGCTTCCTGCGATTTTTCCATTACTTCCTCTCGGCTGCTAAAACGCGTTCCCCGTAATGGTTTTTTAACTCGATTGAACAGAAAGAAGTCACAGGGAGCCAAATCAGGTGAATTCGGTGGCTGTTGGATGGTATTTGTTGCATTTTTCGTCAAAAAATTACGAATAATGATAGCACTGTGCGACGGTGCGTTATCATGGTGCAAAATCCACGAGTTTTCTGCCCACATTTCTGGTCTCTTTCGGCGAATTGCTTCACGCAAACGTCTCATAACGCCCAAATAATACTCTTTGTTTACTGTCTGGCCTTCTGGCAAAAATTCATGATGCACTACACCGTTGTAATCCATGAAAACCGTCAGCATTGCCTTCTTTTTTGACTGAAAACGACGTGGTTTTTTTGGTCTCGGCTCATTTGGTGAACGCCATTCACTTGCCTGATGTCTGGATTGCGTGTCGTACTCATAAACCCACGTCTCGTCTCCAGTAATGATCCTTTTGATGAATGTGGGATCGGATTCAGCCTCGCAAATCATGTCTTTTGCGACGTCAACACGGTATCTTTTTTGCATGAAATTGAGGTCTTTCGGCACCAACTTTGCTGCTACACGACGGAAACCCAAATCATTAACCACAATGTCTTGGGCGGATCCATAGGCAATGTTCAAGTCCTCCGCTATTTCTCTGATGGTTAATTTGCGGTTATTGACCAACATTTCTTTTACTTTATCAATTTTTTCACCGACTTTCGATGTCGATGGTCTGCCACTGCGTTCATCATCTTCGATTGACTCACGACCACTTCTGAACCGCTCGTGCCACTGGTAAACGACCGTTTTTTTTAGAGAATCGTTGCCGAAACACTTTTCCAACATTTCCAACGTCCGTGCGCCACTAAATCCGTTTTTTACGCAAAATTTAATACAAGTTCGTTGTTGCAAATTTAAATCCATTTCTGCAATTGTAAAAAATCGCCAACACACACAGAGATAGATGTACTCTTGGCTACGTAACTTTTGCAAATGTCAAGTTATGACACTAAGATTTAAAGGGAATATCAACAACAGATGTACCAATTTAAAAAAAAAACAGAACTCAAATCGGAACGATGGGAGCGCCACACGGTGGTTATTCCGGGAACTTTTTGATCAAGGTAGTATATATATATATATATATATACATATATATATATAACACTTTTTGAAAGTCTCACGGACGTGAATAATAATGTATAACACTTAGCACTAGTGGGCACAGACAAAAACACCGAAACACACAAAAAAGAGACTCACTATTTTTCGAATTTTCGGTGGTCGTTGCCACCTTTATCAAGGAAGAGAGGGACAGAACTGAGTTCTATCTTTCCCCTTCCCATCTCTCGCTTAACATTCTCCAATTTCCCTGTCCTCATCATTCTCCTTACATTCCACGTTCCTATTCTAACTAATTTGGTCTTCTTCTTTTGCGTCTTCTCTCCTGCTGCTGCTGGTTTTCCCTTGCAAGGGTTTCGTGGGATGACGACCGCGGAAGCCTTGCCTCCCCCGCTGCCGGGCACGACACACGGCCGATTGGGCCGAGCCCCGTAGTTTCCAGAGCTCAAAATCTCTGTATAGTCCATCATGTTAATCTTGGGAATGATAATTGAGGTGGTTTCCCGTTGCCTTCCTCAATAGTGTTTTTAACGTGACACCATCACTTACTGGCCGCCCCACTGGGGTCAGACGCCATTGCAGCCGCCTCACTGAGGAACAGACGTTGCGTGGACTACCTTTCGTGTGGGTCCTAACCTTCGACCTATGGGGCATGGGTGACCCTACCAGGAGCAATTATTATTACTCCCGCCAGCACAGCTCTAGGGGTCATGGGAACTCACAAGCCCTTCCACCACGTCAAGGTTGTAGTCCGGGGAGTGATGTATATATGTATATACAGGGTTTGTCCGGAAAATAAGTGTACTGAGCTCAGGAAAAAAAATTTATTACACTTTTACATATCTTAAGCTAATATTCCTCAAAATAGGACCCTTGTGAGTTGATACACTTGTTCCAGCGGCGTTCCCATTCCTGGAACGCTCCCACGAAGGCATCATCGGGAACCTCTCGAAGACTCGTCGTCGACCTCTTCTCTGCCCTCCACGAACATCTTGTGCCACCGAAAGATCATGTTTCTGGACATGGCTGACTCCCCGTAAGAATGGTTAATCATACCGACAATTTCGGTAGACGATTTCCCAAGCTTTACCGCAAATTTGATGGAATAACGCTGCTCCAAAAACTTCGGTATCGCGTTCCGTGACGTGGGTCGAAGCGTGGAGGTTCGCGTTAACAGAGCTCCTCACTACACCACAGCTCAGAGCCGACTGCCTTTTTCAGCGTCGCTTGCCAACATACCCCCTCCAATCGCAGCCCGTCAGAGCGATGCTGGGCGCGCCTGGAGCGGCGCGCCCAGCCCAGGAGTCAGTACACTTATTTTCCGGACGAACCCTGTATGTATATATAATATATATACATAATACATATATATATATATTATATACATAATATATATATATATATATATATATATATATATATATATATATATATATATTATATTATATGTATATTTAATATATATATATATATATATATATATATCATCCCCATCTCATTATCCGTATTCCATTATTCCATTTAACAAAACACCAGAATTTATCCACTCAAAAAATTGCTATTAAATATATACCTTACATTGCAATTAATTTGCCTTAACCCGCGCAACATATTCTTGCCCTGACCCCGCTCCTTCCTTCCCCCCTTCTAATAACAAAAATCTACTACAGGACGATTCCCTACCCCTTCCACCCGACATTTCCCAAAAACTCCACTCCCCCTTTCTTTTGACCGTTACATTACACCCAGTATATATAAGACACGAGGCTCCCTCGTGTGTGGGGTGTCTTTATTCCTTTACTGAAGAGAATCGCTTGCCAGTCGAAACACTGTATCAGCTTCTGGGCATATCCCTTACGTTTCCCAAAGTGCGAGTTTCGGGACTAACGTCGGATGAGATTCCACGGTAGACCTATCTGAGTGAATGAGTTTTGAAATGGTTAAGGTGTCTACGCATGCGCAAGCGAGTGATCCGCGGGCCACTGGCGCAGAGGCCTCAACCTCTGGGAAGTCCTGGTTGTTTTAGTTCCTGCGAGTATCAAGGATCAAGGCCATATAGTACACCCAAGCTAGAGAGTGCGTGATTTATTTGCATGTATTTTATTGCGTGCGATTGGTGGGTCGCTTCCGCAGAGAGAATTCTCTCGCAAGCCCTCTCTGGGTGAGTACTTGATAAGGGCGAGGGTCACTGCTATCTAGTTTACCTTAGCCAGGGCGTTTTTTGTTATCATAATTTGGTTTAGTCGTTTTTTCTGTACTAATCCCCTATATCATTTTATTATATTTTAATTATTTTTTTCCTCTTCAAATTCCCCCCCCCCATATCCTTTGCCCATTTGTAAGAGTACGGTTGGGGTTAATACTTCCCATAATACCTTTCTCATGCCGATGTTTACCGTCACAAGTCGATGCACATCAATTTTAGGGCTGCCGAGTTCATCAGAAACCATGCGAACACTTAACCTGGGATCCCTGTTCAAACAAAGCCTTCACTCTGGCAAGATTTTCGTCCATTTTTCAAAATCTTTTTTAAGTTCAAAATCTCCTCTACCCTTCCAAAAAAACTTGAGTCACTCAAAAAAACCCGATCTACCCAGGGCGTTACCACCATAAGCTGACTTGATCATCTCATGAGTTTCTTTTCCGGTTTCGCCCAATTTCATGCAAAATTTGATGGCGTAGCTCTGTTTCAAAAACCGGTTAGTGAGGGAGCGTAACGATGCTACGTTAAACAGGTTTCGCAATCGAATTATTCGCGCTCCTTAAAGACTGGGAGCCAACTGCCACCGGCCTTTCCTGAGACTCCCCTCCTCCCTCGAACCCAGCCAGAAAAACCGCCGCCCACCCGCCCGTCCGTTCACCCGGGAAAAACATTAGGCATACTGATTTCGGGACTGACCTGAGGGATACTACTTTTGGGAGTGAGCTTTGGGATCGGGAGCAACCCAAACGGGGAAGAAATCTCGCATGTGGCACAGTGTTTATCGATCCTAATATTTAGGGGTGTGGTACACTGTCCACTACAGAAGGCAGGACATAGTGAGAACTACAGAAGATATACGAGTATATTACTGGAGGTGCATGAGGTGTGGGGAATCGGTGGGAGACAGCTAAAACGTGGGTAGGAGAGGAATGTGCTTCGGGCTTTTATTTTTTTCTCATTGCAAATGTAATTTAATTCATCTTCCTTTTCTGCACTGATATCTGTACTGGCACATTGCAAGTATATACCGCCGTCGTCATGTAAATGCCGCCGCCGTCGTCATAAGGCTCTCAGGGAAACATCATTTCCGTATCTGTGAAATATTAGCCCTTTCTTATAGTCTGCGATATCCATGATGCTGTTCCAAGGATTTTCACAAATACATATTTATTTTTTTATTTTTTACTTCACCTTCGTGTCCGCCGAGGAAAATTATATCCCTAGGACAACATGTCTCATTATTTCACCTTCGGATTTTCATGGCGGCCGTTCGGCTTGCCTTTGAATATTCTTTTCAGCGTTTCTTTACAGGTTGGAAAGAAATGTTGGATAGCCATTAAGGAATGAAATCAATTGCCACATAAAATAAATGAATGTACATGAGCAAACACGAGGGAGCCAAATCTTTGAAAGTAAGTAAGATACTTTCTTCATAAATAGTGTTCAATTAGTGGGTGCATTTGGACAATAAATATAGGTATTTATGAATCTTTGCCAACTTGTAACTGAAATAAAGTCATTATCTGAATTCGTCATGAATGTTCAATCAGCTATTTAGCCTAACAAGAGGTTTCAAAAGCACAAAATTCAAATTTTCATTGAAGAAAAAGAACAAGAAATTTCATTCCTTTGTAATTCTTTGTTGATGCGTATTGCTTGCGCGCAGAATAATCAAACTACTAAGTCAAAAATTCCCGCTGAGGCTTGACTTAGGATGCCTCTTGGAATCGAAAGAAATTCCACAGTATTTCATACACACAGATTTTCGACTAGGTTTTGGGGCCAAGTAGTCCAAGTTTTGATAGAAACGCCGGTTTTCCACCGGTCCAATTAATCCTAGCAACTGTAAGAGCAAACCTTTAATTGCAAGATATGACTTTTATCTTTTAGCAAGCAGGTGAAATTCGACGGAAACTGTTGAGAAATAGCTCTGGACACAAAATTATCCCGACGCCCTTTCCGAATATGTTTCAACAAATATTCAATCCCCCGTCTGAAATGCCTCCATTAACGCGAGCATCGTTCATCGCAATGAAAAGATACGTTCCATTAAGAGTGCATAGATTCCCCAATAATGCCATAACGTATCCGACGACTTGCGGAATTGGATTTTTACTAATTCCGCGGCCCTCACAAATGTTTGCTGAACTATTTTCCATTCGCTTGGCTCACCCAATGGGCGAATATATTTTTCTCCTCACGCTGCCAAGCAAGAAGATTGAACTTCCCCAAACCCACCCCCTCCCCACAACCACCCCCTCCCCCTCTGCGCAAAGAGGAAATTGTTTCGCCCCGCCGCGTTTAGTATGCGAGGCCCGTAATCGACGCCACACGGTTCTGCATCCACGGAAGACGGATAAATCGATTTCCAAAAGAGGGCGTGATACACGTGTTAAAACGTTTCCCTTCCTCCTCCCTCCCTCTTTCTCTCTCTCCATCGGATATCATTGCTCGCACACACTTTCCCTCTTTCGCTAACTCACGGCTTCTCACGCGGCATAAGCATATGGGCGACATTCCTCGAAGCGAGAGGAGTTGGCTTCCGGGGTCGGCGCTCCCTGTATATGTAATTGGAATTTCACTCTACCCCCCCCCCTCCCCCGCATTCCCCGTCTCACGTACGCAGCCGCTGCCCCCCCCCCCCGGGGATACAGCCCCCTTGCAGTTTAATCCCCCCCGTCCCAACTCGCACTTTCCTCCTCTCCGCCCCATCGCTTCTCCGCCTCCAACAACCTCCTCCCAACATTTTCGCACGCCATCAACTTACTCCTACTTCCTTCTTCAAAAGACACTCTCCTCCCTCCCCCCCCAACCCTCCATTTCCCACCCCCACACCCCACGCCCAACTCCTTAGCATACAATTCCATTGGGTTTCACCATTTCCCCACCGACGAAACTTCTCGAAGGCGCTCTTTCGCTCCTCGCACACCTCCATTCCCTTTTTTTCCATTATTTTAACAACTTTTATATTAACTTCGACATTCGGTTGGCTCTCGGCACGGTTCACAACTTTTTACGGCCGGAATTTCTATTCCGGTCCATGACTGCTTCCCTCTCCTCACTCGCAGTTTATTTCCCGGAAATTACGCAGATGAGTAATCTCATAAATGTTTATGAATAGGTAATGACGGTTGCACAGCTCACGTGAATTATGAACGTTCGGCCACTCGGCGCGAGCTCAAATAATGCCCAATTAGTTCTGGCGGTCAAATGCTGAAATTTTCATTCGCACAGAAACAGGGACAGAAAGAGGATAAGAAATTCGAGCGTACCCTTCATGAATATTCAGCCTCCTTTCTCGGCGTTAATGCGATTATCCAAGTACTTTACATCAAAATCTTGCTATGAATAAACGCACTCAAAGGGGAGCTTTTGAATGGCGGGGCCACATTCACGGGATATCGCCTGAATTTAACAAGGCGAAAATAATACATGAATTTTTGAGCAAGCGTTACGTGTACTACCAAATATTATATTGTAAGCTGACTCTGTAATCTTTAGGTATTCTTTCATTAAAATATAAATACTTCTATGAAGCTACAACTTTTTTATAAAACGATCATTCAGTTGCATGGGCCGTTCAGAGGGAGAGGAGAGGCTAGAGGCTCCCTCTCCCTCCTTCCCTATCTCCACTCCCCTCTAGCCTCTCCTCTCCCTTTCCTCTCCTCAACCATTCCTCTCACCCCTCCTCCGCCTCCCGTTCTCCCCTTCCCCTGGCCCCCTTCCATTTCTCACGCAACCCCTCACCTCTACTATTCCAGCAGTCATTACTTCTCTCTCTTCCAATGAAGACGGAGTAGAATTGTAGAATTCCGTCGAAATTATCAAGAAATAACGTGTGAGTGTTCCTTTTTTTGTGTTTCTATATTGTTTGTTACTGTGTAATGTACTATTCGGCACTTCCGCGTCACGTCTACGAAAGCATATATATATATATATATATATATATATATATATATATATATATATATATATATATATATATATATATATATATATATATATAGACCATAGACACAGTAATCAACCCGAAGGTCGGTTTAGTAGGTGATGGTAGAGATCACCCAGTACTAAACCCGGCGTGTGAAAATTCACACATCAGGGTAGGGGGGCCAGGGTAGGGAAGACCTGGTACCCGAAAAATCACTTTAGCTTGGGTGGAGCCGCGGGTGCCCAGAGTGCCTTGCCCGGGAATCGAACCCGGGACCCTCCGGTCAGCAGTCCAACGCTCTACCCACTGGATATAAATATATATATATGGAGTGCATATATATATATACACACTCATATATATCACATGATCATTAAAACAGAGTGTGGTAATTTATTTCAGTCCAAGGTTCTTCTAAGATGGTTTTTAGTACTCTTAAGCTATTGCCGCAAAATTTACCATTTTTTTCCGAGTTTGTCTCATGAATTACCCCTCGTTACATAAATACACCAAAAACTTAAATTATTAATCTACCTTCACACATCTGACAAATAGGTAAGTCGGAAGCATCATGTCTATTGATTATGAGTCTGAGAATCCCGAAAATTGAGAAAAGTCAAACAAACCTAAAGAGAGCTTTTTTATAATAAGTATTTTGAAAAGTAGCAATCAGTTAAATAGCCATGTTTTGATAAAATATTAGACAAAATATGGCGCCCTAGCTCAATCAAAACTTGCTGATTAAACGAAAGGAGAGGAAACTGGAAACATGAGAATAAAATAGAAATTCACACCATTTAATATAGAAACACCACAATTCCATCAATTGAATCCCAAGTCAAGTAATTGGAAAATTACTTTTTTTCAAAAAGAGAGCAGATCAGTGTAAATTGGAGACTCGAAGCCGAGGACCCAATGTTGTTGACAAAATGTCACGAGGCGGGGGCTGTGAGTGACTAGGAATAGGGAAATATATGTTCCGTTTCCTGCTTATTTCTATTGCAGAAAATGAAGAACCTCAAAGGTAAAAATGCTCTGCTTACCTATTCAAAAATTGATGACCTGAAATAACCGCGACACACGCCAATGACCACAGACGCAAGACGAATGGGATTTAAATGCTGAAGCAATGATGGCGACATTACTTAACCGCAATTTCGAGTACACAATGCGAATGCACTTTGCCTTTCATCGCATGAAAGACCCAGATAAACACGAGGGAGCTTTTTGGAGGAGGCAGGTCGAACGTTTCGGGCGGGTCACTCATTTGGCTGCGTGACTTGTGCGACGAGAAAATTCTCTCTACTTGTGTCTCCAAAGGCCGCTCTTATGAGTATAATTTTGTATCTTAATTTCAAAATTGTCATTATATTTCCTTAAATGCACATTAATTTCTTGTCTCCGCAGAATAAATCGTACGGTTGATGCGAAGGCATCAATCCTGGATGAAATGCGAGTTTTGTATCGAAAGGGGAGGCTTTCCCTGCATTATCTAGTTCTCCAATCGTTGTAAACTCACACTGGCGTAAATAACGCATTTCTCTCGCATTCTTTTCCAATAATTCATTTCCCCAACGAATTGGCGAATTGAAACATTAAAATCCTCTGAAGGATGGCATCGCTCTAGGCTGGTTTTTCCGCGAGCTAATTCCGATGAGAGACCAAAGTATTTAAGATGAGGTGCGAACGCATGAGGAATATTTCTAGTAGCGTGGAATACAGCGAGCATCAGTTGGAGCGACTTGCAGGCGTGCCATATCGAGACATCGTCCATTACTTCTTCGTGGAAATAATAAGATGTTTCATCCTTCCACACATTGCATACCCATTTCCCGCCACAATTTCTAATAGTATGTTCTAATTCTCTCTATCCTATCGTTCGCCGAATAATGCAATTCCAGTTCATGTAATTTAAATAGAAAAGGAGTGCATTTTATTGTTATTTGGCCAGCCTGTTTGAAAATTGTGACCGTTTGATATCGAGGCATAGTTTATTTATAATATTTGCATTGAATGAGGAAGAGTGTCGAGTGTTCTAAAGGGTAGGTTGCCTGGAACTAAGTCCCGATTTGACATATTTCATGTAATTTTCACTTTTATTAGAGCAAATTCAACCTATACCATGATAAAAGAACAATCATGAGTTTTTTAACATTCCGCCATTTTGTTTTTATTTTAAACGGAAAGAACCAACCTACATAGGAGTTTAGTCGGAATATAGTGAAGATAACGCATGTCTATTTGAGTGCTGCGATTCGTTGAAATACCCTCAGCCTTATAAATTGCGGGTTTTTGCGAGTCCACATATTTTCTAAATTTTAATTAAAAAATCGTTCCGAATGTTTATTTTAAACAAGAAAAGAAAACACATCAATGCGTTGAATAAAGTCTATATCTGGAGGACTAATTTAAAAAAAAAACGAGTTTATAGGCTATCTAAATCCTCCTGAAGTCCATGTGGATGGAGGTGACCGACCCGTGGAAATGGATAAAGAAGCGTACCCTTTTATGCACTAGTATAAACTTTCTTAATCAAATACATGCCTTTGTCCTCCGCTGGATTCGTATTTCGCCGCCGTATTTCCAGTCCCCACCGCGTCCACTCCATATCATTGCTGCTGCCCAAATCATCCCCGCGCCCTCATCTCAACCCCTTGGCACGGCCCTCCCCCTGTCCTTCCGGGCGGAGGGGGGAAGGGGAGGGAAAGTTGTTTGGCGCGGGTGCGAGTAGGGTGGCGGCGGGGGAGTAGGGAGGGGAGCTGAGGGGATGCGAGAGGAGTTTGAATGGCGGAAAGAGAAAAACTCTAAGGAAGTGGTAAGACTCCGGGGGACGGTGGGGGCCTTTTTTGGGCTGAGAAGGAGATTTATGAGCGGAAGAGAGGGAGGGAGAGAGTTATGAGACTCCCTCATTGGTATATCTCCGAATTTCGACGGGTAAAATAACAGAAATCGAGGTTTCCGTGGCGTAGGGAGGAGTGGGGTGAGGATGCGAGCGTGGCGTAGGGAGGAGTGGGGTGGGGAGGGGGAGGGAGCACAGAATGGAGAGAGGTTTTCGTTTGCGTGTGCGTGCGTGTGCGTGCAGGTGCGTGTGCTTGCGCGCGCCAGTGGACGGGGGCGGATGAGGTGGAGGGGGTGGGAGGGGTGGTGTGGGGGGGGGGAGGACTTAGGAAATTAAAGAAAATGAAGCGGCCGAAAAAAGAGGCGCACGGGGGTGTGTTGAGGCTTCATAGAAAGGAAAATAAATGCGGACGGGGGAAGACTCCGAGCAAGCAAATGACGTTGCGTGTGCGGATTTGAGTCTCGAGTGGCAGGAAGTGGAGGGGCGGGGGTGGAGAGGCGGGGGTTGGTTAGGGGCGATCGCCCGCCCAACCCTTCCGACTCCCAATTATGTCTCGGGGATCTCTTTCACCGCTCCCATACCCGATCCATCTCCCTTCCAAAGCATATATCCAAGCACTCGAGTTCTTTCCAGAAAAGAGGCTTCCTGCCCAAACCCCTTTTTCTCTGAATATCTTTCGAAATCCCAGTCGATATCTTTATTCCCCTCCTCGCAGTCACGCCCTTCAGCCACACATTGTAACCGAGGACCACGGTCTAGTCTCTAGTCTTGAGATTGGCTGCGAAACGAATCTACGTCTCCCACTCAAAATGGAAAGGCTCGTTTCTTTCGGCTTCCCCTTAGTTAAGCGAACGCGGAGGTGAGAGTTCAATCCGTAGCCATGGCAACCGATCAGGAGGGCGCACTGGCGTCCAAACGTTGCTCGCCGAGGCGTGAGGTTGGATTGGATATCGCGTTCGTTGGAGAGTTCGTCAGCGGATCTTCAAATTACACGCGGGTTTCAGGGTTTTTCTTCTCATTTAATAGAAACGCGTTCGTTATTTGTTTTGGAACATCAACACGGTGGCGGAGGTAAAAATAAAACAATAATAATCCGTCTCGAACGTCTTTCGTACTGGACACACTCAGGAAGCTCTATTTCTGGAATCCCCACATTTTTTTCGAGTTTCGGATAACTAGAGACTTCCTAATACTCAATCGCCTTCCCTACGTTTGCTATTTTTATTAGTACTTGCGTTGATTTTGTATGGAAAGCAGGATTTTGAATTCCGCATTCACCTCTCTATTCAGGATTATTCCATGTTATGGGGTGTATAAAACTAATTTTGAGACGCAAATGGTGATGAGATAATATTAATGGAATTCAAAACATTTCCCGATGAAATTAACTATTAAATGGTTGAAAATGCATGCACATAAAAAATTCTTATTCCACCGATGCGTTTCATTTATGGATAAATAGCAATACCCTTTCCATGGGCGGCAGTGAATATACCGAAGTAAGGAATAGAAACTGGTAAAGATGCCTCGAAAACGTCGGAAAATCCAATTTTAGGAATAAAATGTTCCTATACATTTATTGAAAATTTTGTAATTTTCCCTGGAGTAGATTAGAATGTACGTAATTTGTCGGAAAACATTACCAGAGTCAAGATGTTCCGTAAACCGTCCACATAAAGAGATGAATTACAATACACGTTACTTAAATAAGCTCTTTCCATTATCCCCACCCTCCGCACGCATTCACGTCGTGCCATTATTCCTCATTTCAATGCTCTTCCTTAACCGCATTCAAATGCTTTCCTCAGATTTATCAGTTTCCGTAATGCGATCATATCCACAGACCATCATCCCCTCATTCTGTCTCTCTCCCTTACTTTCTTTAGCCATCCACTTCTTTCAATGCGTCACACAAATGCTAAAGAAATCTTTTCATTCAAGCTTCCTTCATCGCATATACTTTCAAGGCAGAAAGTTTTAACTCCATTTTCCCACCCACCCCATCCTTTCCCACCCCCACGTCTCGTACCGCAAGATTCTTCTCCCCGCCCTCACCCCCCCCCCTCCCCCCGCATCCCTCAGGACGAAATGGGCCCTTTCTCCCGCTTCAATAAAGTTACCAAGAAAGACTTTGGAGAGCCACAAAATAATTACAGCCCACATGGGAGAGTGTACTTAATTTTATAACTCTATTAAGATAAATAGAGAGAATTTAAAATGATGGAGTTACCCTAATATTATTCCCATGGTATGATATATTATTAGGAAGATATCAGAAAAATTCCTCTGAGCTTTGTTTCCGTTCTTCATCACTTGGATTACATTAGTTATTTGAATTACTTGGAATAAAAGTGTTCAAAGGGCAACTACATCAACAGAAGGGCAGCATAAACTTGCCTTCAGCAAAATAAACACAGTTCATTCGATGGAAACTTCTTACGTATGGTTCATGATTTCATAACTATCACTGGGAAAGACGTTATTACTATAATTAATGGAAGAATGATTGGAAACTTCTAAAAAAACGGCCGCGAGGCTTTGGAGAGGTTAGACCTGTTTTCTTTTGTGATAGCTCAAATCAAATTCATTTCAATTCAAAGGCTATCGAATCTATTAAGAATGGACGGTTCCTAACAGCAATTACGCACGACGTATAGCGCGGACGGATTTCTTTCGGCGTGCCTTATTTTATTTTCTCCTTCGGTTTAACTCCTCTCTGCCTTCAAACCCCTCCCGTCCACTCAAAACGCTCCCTCCCTTCCCGGATTGCACTCTTCAACACTCCACTGCTTCTCAATATTTCCTCCACCTCCACCTGCTCTGCCTTCTTATCATATCAACGGCAAACTTCTCCCGAAAAATTAAAAACTTTGCTCTTAACCTTCCCTCCAGTCCAATTTATTTTCTAAATTCTCCTCCTCACTCATATCTTGCGCACATACTTCTGCCTCAAACGAGAGGATTTTTTTATCCATTACAGGGTGAAAAAAGTGTAAAAACGTTGTATTTTTACTCATAAAACATTGACTGTGATCGCATAAGATCGAATTTATATTTAATATATAAGATTTGTATAATCTCTATTCTATTAAAATATAATGACAGGAATTAATCGAATATATATGGTGCACAAACCAAAAAATATGATGGATTATTTTTTTTGTGAAAATATTTCACGACCGCAACATCCAAAATTGTCTTCTATTGCACCGACAGTATCGGTTCTTAATAATAAAATTGGCCCTGATTGTAATCATAAACTTAGAAAAGCACAATTCGAAACATTTAAACGGGAAACAGAATACGAATGAATTGGAATTGGTCGCCTATTTTCGTGACGGACGAGGGCTGCCCAGAAATTAACGATAAGTAACGATACAAAAAACTATACTGGAATATAGATACTTACAGGCAATTATCTACTATCACTTAGATCTCTACTATTATATATATATGTGTATGTATGTATATATATATATATATATATATATATATATATATATATATATATATATATATATATATATATATATATATATATATATATATATATATATTCGCCAAACGGATTTAAAAATTCGTCATATCTGTGAATTAGGTTTCAAATTCCTTCAGCAGACCCTCGTCGAGACGAGCACAACACATTTAGCAGCTTAACTTTTCAACCGTGATTCCATGCAATGCATTCCCTGCGTGCGTAGAAATCCGTGGGGAAACTTTATAAAGATTTCAGTATAAAACACCGGTTTTCGCGAACTTTTTCAGCAATTTTCAGGTGCAGTTCATTATTCACGACAGACCCACGGCCACTTCTGTCGTCATCATGGGCATTTATGTTCACTTTCAAACGAGCGATAACACTGACAAACTACTCTTGTCACTCTCACATTTGATCCGTACATGAATTTTCCGATGAATGTCAGCAGCTTGGAAGTTTTTTTTATCAGCAAACACCTTATCATTGAACGGACTTCACTTTTGACGGTAATTTCAGTTCAATATTTCATTTTGACTCGCTATTTTAAGCAAACGACAAGTCAAAGTGGTCTTCCAACCACTGCAGTGCGAGGCGTACTGATCTACTGTGTGCTGAGTCAATGCAGCGACCATTCCACTCCCTCTTCCACTAATTCTCACGCTGTACGGACACGGAGGTTAATTTCTGGACAGCCTTCGTGTATATCATTTTTTCGGAACAGAGTTCGCGGCTCGCGAGTTCAAGCTGAACACAAACACACCAATCTACCTCCAACTGATTGCGACAAGCTCACCAAGAAACTCAGGCCGTAGGTTCAAATCGTGCGTCCAGTATAGCCTGTTGGCTCACTTGAAACGGATTTTCATGAGCAGAATTTGATGGTTTGATATTGACTCAGCCGTCGGAGAATGTCACACATAAAACCAATGACAAACGATAGAGCTCATTGATTCAGGTAAAACATTTATTGAGCAATGCATAGGAACGGAAATATCTCCCCCGAGTCCTCTTCCATCCCCATGTGTAACTTTATCAATGCCCGTAACATTCTTTCTGAAGATTATCTTCTGTTCTTCAGAGAATTTATCAGTGTCCTCAATGTTAGGAGTGAGTGCTGCCTGCAGCATATGTGTAACTTTCGAAGCCGAGTCAAACTTGAGATATGAGAAGCCACCGCTGGGAAACTGTTTCTTCTTTTTTCTCTTTACGCCCTCTACCTGTCCGGAAATTATAACTCTACCAATAATTTAATTTTAGAAATTTATTGAAACAATGTCATCTCGACATTTCTGCTAATGTCTTTCATCCTATCTTTAAATTATTTTAAAGAGTTAGTTGCTTATTTTCTCTTCGTAGAATTCACCATGAATTTTCCTGCAGTAAGTTGTGCGACAAATATCCCAAATTTAATTTCATATTAACACATTCCCCTGCATCTGTGATCTATCTGAATACATTTACTATCGGGTCTTTATGGATTATATGGCATTTATCTCTACGAATTATCCTTTATTTTTTAAAAATTACATGGTTTGTCAAAATAAATGCAGAATGATTTTTTTCCGTCGACGTGGACGGCTGGCGTCAGTTGTCTGTGGACCCTTAAAGTGTGCTGATCACCACAAAACCGGACCCCCGTCCGAGGGCCGCGTCACAAATTCACGACGCCACGTTCCATGGAGCAACGATACGCAATTAACATATGCATTAAGCGCGGACAATAAGGTTCGGGACATACAGCAATATCCCGAGGAATGGTTTTCCGCTGGCACAAGACGTTCTGAGAGGGTAGAGAGGAGGAACAGACGATGAGGAATGCCCATCAATAACACAGTGTGATGAAAACATGCAAAAAGTGAGATTCCTGATTGGTCTTCAAGTGTCAGGATGTTAGCAGAAGAGTGCAATATTCAAAAGACCACGGTACATTGCATTCTAATGGAAGATTTAGCCGTGAGAAAAGTGTGCCAAGAAGGTCCCCAAGGTGCTGCCGGAAGACTACTTGTGTCACAAACTTGTCATGGACCCCTTGGAACACTGTCAACCCAAGTTTTTAGAAAAGGTAAGTGGTTACTAATGACGAGATATGGGTCTTTGAGAACGACCCCAGTACAACCCCTTTGAACACCATTTTGAGCCAATGGACCATGTCAAAGAAACCACGACGAGGTGGCAGATCGAGGGCCCTGTTGATACCTTACGGGGAGCATTCCACAACTGGCGAAGGCACTATCATCGGTGTGTCAATACATAAAGGTGCTCTTATGAAGAATTTTAGTAATTTTTTACTTGATCTTCAATAAATGTTTCCCTAGATTCATTTAATTTATTTTTGGGGTGGACCTTGTAAGCCGTAGTTTATATTATTTTCCTTAAATATTAACAACCAGTCATATTATGGTGCATCAGGTTAGGAAGCAGAGGATATATACGAATTAATTAAGGTTTCCTTCTTATCCGCAATGATAAACTATAATTATGTCCTGAAAAAGATATTAATATCCATCCCCCATTAGCTATTGCCCACAATGCTCCAGCCCGCCGCTCTCCACCCAGAGACGGTTGCCAATCTCCCGGAGAGGAGCTATTATTATTTCGAGATCTGCGAAGTCAGCATGCGCTCCATTGAAAACTTTTCTCCCTCGTTATATCCGCCTGAGAGCCCTTGGACGCAGACTTACTTGGGGTTTCTCACATCCTCACCCGGATTTTTAATTAAAGCAGTGAAAATAAACGCACGAATTTAAAAGAGTGAAAAAATGTAGCATAAAGTATTTCACTGAAGTTTATGAATGGCACAACTTACAGTACTCATGATGCAATCTACAAGGATGCACTCACTGGGTTAAAAATGGCCTTAAAGTTATGAGCCGTTACCGCCATATATTTTAACCCGAGAGCGAACAAACGCACGAAGGAAACTAAATCTTTAAAAATATAACTGAAACGCTTAAAAATACGCATTTTATTGTAAATATCACTTTGTTAAGTGAATTTAATCGTTAGGTAATAACATTTAAGATGGATGAAACCAGCATTTAAATTAATTTAAAAAGAAATAGTCAAGAAGTTGAATATGTCCAAATTTGAGTTCACCTATATGCAAAGATGAATAGATTTAAGTGGAATTAGTGTGAGACCAAGTGAAAGGTGAGCGTTGAGTCTGCTCACGAATGAACGATATGCTCGATACTTAACACGTTAAAGTATAAATATCGCCGTGCATCACCATCAGTAAGATGGTAATATAAGAAGAGCAGTAAGCGTAATAACAGTGACGTAGATTCATTCTTCTATCACTCCCATCATCCCCGTCCAAAACACACTCGATGTGGTGGAAGGGCTTGGATCTAACGATGGCCTGCCTCTATCTAGGTGTGCGCTGTTCCGAAGAATGTCACTGTGTTCTCGCATGGGCAACACGGGATATGCCGGATGGATCGAACGGCAGGGTCTGAGACGAGGAAGGCGATCCCCGTGGCAGCTTTAAAAGAGCCTGACCCGCGGGGTCACCAAGGGAACGGTCACATGTTACAAATACTATTGAGGAAGGAAACAATAAACCGCCGCACAGATTTTTCCCAAGGCATGTAAATGGATCCAAATGTGGCGATAAGTTACCGAAACCAACGCAGGAGGCAGCTAGCAGGGTTACAAATGTTCATTGACTGCCCAAGCGGGCAAGTATAAACCGTCCCAGTGAGTGAAGTTTACCCAACTTTACCGGTCATTGTACATAAGAAACGCATGGCATTAAAGAAAGAAACATGGCTGAGGGGGAAGTGCGGTTTGCGAGAAAGTGAAACTTAAAACTAGGAATAAAATATGAATTCTTAATCTAACAAGAAAAGAAAGCCGACAGGGAACGGCTTTTTACAGAAGAATAAAAAGTATGTTACTAACAGCACTAACTGCCCACCGGCACACTCTGAGCATAGAGCAGTACAAAAAGGAAGCGGTGGCGAGGGTCGCCCATTTCTCACAGCGGGAATTTACACTTGGGCATGAGGAAGCGGGTGACGGCAAGACCGCGAATCGGATAAAATGATACTAAAATAACTTCGAGGACGGAGGAAGAGATCCGTCCGACCGTGAAGCGGCTTATTGCTATGAAGAAAATTTAAAATTAAAAGACATAGAAAAGACTCATAGGCGAGTAATATCTATAGGCAGTGTATAAGTGTGTTTCTCACCGGGATCACAGCCCCAGATGGTTTGTAGCAGCGGATTTCAAGACGGTGCGAGGCGGGATTTGAAAGACGCGACTTGCGAGCGAATAAACTCCGCGACGGATGAGAGTTTATGCGCCGCTCGCACGTCAGCCATCCTAGTGAAGCGACTCACTTGGAGTAACGACCGAACAGCCTTGTTTTGGATGGTTTCAAGGTGACGCCAGAGCGTTTTCCGGATGGCAAACACGGGGCAAGCGTACCGAAACTGCGGGCGAATGATCGGCCTGTAAATTCGCATCCTGTCGGCGTGATCCAGAGGAGATATCATGGAGGAAAGGCAGCCGAGACGGCTCCTTGCGACCATTGCCTTCTGACGGCAAAAGTCGAGGTGCGGCTGAAAGGTGAGCTGGTTGTCTAGAATGACACCAAGAAATCGGTGCGAAGAAGCCCTCGGTATAATGTGTTGGTGGAAGAAAAGAGAAACGTGGGGTGCGCGTTTTCGCCTGCAGGAAAAGTGAATATGTGTGCTTTTGTCAGGATTGATTCGTATTTTCCAGGTCTGTGTCCACCGGTGCAGTTTGTCAAGGTGTGCTGTAAGTCGTCTGATGTTCGCGGAGCGTGTTCGAGATGTGGCAGCGATAGCAGTGTCATCGGCATACATGTAAAGGGAAGTGTGAGGTGTAGAAGGCAGATCGTTGACGTACAAGTTGAATAACAGAGGACTGATAAGAAAGCACGGCGGACGCCAGCCTCGGCTCTCTTTACAGAAGAGAGGGAATCACCCAACGACACACGGAACGTACGATCGGAGAGGTAATTTCGGACGAGGAGGAGAAGGGGAAGGGGAAAGTCGAAGATATGCATTTTGTAAATGAGGCCCTTGTGCCAAACGTGGTCGAAAGCACGGGCAACGTCCAGGAAGACGGCGTCCGTCGTACGACGAAGATTGAAGCCGTGCGAAATACGTTCACTGAGGCGAAGGATCTGATGACACGCGGACACACGCGAACGAAAGCCAAGCTGCTCGGGACGGAGAATACCCCGGTCGCGGACGAGGGTTTCTAGGAGGGTCAGAAGGACCCTTTCGAAAATTTCCGAGACGTTTGAAAGAAGAGTAATCGGACGACTATTTCCCGGGGTGGTGGCATCTTTCCCTGGTTTCGGTAGGAGAATAACTTTCCCTGACTTCGAAGGGGAAGGAAAATGGGAGGAGAGGTAGCAGTGGTTAATTAAATCTGAAAGGATGAGAGGAAAAGCGGGGACAGAGGCGGCGAGCTTGAGCTCGCGATTTGAAACATTATCAAATCCTGGCGCCTTATAGTTTGGGAGCGAGGTGAGGATAACCTTAATTTCGGCCGTAGACGTAATCAAGGGGAGGAAAGGAGGATTCGGGGGAATGTTACGAATTTTCCGGTCAGCAGGAGAGGGAGCGGGATCGGCGGCCATGATTGACTCCAGGTGGGCGGTTTAACGCGCCGGAATACGCCGGGCGGTATTGCGCGCTTTAATCATGGCAACAATGTGAGGAGGGAGGGAGCGTCTCATTACCCTTTTCTTGGGAGGGATTAGCGTAGTAACCAGGCGCCTCGCCTCAGTAAAAGCCTTTGAAATAACCGCGGCACGGTGGTCTAAGTCCTTGGGGGAGGGGAAAATGAGAGGAGCAATTGGCGCCAGGATGGCGGAGGGAGAGTCGGGCTAGTCAAAGGACTGAATAGGAGGGGGAAGGAGCCGTGGAGAGAAAAGGGGGAGGTGAAAAAGAATTGGATAGTGATCTGAGAAAAATTCACGTACGACTGAAGGCGGCCTGTCGAAAGGAAGGTTTACCGATAGACCGAAGTCTATTATTGACACGGAGGAAGGAGATCTTGTGACGTGCGCCGGCTCCAAAGAATCAAGGATGCACGCAGATTTGTGCGAAAGGAAGGAATTCAGGGTCCGACCGTTCGTATTTGTTCTGGAACAATTCCACATCGTGTGATGTGAGTTTTAATCTCCTATGTACAAACCGTTCTTTCGCGGTGAAACCAGCCGTGAAATATCACTGTATGTCAAAGAATACGCCTTGCCTATGCGTTGCTAGATTGAGAATATGTTAAGGTCATCGTGTGTGGTACGGACTATAATACCGAAAGCTTCGATACAAGAGAGAATTGGAACATCAAGAAGAGAGTGCGGAAGATCGCGGTGTACGAGAACAGCAACCCCTCCGCCATGTGAGTTACGATCGAGTCTGTGTGTAAAGTAATGCGGTGAATAGAATGAGAGGTGGGGTTTGAGCAATGTTTCCTGTAGAAGTATGACGTCAATATGGTGCTGGGCGGCGTAGTGAAAAAGATCATGTTTTTTGTTCGCAATGCCATGGCAGTTCCATGCAAGGACTTTAAGAGTGTCAGGTGTGTAAGTATGTGCTGTGTTAGACATAAATGCGAAGAAGCTGCTCAAGGATAAAATTTTTTGTCTTCAGTGGTAGGAGTCTTCTGTATCTCCACCATTATGCTACGAAACCATTGCAAAAGTTCCGGGGCGTCCGCAGGAGAAGGTTGGAATGGAGGGGGCGGAGGGAGACTAGGGAACGGCTGGGTAGCTTGCGGCTGGGAAGAGAGTTTCTGTGGGAGGGGAGGAAACTCAGTAAATGGGTTTACCACCGCGGCAAAGGGACGGGAGAGGAAGGGAGGGTTTGGGTTTGCCGCCGAAGAAGGGCGAGATATCACGCCCTTTTTTCTGTCAAACTGCAGTATCTTTGCCTACTTGTGAACTTCGCAGCTCCGACAATTCGCTGCATGCACGTCACCACATAGAAAGCATTTTGCGGGCTCAGTTGGAGATTTGGTGCATGCGCTGCTTAGGTGGTCACCACCGCAGCGCACCCAATTTGGGTTGAGAAAACAGGGGTTCTTGGTGTGGCCGATACGTTGGCATCGGTGGTATTTCATCGACTCATTTGGTTTCTTAAAAATAATTGCAGAGACACGTAGACCCGCGAGAGAAGAGATCCCGAGGAAAGCCTTGCAGTCAATAGTGCTCTCCGCCATGATATGGCACGTGCGGGTCGGATATCGGGGGACTTCGCGAGTGCCGTCGGCAAGCTCAATCTCGGAGGGACGAGTGGAAGTTATGCGGCGAACCGATATCACTGGAAAGCCAAGAGACTGGAGGTCTGACAGGATCTCCGATTCAGGGATGGAAGGAAGGACGCCTCGGAGAGCGAATTCGCGTCACAGATTTTCTGGGAGTTGGTATGTCACGAACAGTACCTCCAATTCGCGTAAAATAGAGGAGACGACCCGGTAATCCTCCGGGTTACCGCACCGAATCACCACGGTATGGGCACCGGTGGAATGCGCAATCGGAGGAGTATTACAGGCCCGGGTCATTCGTGAATCTCCGACCACCTGGACGTGTCTGCCAAGCTTAAAGCCGGTATACGGCCTTTGCCGGTACCCGGAGAAGAAGCCGGGGCCGAAGAAGATGGGCGCGGGGGATGCACAGACGGATTCTGAGCACTCGCCACAGTGGGAGGCGGCGCAGCTGCATCGGATAGCAACGTGTACCGATTGTGAATGCTCACTAAGGGGGCAGGAATCGCCGAGGGAGCGCCAGACGCCACGTGACGGCGACGTTTCACCGTCCCCAACTGAAAATCATCGGAGTCTAAACCAGTGGAGCCATGCGTAACGGGGCGTTCGTCGCCCGTATAATTTATTTCTGCGACGGAAAACTGACCGGCAGGGTGGGACACACTCACCGGAGGTGGCAGAGATGCAGCAGCGGCCGGGGTGCTGATGTCCATCGGCTCCGGGCGGGAAGGAGGAAAGCTGGTCGGACCGGATGCTGAGGAGGAGGCGGCTGTGTCCGGCGTAGGCGTCGCAGTGGAAGTAGAAGAGTTCCGATGGGAGGCAAGGGTACCAGACGTCGAAGCACGAGGCGTCGACGCACGACGGGGAGGCTTAGCCGTCACGGACGTGGTGGCAGCGGATCCGCGAAAATCCGCGAGAAAGGCATCGCGATCACTCACCGAGAGCGCGGCAAGTGCCGGTCTCGCCGTCGCCAGCGAAGAATCCACGGCATTCGCCATGCTAGTGACGGAAGGTTCGCACCGAGGAAGCACTGGCGGTGGCTGGGGAGATATAGTGGGTGGAGAACGGGATGAAACCACACGTTTCACGACTGCAAGGTCAGAAGCGCTGCACTGAGGATTCCCATGTGGATGCTGGAGAGATGTCGGGAGCCCAGAACTGGAGCGGCGTATAGTGCTGCGACGCAGTTTAGAAGCACCATGGTCCAATACCGAGTCGCGCGAGCTCCGAGTATGTAGGTAAGGACCGGCGACAGGATGCCCACGAATAAGCAGTCTATGGCGCATCGCCTATTGGTGATACTTCCTTAGAGAAAGCACGGCTTAGACGAAACGGAAGGGAAGGGGGAAGAGACGCCCAGGCGGGCGGCCTGAGAGCACAGCCGGGCAGGCGACGCGCTGGTCGGGCCCAGGGAAGGGAGAGTGGTTTCACGCGAACGGCCCAGCTGGGCGGTCGGTTGAACGGAGGCGGCGACCGCCGGGGTAAGAGACCCCACCAGCGGCACAGAGAAGAGCACAAAGGCGGCTCGGGAGCCCCGTAAAACCGAAGGGTACGTCGGCGAGCAGGGCAAAAGACAACCTTCTCGGTCGACGGCTGAACGAAGAGTCCCCTAGCTAACGGAGTCATGGCGTCGTTCGCGGTGGAAGAAAGTAGGGGTACGAAACTTTTGGGACAGCAGCAGTGGAAGCAGGACGAAGGAGGAGCGAGAATGTTAGGAAAAGAATGTTTGCTTGGGATGTTTCGTGCTGCGCAAATTAAAATGGAAAGATAGCAGAGGTTAATGGATCGATAGCGAAATAGTAACTAGCCGTAAATTATCGGATGGATTATTATGAAGATATAAAAAGGAAGTAAATATAAAAATGTGAATATTTTATTCGAAGACGAAATCTCAAATTCAAGAAGACACAAAGTGGAAGAGGAACAAGAAAATGGTGTGTCAAATTTAAACTCGGGAGAAAAGGAAAGAATACCGCGGAAGAATTTGATAGAATCCCGGACGATGTCTTGGAAATTGGCCGTAGCGGAAGAACGGTGGGAATATCTAAAAAATATGGGTACACGAAACCCGAAAACGAAACAGTGTGAAGGATGAATATCGAAATGACTTGGGAGTAGCAAGTCCAGAAGAGACGGTGTTGAATATGGGCGATAGAAACAAATTCAAGAAAGTAAACACAGGAGAAGGATGAAGAAAGTAAATGACCATAAATAATATTCTATTGCGAAATCTGATAGGGCGAAATAAACGTGGTGGAAAGAGCAAGACTAAGACTAGGAGAGTAAAGAGGGTGGGAGTGAAATGGGTGCGCTATAGACAAAGGTGAAGGAACGGTCAGGCATTAAGGAAGGAAAGTCAGTGCATACCATAAGGTTTATGACAGGAAATGTGCTGATCGAAGCAGATAATAGTTTGGAAATATAGAAATAATTAATGAAAAAATATGTTGAAGGTCTCAATCTAATGCATAGACGATGGGTCCATGTAAAAATATATTACGTGCGTATGGCGTACGTAATAGTGAAACCGGGAAGGTAAAAAAGGAAATATAAATAAGCAAGGCAGTCAGGGTGGCTAGACAGAGATGTTCATTTTGACCCGCGTTGCTCAACACACAGGTACACGCGAAGAGCATGGTGAAGGCTAGAAGCTGGTATGAAGGCGATTGGTTCAGCAAATCAGTTTGATTTTGCAGATGGTCAACTAGTTAGTTATGTTAGTAAGTTAATGGATTTCAAACACCGCTGTGTGCATTGCAAAACCACCGCGACGGTTGTGAATGAGAATTAATAGCGAGAAAATTGATGAGGTTGGTGTTCTCAAGAAATAGGAAGGCTATAACTTGATGGAATTATTCACCTCCCTAGGAAGTGTTTTTAGAAGGTGGAAACCAGTGGCTAGGTTAGAAGAAACTCGGGTAAGTTAAATGCCCATTCGGAAAGAAGATGGAGCCGGTCGACCGGTCATAAGGGCCTTAAAAGTAGATGTAAAGAAAAGGTTGGTTGGAACGCCAATATGGAGCGCAGTTTTGAACAGATCTTAAACTTGATCGTTTGGCCAAGGGAGAGCCTAAGATTGTGGAGATCTTCAGATAATTGCTCATACTGTTAAAAAAACCGTTAAAAGCTGTCTTGTGTCTTAGTAACATCAGTTTCCAGGCCCAATAGCACATCTAGCATGAGTCCAAACTGAGTCAATGAGGGAGTCTTCTTTTTTCTTCGTTTTTCACCTTTGATATCGCACGATCTGAAACCGTAACGATAAGATATCGTTATCTAATACATACCTTCGGAAACTTCATCCGTAGCTTTCTCGCTCTCTTTGCCATATTAGTGCCGCGAACGAACCATCCTGCCTGAGAATACGTCCCATGAGCACATCTCTTCTTTTCATTCCATTGACATTCATTCCTCTTTCATGCACTTCTCAATTTATTCGCTTCTAGCAGATCGTCGTTATTTCATTACACCATTAGGTATTCGCCCTATGTTCAAATTATCACCCCCTTTCCCTGCTGTGGTAATTATAATGAGGTATTTTGGAGATATGATATAACAAAATCTGATAGGCATGATGCACTAATCTCGGGGAACATAAAACTCGGACCTCGGATCCTCGAGAAAAAGCCTCGGACGATCGGGATCATCATGAATGCGGAGAGGAGTGGTCCTTCCTCTTCCTTTAATGATTGAATATCCGAGAAACGGACAAATGACGGTGGGTAGATCCATTGGTATTGAGAAGCAAGAGATGTGATGCAAGACAAATATGAATGCAAGATGCACGAATTTAAACAAAAAGAGTTAAACAGCAAAAGTATAGCGATGCGAATGATGGCTGTGAGGAGCGGAGTGCTCTAGAATCGACCACGGTCTTCCAATGCTTTCCTTTCAGCTCTCTCTCTCTGCAGTCGGGGAAACAAAAAAGAGTCGCACGGAAGCCAAGTCGGGACTGTAATGGGGCCGGAGAACCACCGGGGTGGGGTTATGCTCCTGGTCAGGAAGTTGGTAACGGTGAAGGACGTGTGGCTGGGGGCATTGTCAGTGGAGTCTGACCGTGTCTTTGATGTCAGCCCTCACTTGTGTAACGCGGTGTTTCAATCTCTTGAGCACCTCCCCCAGGTAAATGGCTGAGTTGACAGTTTCTCTCTGTGTTACAGTCTCAAAATGGACGATTCCTCGGATGCCAAAAAGGCAATGAAGATCGTTTTGATGCGAAACTTCCTCATTCGCGGTTTCTTGTGGCGAAGGGATGGTTTTGTGTGCCACTCGCTGTTCTGCCTGTTCGATTCCGGGTCGTACTCGAGCATCCAGAGGGATCGAGATGGTGCGGGGGCTAGCGTACTGGCTTCCCACCCAGAGGGCCCGGGTTCAAATCCCGGCGGTGTTGAATAATTTTCAGAGGTATCTCGATCCCTGCTTGAGGTGCTTTGTGGAGGGCACTTTGAGTGAGTACGGCGTCCGTCGGATGGGACGTTAAGCTGCGGACCCCTTGGCGCCTTTCGTAAAGAGTAGGCTAATGCCGACGCCGGGTTTCTCTCCACCCTTCATCCTTTCCTATCCATCCACTATGGCGCAAATGACCTCAGCTGTCGGTCGCCTCCCCTCAAAACTACTACTCGAGCATCCAGCATTTATCTCCGCTTACCACAGAGTTTAGAGAGTCCGGCTCATTCGAATGAAATCCAGCAATTCTTGACAGTACGAAACTCGAAGTTCTTTCTGATCTTCCGTCAACACTTTCGGCACAAGCTTCACGCAAAGCTTGCACATTTCCATATCCTCGGTCAAAATCCAATAAACCGCAAGTGTGGGCACGTTTAGGGTGCCAGCAATTTGCTGGAAGCTCAGTTGACGGTCGGAGCGCAAAACTTCGCGCACCCAAGATTCACGTTTTCGTCGGTTGTTGGGCTACCAGAAAGGGGTTCGTCGGCGACCTCCTCCCGGCCATCCTTGAACGCCTTGTGCCTCTTCCCGGACTGTGACCTTGAAATTTAGTCGTCCTAGAAGGCCATTTGAAGCATCTGGGATGTTTAGGTTGCATCCTTTCCAAGCTGCACGCAAACCTTGATGGCGCGTCCGCTTTTCAAGCGAGCGCGCCATCACGCTGTATTATAAATTCGAAGAACACACTTCACGCGGAGGCCTGTCTTTCCGCTCGGACTGCTCGAAGCAAACTGGTGACCGGCTGCTTTGGAAGGGCAGGCCCCCGACCACATATCCCGACCAGTTTACCGCACTTCAATTGATAGTCGCGTTACAATAAAAGAATGCGCATCATTTCATAATAGTCCATGAATGACAATGATTTAGAACAATTTTGCAGTGGTGGTTACATTCATGGGTGCATTTGATGACCGTGTTAGGCCAAGAGTTAATGCTAGAAGGCACGGGGTTCGGGACCTAGGCCTGATACTAAATGAGATAGCTTAGACAGCAGCTAAGGAAATATGAGCTAGTACAAGGTACTATATGTGCCAAAAGTAAATAGAATGTTTTCTTCGACTTTTTAGACTCAAAACTTGTTATCAACATAGATTTTGTGCCTCAGGGATAGACAGTGTACAGCAACTTTTCTTTGGAATTACCCGAAAAGATTGTAACGCGTCAGCTGGAAGGATATGCTGGGCAGCTGGAGGCTGCGTGACCACGAAAACGCGCCGTCCCAGGCCGCCTCTTCCTCGGGAAATGCCGAATGCCTCGCCGAGCACGAAGTGGGTCAATGCTACCCCTGCCGCCAACCCCCCTTCAGCCCCCACGTGGCACCGTCGGACATCTTTTTTTTCCCAAGAATAACAAGGAGCTTGAAAGGCAACGATTATGGAACGCTTGATAACATGAAAGAAGCTGTGACGATGTGCCCCGCAACCAGCAGAGGCACTGGCATCGGTATGTTGATGTACAGTGTTGCCGTGCTCAAGGATTTTAAGTAATACGTACTTTGATCTTCGATAAAGGTATTTCCAAATGTATTCTATTCTTTTTTGGTCAGATCATGCAAATCCTTAATTACTGTGGAATGACACTGCAGTTAATATTCAAAGTAATTATTGCATAGTAAATATTGAGTGTGTTCTTATGTACTGCGTAGAGATTGAAAGGGTAAAATGTGACTTTTGAAGAATATTGTTACTCATAATTGAAATACATGTTAAGTTTACATTATGACATAATTTTTACACAAATGTTACCAATGTGAATCGCTCGTTAACATGTCCTAATAATGTAAGTAATCAATATTCACATACTTTAATTTTACACTTATACGAGTTAAATGTGTAAAATGTGAACATATCTACATCCACCCAATACCCCGCAAGGGCGTGTGGCAGGGGGTGAAACTAGAATAAAACCACGTGCAAAACCAAATCATGTGACCTCTACACAAATATGAGTTTATTCACTTCCTCAGGAAACCTTAATCACAAGATAGAAATTACCTACATGTGTAATAACAGGATGCGTAAATTTGAATCATTTTGTAGAAGTGCTACAAAGATAGGTCTATTAAATAAAAAGAATAACATGTAGGAAGAAAATTGCAATATATCGACAAATATATATATATATATACACGAGGGTCATCCGGAAAGTAGTACCCGTTCGTGCCGCATGAAGTGCTGACGACGCGAGTAGCCGCTGGACGAGGTCAGATAGCTTCAGTGGCTTGTCTGCCTTCTCTGAGCCAAGTTGCGTGACGCTAGCATTGCCTGTGTTGTTTCTGTGATTGTTTACAATGTTTAAAAAAATTGAGAACGCCGCCAGTTGTGAAGTGAGGGCAGTGATTAAATTCCTCAATGCAAGAAACGTTCGCCCATGTGATATTCATCGCCAATTAAAGGAGGTGTATGGAGACAATGTAATGGACGAGTCGTCTGTTCGGCGGTGGTGTCGCAACTTCAACATGGGGAGGGGGAACACACACGACGATGAGCGTTCGGAGAGACCGTCTGTCATTACAGACCAACTGGTGAGCTCAGTTGACGAATTCGTGAGGAACGATCGGCGCGTCACAATTGATGACATCTGTGAGCATTTTCCCAATGTTTCTCGAACAATTGTTCATGAAATTGTTAAACACCATCTGCATTATGCAAAAATTTGTGCAAGATGGGTCCCTCGCGTATCTCAATGAGCTGGCGGCGAAGGACTATGCAGCAGGAATACAGAAACTTGTCACACGTTATGACAAATGCCTTAATTTGCTTGGAGATTATGTTGAGAAGTAGTTTAAAGTATCCTCTTTCAAATAAAATTTTTTATGTTTGTTAATATTTACTTTTGTGTCTTTATTTCACGAACGGGTACTACTTTCCGGATGACCCTCGTATATATAAATGTACAAATAGTAATGCACTGACAATTCTAATCATCTCCCACGCGATTGCTCTTATCTCTGTTTTGATCTCCAATGGTTCGAGGAAAAAACGACATTTAAAATTTATCCGTTCGATTATTAATCTCCCGAATTTTTCGTTGATGATCTGATCCATCATATTAAAAGGGGGCTTGTAGCATGTCCTTAATATTCTAAAATAAGTAACCTGCCTCAAATTCACAGTAAATTAAACCGTATACGCAGAAGCTTACTGTCATCTAATGGCTCCCATCCTAATTCTTCCAATGGTGTCGTGACACTGCAATCTGGTTCATAACAAATTTTCACAAAACTAGCTGCTCTTCAGTGCACTCGATCTAGTCCCAAAATTAAGTCTACTTCATGAAGATCCCATACAATTGCAGTGTACTCTAGGTAGGGCCTAACTAACGTCAAATAATAAAGCTCCTGACCCTTTCATCACAATTCCCAAGTATTCTTTTTATGAATCCTAACTTTTTATTTGTAATTCCGCAAATTTCACGAATTTGTTTTCCCCAAGACATACCTGCAGTTATGGTTACGCCCAAATATTTTACCGATTCCACGTGTGTAATATTGGCTCCCTGTCTCGTTGAAGTGTCTTCTGGTGAAGTACCTTTCCTCCAAAAATTTATCGAAACACATTTATTCAAATTTAATTCCAACTCCTTTGTCTCACGCCACTTTTGAATTGCATTTACGTCGTTAGCTGATAATACGCTATCCTAATGGATAGATATTTCCCATTATATTAAGGTATTTTCAGCAAATAGACGAAGTTTAACATGAGACGACTACTCGTGCAAATGTATCGACGCTTTGATGAAATTCTCTGAATAAGTATTTATGCATGAAACTGCGTTGATTTTAGTTGCCCCTACAAATTTCAACCTTTGGCGGGTGTCCGCCGGCCATTGCTCCATAACGCAAACTAATCATAGTAGCTTATCCCAGAGCAATATCATTCACGTACAAGAGGAGATTCAGGCCGGTGGTATTTGAATTTGCAGGGATGCAATTATATATCTTCATAATACTCAAACGACAGCGTTATTTACGCGATGGATAACGAAAACCCTACCCTCGTTCTTCAAATGTTATGCCACGGAATCCAAAGCAATCCAAGCGACTCATGACTAACCGTTAAGATCCATAATCGGAAGCAGTGCGAAAGGTGTGAATCGCGTGGAGTGTGTATCTAGCCAGAAACGAGGACCGCGATCACGTTTCTGGTCGTTAAATGCCATATTGCCTCGGTCAGATGCCGTGGTACGAAGGCACTTATGGTACTCAACGCGGTAATTTCAGGTCGCTCCATCCATATTTAGGACCTTCAGTCATAGAACTGCGCCGCGGGAAGTAATCGCTGATTACTCTTGTCTCTGAAAATCTCGCGCCCTCAAAAAGGCGCGCTTTTGATGGTTGGCGGTTGAGCGCGATCACCCGCGCCCATTCGACCTCAACCTCGCGATTCGGTTGAGACGAGCGCGGAAGAGTCGCTTGCTCAGAACCAGTACCTCTCAACTGCACGTACTCCGCTATTTTCACGATCTAGCAACCAAATTTAGCGGGATCTCATTAGCATTCAACGATCTTAAAATGAGATTTGTCATGATTTTCAAATATTTGTTTGGAAATAAATCATTTAAAACCACATATCATTTAACAACATCCAGACTTTTTTTATCCAGACTTATTTTTCATTAAGACATAATTTTCATTTATTTTCATAAAATTTAAATTAAATTTATTGGGAACATAACTCAGTTCGGGGAAATCAGAATTAATTGGATTTAGGGAAGTGAAACCCTAAAATCATGCTTTAATGGACATAACAAAATCGGAGGTAAAAAAATTAAAATAAGTATTATAATTTCAAATAGTAAGCACAAGCCAATTAGAGTTGCTTAGTTACCTCACCATACAACATTTTGTACTCACGCAAACTCTAATGATCTATGTAGCATGATCCTTCAGGATGGATGCTCTATTGTACAGAAATACCGCAAGTGTGGGGTCATTATTTCGTGCCTCCCTTCCGATTTGGTGCAGATGACTATGAACATTAGGCTTCGCGAAAACGTAAGAGAGTACTTCATAATAACATGCGTCGATAATTAAATTTCATACAAGCCATGCAGACTTTCCTTCCGCCTCGGTATAACATTTGATTCGGCAAGATGTCCAGAAATCGATTCGCCTGATCGCGACAATCCAGCCAGTGAGCCAGTAGTAATCAGAGAGCATCTAGAAGACTTTTATTTCCTTTTTTCCCATTTCATCTTTCTTCAAATATCTCCAGTTCCATCCAGCATCCTTTTGGCAACACATCCGTCTGTCTCCTTTCACGCGTCTATTAATAGTCGCCGGACAATCATACCACGAAAGTCATTTCAAGCTGCTCGTAGCAAAACATTGGAACTATTCCACTACAGCAAAATATTTCAACCATTTCCGCCAAATATTTCAAATTATTTCCGATTTGTAGCTGTTTAGTACATAGTTCACTTCTATTTAAAAAGTATGTTTCAAATTATACACGTTTTCATAATTATGTTCTAAACTTATCTTCTTCGACATGCTGAAAAATATATGCCTCGATGTTCAATCAATAATACGAGGCTTGCTTTTTATATTTTCAGCCTAATAATGAAAATACAGTGATTTATTGTTGAAAGTGGCTTTCTTGTTTTGCGAAGTGTTCTCCTTCGATAATCAATACACTTTTGCATGCGCTCGGGCTAATTTTCGTGGAACTCTGTCCACTCCAATTGAGGTTTATCCAAAACATGGTTTTTGAATGCATCAACGGCTTCTTCAGGCGCCGAAAAACTTTGACCACGCAATTTTTTCTTGATAAACGGGAATAAAAAGAAGTCATTTGGCGCTTAATCAGGGCTGTACAGATGATGAATCATCAATTCGACGTTTGGGCCAGTCAAACGGGAAGTTGTTTCGGCCGATCCGTGAGCGCTTACATTGTCATGATGAAGAATGATCCTTCGTTGCCGCTTCTTTTTTTTTAGTATTTCACCGAGCACTTCTGGCCAACAAATGCTCGTGTACCATTCAGAATTTACGTCTCTACGTTGCTCTAATGGTACGGTTGCCACATGTCCAGTTATTTCGAAGAAACAGGCGATCATTTGCTTCAATGTGTTTCGTGCACGAATCACTTTTGTCGGGTTTGGCTTGTCTTGGAAGATCCATTCCATGGATTGCTGTTTCCTTCCGGCTCATACGTATACATCCAAGATTCGTCACCTGTTTCGATGTTTTACAAAGCTTTTGATGCACTGCGATTGTATTGTTGAGCATTTCTTTGCACAAAATTACACGAGCATCTTTTTGAGTTTTTTTTTCAAATTATGCGGGATCCAACGCGGACAATTTTTTCCACAGATAAATGTTCATGCAATATCTTATTGATGCTCGTCATACTAATGCCCTCACGAATGCCTCAATCTCACGATAAATCACATGATGATCTTCCCTTACAAGTTCTTGCACTGCATCAATGTTTTCTGGCACAACAACTGATTTTGGACGACCCTGACAGCTTTCGTCGCCGAGCGAACGGCGACCATGATGGAATTCGTTGTACCAGCGTTTCACAGTGGCAAAGGATGAGGCTCCATCGCCAAAAGTGGGAGTAAGTTGATCGATGCGTTCCTGTCTTAATAATCCACGTCGAAAGTCGTCAAAAATCATCGCACATAAGTGTTCGTGAATGGACTCCATTTCTTCACTGAGACAAAATTTTCGAGTCACTGTAAACAACACAAGTTACGATCAAACGATAAACTGTTCTGAAGAAAGTTAGCGTTAAAAGAGCCAAACTTCCAGATGGAAACGTCGGTTGGGACCTAAAGCACTTGGTGTTGTCACGGCTCAAAATATAAATGCCAACCCTCGTAATTACAATAGATGTGCATTGCGCTCCAATAAAGGTCCGTAGTCATATGGAAAATGAACTGTTTCACATTATATCTTATGCCTTCCTTCTTTCTACGCTCCTCTCGCCCTCTGACCTCGAAATCTCTCCTTCTTTCGCTCAGATATTCCTCGATAACCTCATTTTGAAATCGTCCTACGCCCCATAGTATACGCATGCACGCACACACACACATACGCACCCGATCTCTGCCTTTCTTTCCTCTTCCAAGTCCTCCAATTTTTTTCCCATTTACATTTTCTATTTTTTTTAACCTCTTGCCTCCCCACCTAACGCCCACCACCGCCAGACTACAGGGAACCAATTCCTTAACTTCCATCGATAACTGGAAGTTTCAAACAATGACTGCATCTTCATTAATGAGGCCGGATGAGGAAAAAGTGCGAGCGTGGGTTGCATGTGGGGGCGTGAATAGAGAAATCCTTATTTCCTACACACAACACAGTCTAAGGGCCGGAGTTACTTATGAAGTGCAGCGGCGAGAAAGGAAGACAATGCCGACGAATGCCCCCCTCGCCCTGCCACCTTCCCCGCGAGTGTGTCATTAGCACAAATGGCGATGCCACTAACTCCCTGTGGAACTCCGCGCGCGCTCGCCTCCGCTCCGCTCTGAGTGGGGGGGGAGAAGGGGGAGAGGAAAACATTCAGCCCACCACGCAAAGAAATTAGTAGGCTGCTCGGAGCCAGCGAGAAACCTTTTCATAAGTCATCGGTATCGGCATCAAAAATGCGACGTAATTTCTCCCATCGCATGCCAATCAATATGAGGTAGGATCGGAGGTGGGAGAAATTTCAGATCAGTGTAGAGCCATTTGTTGATTTCAATGGTTACTAAGAGACGCTCGGTGACTCGAGCACATCCATCTTGTTTCCGCCACAACTGCTTAGCACAGGATAAAGCTTTATGTTGTGAAATCGATATAAATATACTAAATGCAAATTTATCGAATCAACACAAGTTTGTTTACAGTGTGGATTTCAAAACCATAAGATTGGAAGTGATCGGCGAAATGGTGTTGGAGCTTTTGACAAGTCATCAATGCCGGAGAAAAACAAATTAAGAAAGCAATAAACCTTCATAGTTGATGAGGCCACCGTCCAATGGGTATCAGTTTAAATTTACGTTATCTTCACCATTTGCGTGAGCTACTTACGTAAGGATAATATTTAGACAGCAATTATTAATTTTTAATATGTCTAGGTATTCTAGCATTTTGAACTTGTGCCTTGAAGTAGATCGAGCATTTTTTCTTCATGTTCATTGAAAGCTTTCATAGAAACATCACTTAAATCCACAAGCTTCCGATTTTTTTAATAAAGTCTCTATAACTTTGATCGGACGCAAAAATATAATTACTTTGCAAAATTCTAAACTCTGAGCAGAGATAGATAGATAGATAGCCATGTATTAATAAAAATTTCTAAACACATTTACCCAAATACTATATTTCATAAAAAAGGATGCGTGGCCTAACGTTTCTGTAAAACCAGTTTCTGTAAATCCATCAATAAATTTCCAAAAAATAATGAACTGCATGTTTAGTAATCATCAGATCGGACTAAATTATTCATTCAAATAAAATTTCATTTCCTTCCAGAGGATAGAGGAAATAAAAGTCGGACAAAGAAATGATATTTCATTCGGTTCGCCCTTTCCAGTGAGAACAGTCTTATTTCCAATTCTCACCAGCGCTGAAGTCTCACCGCAATCCTGGTGATTTCTTTTGCCCAGTCGATTGGATTTGTAACAGCTAAATTTTAAAATATACCTGATTCTATATTCAAATAATGTAAGTCAGTACAGCATTTTGAAATGCGGTTAATAATTTGGCGTGACGTAAGCACACCCTCGACGCCAGAAAGACAAACTTTCATGGAAGCAATACCACCAAAGGGTCAAGGCGTTTTCTGCTGTTTGAGTGATTTTTCTTGACCATACTCAAAACCGCCAGCTACACTCGACAAGCAAGCACACGACACTGCGATAATGGTGGCACTCCTAACTGAAATAGATTAATAAGACACTGCCAGCTGTTCGAATGAAACTATCCAATAATAGTCCGTCATTTCAAAATTAAAGAGGATTATAATTACCGAGCTATTAATGGACATTTCTATATCACTCATAGTTATCATCATTTCGGGAGAATCTTAATGCATTAAAAATAAACAAAACTCATTTCCTGCACTGGTATTTTAATGGACGCCCAAACTTCCCCGTCAAAATTCAACATGTTACATGGCGCCGGAAGTAATTCTTGAGAGAGAATATTTCAATGTCAGACCATATCTCCAGTCCATCTTAATTTAACGTCAACTTTGCCGTGATAAATACATTTCATACTTGTCATTCATAATACTTCAAGCAAAAGGTTTGCTGTCAACATTCATTTGATTGAAATTTTAATAACAAGCTGAGCACGAGACTAAATGTATAATGACAAGCAGCTGACGGAAATTGATAATTCACTTTCAAATTTGATCCAGGCGATAAAATAGTCTTGGAACAATTATAGAGGGGTGAGTACTGTTTACCTAAACTTTGCATATTTAATTGAACTGTAATCATGAATGTTTTCTTTTCACAGCTCAATCTTTCAATCAAATGCTGGCTTACGGAACGAAATAAACCGAAGTCAACACCGTGACAAGATGCTTTGTGACGAAGAACTAAAGACACTTTCGGCGCCCGGACGGCAAATATATCTTTCTGTTCCCTTTTGCGATGACTGATACTCTTCTTTTTTGCTTTTCCCCTTCCTTCAGCCACACGACACCCTCGCCTCCACCTTGTCCGACGTAATTTATTTCCTCGCGACTATCTCATTCCCTCGACTGTCGTCATTTTGTTTCTTCCGTCCACCTTCCGACACACCCTTTACTCGCTCCTTCCCGAGCACACGCATCGCATTCTTCATCCTCCCCCGCTCCCTCCCTTCACCTTCCCTTCACCCCTCCCCTTGCCAATTCCCTTCCCCCAGGAACACTCCCTCCCGCGCAGAAGCCCGGCATTTCCTATTCCCCACACGTCTTGGATATATCGCCCACGGCACCGGAGGCTCTCGCATTTCCCACCGATTGGAGATGGGAAAGCAGACTCCGAGGTGAGGTCGGTCGGAGGCGGGGGCGGGGGAAAAGTGGAGCGGGGACGAAAGAGAGGGATGAATGAAGTGAGAGAGGGATGCGGTTAGATCAAGAGTGCCAAATACGAAATGGCAAGCGGATCACGCGAGGACAAAAAGCAATGGCTTTTTTTCCGGTGGCACAGGAAATTCCCATGAAAAGTGAAGGGCGCTGATTATTCTCAGTTTAGGTGCTAACTCCACGTATCTCTTTGAACTTGAGCAGAAACAAAGTCATCGAGGAAAGTAATGTTCAAGTGACCACATCAACTCTCCGTATCCTTCTCTTGCCGAGCAAGTTTGTCACTTCCACGTCGTTCCTTACGAGTGAAACGCGTGATTACCGTCATGCGAGGGTAAACGCGTTGTTGATGTTGGCCGTGGAGGCAGACCTGGTCTAAATTATTTTTTTGAGGCAGTTTTTCGGACGAGGGAGTGCCATAACTTCGATGAAAATCAAAAGAATCCCAGTTATAACGAAGGGAAGTAATAAAAGAACTCTTGAAAATGTAAGGTGGTATGCGTTTGAAATTTGAGAAAAAATCTCGCAGAATTGTGGGGGCATCAAGTAGTAGTCAAGTAAAGAAGGAAGTCCTTGCTGTAAATGTCGTCGGCACAGATCCGCTTCCGAGTAATGCATTGAAACGACGACGAGTAATGGCATCGACGCAGCAGTTAACTTATAAAATTGCCGAGGGCAGCATTTGACTTCTAAGTCATTAAAATGCATTCCGATGCAGAGGAGTGCCTGCAGTCCCAGGGCAATGCACTCGGTGCCGAACGACCAGGTCATAACTTGCTCCAGGAATCTTAATTATGAAGTCATGAATTTCGAATAGGTAACTAATAAGTATAGTGGCGTATGAGTTTTCCATTTTCTCCGAATCTCAGCCACTTCCCTACCTCCGTCTGGCAAGGAACCTCACCAGTGCCAACTCGTCGTCTGGTAGGGAAAGAAAGGACTACTGCCCCCAATCCGTTTATTTGACTGCGGGTCTATCTCTCCTTTCGTTTGTCATTTCTACGTCGAGGAAGAATCGGATATCCCAAAGTGTTTCGTGTTTAACTTGCCCAAAGTTTTTTCGATAAAATGAACTGTTTACGACTTATATAAACTTCCATTACGCGGAGGTTGAATGAGCGAGGTTTTTAGAATAATAATTAATAATTCCTCTTTAAAATGCACCAAAATTGATGCATAGTCAAAAGGAAACATCAATAAGCATGAATAGAATGAGTCTATGAAATAAAGAACACAATGTATTCGTCCACTGGATTTCATTAAGGCACACCTAGTTGCAACGCATTAAGCGCCACCACCAGTTGACCCTAGTAAAATCCAGTGATTGCGGTCCATGAAGATGAGCTTCCACACACCCCTATTGCCGGAACCCATTAAATTCATAAATAAACGAGTGTCACAAAATGAAGAATGGAAAAGATTTGGCGAAAGGTAAGGGATCACCAAGGAAGAGGGTTTCAAATTGGAAATCAATGAATAAAAACACTTAACAACATCCAATCAATACTTTCAAAGTCGGAGTATTTTTCCATCGAAACGGCTCTGACGACAGCAAAACAGAGATTGAAACATCATGTGATGCTGTCGAGAGTCCAAATGAATGCATTATATCAGATTAACACGGGAAGCGAGTTAATTAGCCAAAAAATGATCGTTACACGAAAGAAAGCAAAATTTTACGCAGCGTGCATAGTCTATGCAAAATCTGAAACATTAAATAGAAGATGCCTAGAATTCACTTAGTTTTAGAGAGCCTGCGTGCAATTTTGCCTTCTTTAATGTAACGATCATTTTTCGGGAAATGAGAGGGCATAGTTGAAAACAATTTCTACGAAATCTGACACATTCAATGAAAGATGCGTAGATTTCACTCAGTTTTTAAAGAGTTTTCGGCTCTGCTTGCATTCGAAACGAGGAAATAAACTATCATGAAAGGAAATTCCAAAGAGAAGCCGGAAAAAGCAAAGAAATCTCCCTGACAGGAATGGTATAAGAGAAAAGGGCATAAAGGCTGGAAGGAGGCGAGGGAAAATGTATTTAGTTCTGCAAGAGAAAATCGAAGAAAGAAGCGAGGAGTCTGAGTGAGTGAGGGAAGGAAGGGTTCTCAATGAGGAAAGAGGGAGACTGTTGTGAATTTGAAAGGGGACGATTGAAATGCGAGAAAGAAACATGCGTCTTATTTTCTCTACGCAACCCCTTAGTTGAGAATTTTCAGCGCCTGGATTAAGTGGCGGATCGACCATGGATTTGAGAGCTTCCTCCAGCACTCGTGTATTTGATGGGCGCCTTTTCAATGTCTCCGACTCCCTCCGTGTGTCTTTGAGAGCGCCCTTTTGTAACAGAAGGCAGTCACTTGGCTTCCTATTACTACTAAATGCCTAATGCGATGGAAATTTGGAGAAGTTACAAATTTTTACCCCAAGGAAAACTGCATCATGTCTTCCACTTTAATGATATATCTCAAGCGGAATGGTAATATTTCACTCTGACATGCTCACGTGAAAACAGGAATTGGGGAAGGGCGCCGGTAGTCAGGACATTCTCTGTCGATTCAGGATATTTTCCCACCGGAACTGAAGTATATTCGTCGACACTGAGAAATGTTTAGTATCCTTCACAATTTACCATTAGCAACTATATACTTTTAACCAAATTACTATTAACTGCCGCTCTCATACCATGCAATGCTACAAAAATTCAGTTGATGATGAAATGCAAGCCCCTGGTCGAATTAAATTATAAATAATTTCATAATTGTTAACACAACGAAAGATTTTCGACGTTCGTACCAGGTGTTTGATCAGAACTCCTTGGCCTTTCATCTGCGTACTCCTTTAATCTAAATGAAATGGAAGCTCAAATGTCATTTGATACTGTCAAAATGACGACTTTTCGATTTAATTAGAAATTTCATTTTCTAGACATTAAGTCAATGCAAAAAAGGTAAGCTTGAGTTTATGGGAAATGTACGTACTGAGCAGACTGAAATGCACTGCATCCGAGAGGAAACAAATAATTCCGTATGCGCAGAAAAAAATCTCTTGGATCAAAATATTTCCTTCATAAGATTATGTGTACATAATTGAAAAAAGTCGGGAACTCCAGCTATCTGGGTTCAATTCCTGCATCGCTCCATTGAGCCGTGAGCTCTTTGATCGATACGTGAGCAAGTGAGCAGCTCACTACGGTCCGTCCATGCACGGAAAGTGGCCGGGGATGAAAAGAACGACGAGTAATGGAGACCGAACGAATATTTTAGCGGCAAATGCCTATTTAGTCGATAAACGTTCCCTTAAAACGCCCTCACTCGATACAATTCATTGTGGTTTGGGGCAACAAGCAGGGGGCTATTGGTTTATGCCCCCACTTTCCCCGCCAGACCGAACTCTTAACCCCTGGACCACGCCCCTTCGCATCCCCTTCCTCGCCACCGACCACCATCAGCATTCCCTCGAAAACTCCAAATCACCGAATCTTCTCTCCTCCCGCATCGACCCCCCCCCCCTCCCGGGACCTATTCCGCAGCAGATAACACGCCCGCTTTGCCCGGATCGCGATAAGGGCGGACTCCTCTGCCTAGATGCCTTATCTTACATCTTCCTTCGCCCTCACCTCCCAATAATGGGATATCAATCATGGGCATTCCCCGCTCAATCAAACGTCTCATCCCTATATTTTTCTATTCATCAGCTTCCCTCGCGCAATTATTTTGCCAAAGATTTAATATTGAAGAGCGATCTATATTACTATTTAGGACGCTTCGTTATCCATCCCCGATCAGTGGTTACACGAGCCGAGAACCTTGGGAAAGTGTGGCATTGATTTGGAAAAGGCGTCAAAAAATTAGGAAATGAATATAAATAAATCTAAAATTTTTAGAAATAACCATTTGTTTTTTATTTTTCATTAAATTTAGCCTGTAGCCTTTTGCAAATGACACGCTAGCATTCGGGAAGATGCACGATATTTTTCAAGAGAGGTATTTATCAAAAATATTTCTGGGTCCTTGTGCCAATGGCCATGCTAACACAAGCAGCTGATAACGTGACAGACTTTTTCAAGGAGAGCAAAACGGAAGCCAACACGGAAATAAGATATTTTTGGAAATCCGAATTCAAATGTTGATCCATTCAAATAATTTTATCATTACGAATCTCCTCTCAATCGTAAATTAGCAAGAAAAAAATTAAAATATTTTTTCACGTAATGCCACCTTTAATTCATTTAATTCCCGCGCCGTTCCCTCGTCACTCGAGGTCATAAAAAAGAGGAAGCTCTCATTCCGTCCCTTTCTACATAGTTGATTTTTTCAGCAAAAAGGAAATCCTTGAGGCAACTAGCATGGAATGGAGAGCTGTTTATGGACCAGTTTACGATTTATGCATGTAGTGCGTCTTCCTAAGACGATTAAATAGAATCACGGCTGGTAAACTTGAACAAAGATCGATACAAGAATCCATTGAATACTTTTGCTGGTTGTTTGAAGAGACGAGGCATACCAGAGAGGTGCCGCTGAATAACAAATCAGAAAGATTGGTGCCGCTTCTTCCTAGACATTGGAGATATCTCCATAAGCACAGGATCCTGGCTTGTAATCTGAGTCTGCTAATCCAATGGCACCAGGTTTCTGTTTTTTTACGGTCACAAAAGTGTTCACTCGCATCCTTCGTTGCAAATGCAGCATTGATGGATTCGAGTTTTGAGGATTGAAATTTAACGAATCGCGAAGGGGGAGGATTTTGGGACGATTCGATAAAATATCTTCATATTTCCATCTAAATTACAATAATTTTTCCTCTTTGTTTTTGACTTTCCATCATATTCCCGTACTAAAGGTTTAATTTGTCAGGTGGTATGATAAAAATAACACCGCGCGGTCATACATAAAAAGTACAAGTTCCCCTAAATTAATTCATGTTTTAACCCACAGGGTTAACCGAATAAACCCTTCCCTCTCCGAGAGGTCTTATCTTAGCGGCGTCGAACGGGTCTCAGTAACATGATTTTTTCATACTTGTGATTTTCATGATAGCCAAGAATTATTGGTGAAAAGTAGTTCAGTCGTTTGCGTCCAATCCAGCTTTTGTGATTAACAAGACCACAAGAGAAGCCAGTAATATAATTCTAGTTGGAACTATCCACACGAAAAGTGGATGGTAGAGTAAATTGGTCCCATGAAAAGGTTTCCGAATTGCCGCACCAAATACTAACGGCGCGTCTAAATTAACCACCAGTGCCTGAATGCACATAGAGTACAAGGTAAAACTTGTACATATTCATTGGTAAATTAGTCACAAAAATATTAATGTGGCTAGAACGCGGATAAGTGGTAGCTTCTAAAAAGCATTTCTATAAAAAATATACTTTTAGAATAAACAGCATGCCTCGAGGCTCTATTTACAGCGAATATGTAAAATCAAGAACAACCCTAGTGTTCCAGGACTCGTTAAAACAAAAAAAAAACCCTCCCCCGCCATCACCGCTGAAAACTGAAAGCGAGGTGATGCCTGGATGCACTCCACAGCCCTTTCCCATCTTCGCGACTCCTTCTCGTTCCATAATTACTCCCGAGTGTCCTCTTCGAATTGAGAGCATCTGAGGACGACGCGTAAACCCGACGATCAAACGAAACCCGAGGTTGGATCGTGGGGCGAGGGTCCAAAAATAGGGGGAGCCACCTCCTTGTTCGCCGTTCCCCCGCCGCAACGCCCCCTTCCCACGGAACACGCATCGAAACCCGCTTCAAAACATCACCTCCACCGACACTCAATCAACATGAGCCATAAAACACCAATTGGAATCCCAACGGCCTCCCTGTGGCGCAATCGCCCTTTACGGGATAACCATTCCTCCTCCTCCTCCCTCCCCCCTTCCTTACTTCCCCCTCGCCCGCTCCTCCGCCCAGAAATCATGCGGCGGGCGAACTCTCCCTCCCCAACCCTACCCTCTTCTTCTCCGTCCTCTTTTCACAGTCATCCTCTCGGCACCTCCTCCCTGCTCTTTTCACTCCGCGTTGAGTTCAAACAACCGACATTTCAAACCCATTCCAGTTTTCATTTCCTTTTTAGGCTACTTCTAATTATTAGCCAACACGTTTCCACTAAATATCGGTTAGAATTCACACTAACTATAGCAATACTTGACGTCGTGGTCTATATGCGACAGGGGTCCCAATGAAAAGGAGAGCATCGATTGTGCCATTTTGTAAATATTTACGCAAGTTTTTATTTAAGCTTTATTTCAACATAAACAGATTGACGGTTTAAGAGTGGTGGAAATATGTAAGGCGTATAAAAGGCTTTTGCTTTGCCTGTCTTCTCAAAGTACATAACAGAAAGGTTTCAAAGAAGTATTATTTTTTCTTACTGTCTGAAACACCAAACGAAGGAATTGAAAAGTGTAAGTTCACTGAAATAAAATAAGAAACAAATGAAATCCTTAAAGAGCCTAATCTATTCATTATACATAGATTAGAATCCTGACCTTGGTGCAATGGAATGAACATAGGTTGCTGCATTATGAAAAATGAGCAAGGAGAAGATTTGAAGGAGGCAAAAAGGATAGGAGGCATATCAAGCAAGACGCACGAATGGTTAATGCAAGGGAGGCGAGAAAACGGGATCTCGAAATTTACACCAAAATGGAAATGTGAACAGAGCGGTGAGAAAGCTGGAGGCCAAAGGGTGTCATAAAAGGGTATCATAGTTCAGGGTTATCGGGCAAAGAAAGAGGAGAGAAAGAATATCAGAAAGCTTGAAGGAGGTAAATATTATCGGCTTATTATCAAGGAAAGGGCAAGGAAAAAAATGTATTTCCCATGGACCTCATAAAACCTATCGCATCCTATGCTTCCCTTTAATTATTGTGTATATATATAAATATTATTATTATTAGGTAATCTATCGGTTAAGGTAGGTTTTTGGATGGACACAGCTACTAAATAAATATTTTGTGATTTCAAACAAAATACAAAATCCAGCATCCTACTCTAAATCAGGTCCCTCTTCATCTCTGAGTACTTTCTTCCTCCCTGCATCCCGTCCAACATCCCTGTCCTGTTCCTTCCCTTTCCTCGTTTGCCTAATATTCTCCCCTCTATCACAGTCTTCAACATCCCAATGCCGGTCAAAACCCCCTTCATCCACTTTTCCTGCCTCAATAGGATTTCTCCCAACAAACCCCTCTCTTCGCCCACCATACCAAGTACCTCCTTATTTGTTTTCTTCTCTGTCCATTTCACCTTCTCCATTCTTCTCCACACCCACATTTCAAAAGCCTCCAATCTACGTCTATCCTCCTGCTTCAATGACCACGTTTCCGCGCCGTACATAGCTACGCTCCATATCAAAGTTTTTACGAGTCTTTTCTTAACATCCTTACTCAACGTCCCTGTCATCGACTCCCTCCTCCTTGTGAAAGCCTCTTTGCCTAGCGCAATCCTTCTCCTTACGTCCCTACTACTTTGACCGTGTTGGTCCAAAACACTTCCGAGATACGTAAACTGTTCTACCTGCTCTAGTTTTTGCCCTCCTATTTTAATGTTTAGCCTAGCCTTTCTCTTTCTAGAAAATCGCATAACCTTTGTTTTATTAATATTGATTCTCATCCCATACCTATCGCACTGAAATTCCAATTCACTCAGCAATGCTTGCAACCCCTTGGCTGACTGACAAACTAATGACATCTTGGCTGACTGACAATGGCATCACGCGTACCTCTCCCCTTCCTAAACCCAAACTGATCATCCCCTAAGCAATCATTAGCCCTACTCTCCATCCTTTTGCTTTTGATCCTGAGAACAACTTTAGCTGCGTGGGATATCAAACTTTTTGTCCTGTAGTCCTCACTTGACGTGGCCTTTACCTTTTTCGGAATAGGAACTATAACTGATCTCACATCTCAGATCTCAAGTCTTCCGGCCAGATTCCCTCCTCATAAATACTACAGATCAGCCCATATAGCCTCTTCCTCCCACATTTTCCTAAGCATTTTAAAAGTTCCGCCGGAATTTTATCCACCCCCACGGCCTTATATAGTTTCAATATATAAATGCAGCAGTGCACCCTGACAGGTATATTTTCTTCTATTGGTCCAAAATTCTCATCCGCTTCATCCCAATCAACCAATATACTCGTGGACCTAATGGATAAGATATTGCTGACAGGTTTTAAGGTGAAATACAATTATCATGGGAGAGGTAATAATGAATATCTGCCAAAATGTGCTCATATTTGGATTAAAGGGCAAGTGAATAAATTGCAATGTGATAAAGTTGTGAGCCATTGCCAACTGATGTATTCCTTGTACCACTGTGAATTTTAGTAATATTCTTCCTCGAACTCTTCAATTCACACGTATATTCTTCTACGCTCGTTGATTTCAATGATCGGTAGATATTTTGTCACGAAAGTATCTTCTTTGATGTAAATCAGCCTTCATCCAATGGTTATGGATTCAAATATCGCTTCGAATGGGTTTCTCTTGAAGCCAAATCCGACGTCATATGGCCTCAGATATCTGACAGCTAAAGCTCACCATAACTCCCAAGCTTCTCATGTCGAAAAGAATACGGTAACCGAAGATAATATCAACTCACTTTCACTGGAATAAAGCAATGGAAGGGTGGAATACTTCAAGTGGCAGGATCAATGAGTAGAATACCCGAGTTGATTTTTCCTTGAAGAGGACCTTACACTATGAAGTTAGCCATCACCACCGCCACAACGATGGGTCATCGATCTAACAATAGGTTTTCAGCAACCCTTCAACCGCTTTGGTCACCAGAAAAATTTGGTTCTTTTTTCATTGTTGCTCAATCTGACATCTTCCATCATCTACTTCTGTCGACTCATCCATGAGCCTTTGCCATAGTTCTTCCCCTCATTGCTTCTTCTAGTATAATTAATGGTCTTCAGTGAAATATTATGCATTGGGACTTCTCCGATTGGTTCCCTTTTCTTCTTAAGATAAGATAAGATTCCTAACGGTTTCTCCTTGACTCCTTAACGAAGTACTTCTCGATTCGTTACTCGATCAATCCATTTTATTTCCATAATATTCTACAGAACTTAATTACCAAGTCTACCAATATAATTTTCTTTGCTACTCTCACCATCAATCTCTCACCTTATTTTGATAGAAAAGTAAGCACAAAATTGAATGTTCATCTGCCCCGCTCTTATTATTTGTATTGGTACCTTTATTATTTCTTTCCTCTAATTCGCAGCTCCTGGAAAACCTACCATATCCCTCTCGGTTATTCCCGTGCTTTTGATCTAGATGGTTAAATACCCCTTTTTCAGTTTGATTGCCTTATTCTAAATGATAATCAGAGGTAATTTTATGCCTAAAAATGTGTGCAACGCGTTTCAATGCCATTTCAGCATATTTAGACACAAATACGGCTTTCTAAATCCAGAGCGGGGTATACATGGGCAAATATGAGATAAAATGCGAGCATGGTTGAGTAGGGGGGAGGGGAAGAGGTGTTTGGCAAAATATATGGCATTAATTACTCTGCAGGTTAATTATTGCCGGAAACTCATCCAATCTCCCTCTCCTTGTTTATGCTCTTTGATCCAGATGCTTAAACTTCCAATTTGCCCTTTATAAAACACGCAAGTAGCATTGGAATAGGAATAACCCAATTTCATGAGCATCTATACCTTTTGTGTTTCATGATGAGTTTTTACAGCTTAATGTGACAGTAAGAAACTTTGAATTTACTTCTGGGGCAAATTAAGAAAAAGTATTATTAATTGCAATTTAAAATAGTTTGTTCAAGCATTTAGTTTAAAAAAAGCAATGTTTGCTGTCACAGTATTTCTAGTAATCAAAGCAATCTCCAATGTCAAACAAAGTTAGTCTTTAAAAATCATTTGGAAGATTTAACTCGGAGATTTCCCAAATATATTTTCGGCCCCAGAGTTATTTATTGTGACAGATGGCTGCTTTAAAAACCACAGTTCCTTTCCCAGTTGGTAAACGATTAGGTCACCGAGGTAATTTTGGGATTTGAAGCACTCTTAAAAGTAGCAAATTTCTCATAGTTTTCAAATTTTTATTACCATCATTTCTGGCACATCAGCTGCGAATCTATGCATCTAATATCCTTTGCCATCGGTATTACTAAAAAGGTTGTTAAGCAGCTCTGTTAAATGTTGAGATCGTTTTAACTATCGAGTGAAATAACAACTGTAGTAACATAAGAAAGGAAGTGTGATTGGAAAATGGACCGTAGATTAACATTTCAACGGATTGGGGGTATATTTGCACTCGTGAAATCCATGCTGAACCAAACTGAAGGCTGTAAAATTCGAAAATTCAACCTTTCTCGAAAATTTGAACTTCATTTTCAGGATGTCAGCACTAATAAAATATCTGTTGGCGCGTCGAAGAATAAAAGAGTCAAACGAGGATTTTCTAGACAAGGAGACTGACTCACTCTCAGCTTCCATCTTCTTCCATGGAGAATAAGTATAGGGTTCTGCTCGTCTGACTGATATCGAATTTTATGCGAGTACAAAACGCCCCAATTCCATTATTTTACCAGTGGCACACTAGGCAACATGAATCGAGAGGAATCGCACTGCGAAAAGACGCTGGAAGATCCTTCCGCTTGGTATTGGGATTCGGAGATGCTCCTCAGAATAAAATATTGATTTACTGACAATCCCCCTCCTCTCCCCCCCCTCCCTCTCTCCAACATCCTCCGCTGCCCCTGCAATTCCGCTGTCCTTCAGATCCCCCCCTTTCCCCTCGCCGCCCCCTCTTCTACCCCCCCCCCAGCAACGCCTCTCGCACCCACGAGCCCTTTGTCTCTCCATCTAAGAAACTGCTGCCAAAGCATAACAGATTCCCTGCGGGGAAACGCCGAAACGGCCGCAGCAGTAAACTGAATCCATCCGTCCGTTGGAACACGCCAACCGCATCACGTCACATATTATGATAATTACGAAAGAAATCCTACACATCTGGAGAGTCACAGCGTGGAAGTCACTTGAGGAAGGAACTTGAAGGTAGCTGACTCCCATCGCTAGAAGATAAGATAGAAAAGGGTTGGTCTACCGGGTAAGTCTAGTTTGTGGTAGACCTAAAACCATTCACGTCCAACATGCCAGGTCTTTTCTCTCCTTACCTCCCCCACCTATCACAGTCTTCAACATCCCATCGGCACTCAAAATGTCCCCCAAAAACATTTCCTTTCTTCTTTCAATTTCTACCAGCAACATTCTTTCTTTCTTACAACGACATTTCTTCATTTTCCGCCCTTTCTGTCTGGTTTATTTTCAAACCCTATCGCTTAATTTTGACATTGTTTACCTTAAGGTTGCATTGTTTCATCTCCCTCTCCATATATGCTTGTACCCTTGCATGGTCTTCTCTCCTCTCTGCATTTATACGTAGCTATGTCTTCCGCAAACCACGCCATTATCCCTTCTCCTCGGTTCTCTTAGCCACCTCTTATCCTGTCCTTGATCTCGCTAATTGCCTTCTACACACACTGAGCAAATGCCAATTGTGAAAATGATCAGCTCTGCTTTACTCATTCTCATATTTTAGCTTTATCACTGCTTTCGTCTCCTCTTTCAAACTGCTGCCTTATACATAACTTGTACAAATTTCCTGTCGCTGTGACTCATTCCAATTTCATTTGCGATACGCATAATTATATCCCTATCCCTGATGAATACACATAATGTAAAGAAAATAGGCAAAGAAAAATGAAGAAGTAGAAACATAACTATCTCGTTCGGGCATTTTGTATCTGTTTAACTTTAAATATTTCATAAAATGACTTCATTTTCCAAATTTCACAACGCAATCATTTCTCAAATAAAACCCAAAAGCTAATATTCTCGTCATTGGTTGAAGCGTGACTTCATGGAATATATTCTGATCACACTGCAAAACTCTAACTTTGTTATCCCGCAGCATTTTATTTAGAATTTCCCGTCGAAGCTCAAATGCTGATGATAACATTGAAAGTCGAAGCCGCGGTCGTATCTGAGTGAAATACTGCCGAGTTACAAATTTTTAGTACACAACAGTTTCGCAGTAATGAAGGGTAGAAAATGTTTTATTTTCATGTAAATATGGAAATCATGCGACCTTGTCAGAACAAGTACTCTAAATTTGCGTACTTTATATAGACCGGTCATACTGTATAAGAGCAGCACTCTTCGCCAAGTGCATGAATAAATTCGAGAGCACCAAGGCTCTCGTGTCTTGGTTGAGGATTATGACGGAATTATGGCAGAAAACTGAGAAGTGTAAAAAACGGAAGGCAATGGACAAGGGAAGTGAAAAAGAACGCACCAACCATCGCTTATCAGCCTACTCTTTTTTTTTGCTTTTCGAGTAAAAGCGTAATTAAGAGAGAGACGGATCCCGCCGAAAGTAATGTAGTTCCCTCCAAGAGTTATCTCCTGGTTTCCAATAAAAGATTCATCAAGCACATCCGAACATTGATGATTATGATCCGGCCACCTTCTTGCTTTTTACGAAAATAAACCCAAGGAGGAGGGAAGACCACGCGGATGTTTCCTCGTTCGCTGATTTCCCAGTTGTTGACTCTCGCAATCGGAAAAATAGGATTAGACCCACAGAATCCTTACAAAACGGGCTACGCAAAGATTTTCCAATTCCCAAGATGAGTGCGACGTAAGCCCACTTCTCTGGGGTGCAGCTCCTGTTGAAGCGGAGACTTCTTCTTGCGGCGGTAATTCAGATATTATCATCATCAGTGCTTACGAGGAGTCGTTTACAACGTATGTCGGAAGCCAAAATTCGTCCAAATAGATGATGCCACTATAAATTGAGGATTTGAAACTCAAATGACTTATTGAGACTTATGGTCCCATCTTCCACCTAGCCCTTACATTACAGACATTACATTGAAGACAATTGCATACAACCAAGCCCTAGATGGAGAGAAACCCACCTAGGCGGGAATCGAGCCCGCGACCTCTGGTTTGGTGGGCGAGGGAGTTACCCCGCCGCCACCGGGGCCGGCAAAAGATAGTACTGCTGGAAATATTGAAGGAAATTCTCTTCAGAGGAAAGGCTATAAGGACGATGAAAACAACCAAAATCCTTGACTAAATAGGTCTCAATTCAAAAAACAAACATAATTACAGCCCCATCGCCAAAAGTGGACCGAGGACATTCAACCTCAAAATACTGGATTGCTAGTGAGAACAGATCGCTGGTAAGAGAGACTCAACACGCTATGACTCTCCTAAAATCTTAGTGAAAAATTCTTTTGGTGACAGTATCAAACATTCAGATTAGTGCCTAAAATAAAACACCATGAAACAAACAATGCCAAAAATAAATTTTTGTACAAGACGTTCAGGGATCATTAATAGTATTGACGGTTGAGCGACAAAGAAAAGAACTAAGGACGAGGTCAAATTTCCCCTTAATGAAAAAGTTGCTTCATTTGATTTGTTTGTTTACTTCCGTCTTGATGACCCGACATCAAAATTTGTTGAAATAAATGCAAAGTATTGCATGGTGACAATTTTAATTTGAGCCCGAGTTTTACCCTGAATAAAGCCGACAAAGAAAGGCTTGGTTGAGTCGGGTCCTAGTTTGAACTTTTTAAAACTTCACGGCAAATGAAAAACTTAGAATATTCGGCAGCGTAGTTAAATAAATAAGGAGCGCACGTATTCGTCCACTAAAATTCAGTCCATGAGTACAGTGTGTTCCTTATTTCATGAACATGAACTTCCATATAGTTCCGTCTGAAATAATCGATTTCAGTGCAATTATATTTTAACTATTCCACAGTGTTAAACACAATCATACAGGGTTCGTCCGGAAAATAAGTGTACTGAGCTCAGGAAAAAAAAATTATTACACTTTTACACATCTTAAGCTAATATTCCTCAAAATAGGACCCTTGTGAGTCGATACACTTGTTCCAGCGGCGTTCCCATTCCTGGAACGCTCCCGCGAAGGCATCATCGGGAAAAAAATCAGTAGTCAGTACACTTATTTTCCGGACGAACCCTGTAGCTACTGTAGGGTTTTCTTATGCGTGTGTCAAAATCGTAAAATTCGTAATTTTAAAAATGACTGCGCTTGTGAGAAAGTTTGAACGGTATAATTTTCAATGAGAATGATGGCGGGATTTTCGGAAAGGAAAACAAAAAAGACAATCCCGAAATAACCATCGAGAAAAAGGTCGTTCCTAATTGTTAATGGAAATTCATAAAATGCAATGGAAAATATGAACTAGGGTAAAGCTGAATGAAAATTTATGAATTGGTGCAGTAGCATCCGAGTGAGTGTAGTTGGAGTTTGCAATGGATGATATGAGCCTCGAAGCACAGCCATCCGGGTGATGTCACCGCGAACGGACAAATCTCACTGCCTTGAAGTCTGGTCCAATTTTCCACGTTCTCCTTCTTCCAATTTGGGCCAAAAGTGTATGGAGCCGGTCCCGAACATACGATTTATCCCGCGCGCTCAAACATTAGAAATATTCATTCCTACAGACCGAATTAAAACGGCGATGGCAGTGGAATGATTTTTTAAGACCTATAAAAGTCATTTCCAATAACCGAAATGTAGGGAACTTGAGAGATTTCATTTCATTTGGCTAGACGAAGTACAATATAAATGAAATTACACGCACAAATTAAATTGAAACACCCGTATCGATCGGGAAAAAAACGGGTATCACGGAAATTTCCAGAGTTCGAACCCCGCCCCTTTCGACAGGCAATCGAAATCCCATTTTTATTCCCCCACGCAATGTCTTCCTATCGCTGCGTTGGAGAGACGAATACCACTGGAGCAACTTACAATCCCATCACTAATACTCCGAATTTATGGATAAAATCACTAATTATATATTTAAAATTAAAATGGGGATAAACTTTCGTATTAGTAGAATGGATATATGAAAATAACATGACCGAGTGATTTGGCACGCACATTATAATAGTTATAATATGCATAAGAAGGATAGTACTTCCGCCATGCAAAATATTATGACAGAGGCGATAGTATAGTCTTTACGGTGAATTTTGTGGACTTATATTTTCTTATATCAATGAAATTGCTGCTAAAATTATGAAGGACACTTAAAAGTGATTCTCATTTCAGTTTATCCACGGTGGGTTTTCGCTTACCACAGTCATATATAATGCCTAAAAATTTATAAGATTCGACTACCAGGAAGTTAAAATCGAATCCGAAAAGAAATGTACCCGCCTTCAACATTATCGTCAAGGAGGGGGTTCTATCTTTGCCAGCTCCTGCCTTAATGACCATTTCCTACATTAGCGGATTAGCGCATCGTCCTTATCCAATTCGCAATTAATTTGCGTTCCTTCTAATGAACCAAAAAACGAGAGAGAGAGAGAGAGAGAGAGAGAGAGAGAGGCAGTGATGCTCGGATAAACGGATCTACCTATCTCTCTCTCTATCCATCTCGCTGCCCCCCCCCCACCCCGGGAGGGCCGATTTCGCTCCCAGGGGAGTCGGAAGACCCCGAAATGCATGTAAATGGGCACGGGCTAGTTTGGGGAGGGAGGCACGTCGGAGTGAATGGGAGCAAAAGGAAGAAGACCGTGAAAGGAGACGGAAGGGGGTTATCTTAAGAATTTAGAGGAGGAACTGGAGAGAGAATGGGCAAACCTCCGGGTAAGTAGTGCCCCTAACGGCCTTCCTCCTTGTAAGGAAGTGGGCAGGCCAGCCCCTACCTCTCAGTAAGAAAAGAGAGGAGTCGATGGTGAAAGGACTTTAATGGGAGGCGCGCGAACTCTATTCCTCCCGAGTTTCCGGAGCCTATGTCGTTCATCGCGGATTTCCACGTCCAGAAACTGCTACCTAATGGTTTGGTACTTCCGAGAGTGGTCATTAGATTATATTTTCGAGTTCTTTCTGGAACCCATTCTCCCTCCCTCCGCCTTCAACCTTTGGACTCTCCTCCATCTAATACACCACCCTTCCCTCCCCCCGAAAACGTAGAGACACCGGGGGTGGGGCGGCCCACTTAATGCATTCTTTCCCGCCCCCCCCCCCACAATCCCCTCCCGCTTGCATTCGTAACTCAACAGGGGGGCACGCGCCTCCAAGACTTCGGATCGCCAGCTTCATAAGCCTTTCACTCTCGATTCTCTCCCTCAACCACTCGGATTTAAGGGCCTCCCCCCCTCCTCCAGGGCGATCTCCTCTGCCGGATACCCCCCTCCCCCCCCACGGCCCCTTTCACGCCCTAACCCCAGCGGCCCCAACTTCTTATTGCCCGAGAGAGTTAGGAGGGGGATAATGCCCAATTCCCTCGCGCCGCACAGGTTTTTAGGGAGCATGTCGGAAGGGAAAAAGAAGACTGAAATAAAGAAAGAGCCCTATTCCTCTCTCTCTCTCACTTCATTCGGCAAATAGTACCTACTCATTGTATTCAACAGACAGCGCCCTCCTTAAAGTTTCCCGGGATAAAATAGAACTTTTCGCTCCGTTGCCTTTAAACTTTTTTACTGTGAAAAAATTTCCGGGAAGGATGAGGACACAGATATATGGGCATGAAAATGGGAATGGAAAAGATAAAAAAGGAAGAGGAGCTAGAGGAGAAAAGGAAAGGAGGCTAGGAGGAGGAGAAAGTGAGGCTCATTAATTAATGACTAATAAAGGACGGATGGATTGAATTTCCATCGATTTTGATGAAATTAGTGAAACAGCGGTGAGGGAGACCCGCGCATGAGACTTCAGCTTAAAGACGCAAAAAATAAAAGTTGGAGTTACGAGAACGCATCGAGGTACTAATAAGACTGAAACAGCACAAATTAATCGCAGGTTACACACGCTCAGATAAAACAAGCGGCATTAATGCCGGAAGAAATACATGCAAAATTTCTTCAAAAAGCAACTATTCGCTATATTAGTAAAAACGCATATTCGGAATATTCTCAGAGGAGCCTAATTGTAACAAATGCAACATGGTAATATTTTAAATTATTATTATTATTTACACAATTACGTTGCAATTAGGCGATTTTCCTGGTGGCAACGGTCACGTTTGGTCAAAGATAACTCTTACAACGAAAAATACATACACGCATTATAAAAACCGATAAGAGACAAAATATTCTTGCTTACAATTACACTTCCACATCACATACAAACAAACTTCCATATCACATACAAAATGCCGTCCACATCACATACAAACAATATTTCAATAACTACAATGAAGTTTATTACCCAGTTTTACATTTACACTTAAAACTTCTAAAATTGGATGGAAAGGGCTCAAACAAACCTCCAGGCAACTGGCTCCAATCAATTATGGCTCTATTTAAAAAAGAGTATTTTTTCTTATTTGAAACCGGATTATCTGATTCATATATACCTGTATGTATACATATATATATATATATATATATATATATATATATATATATATATATATATATATATACTCATTCACATAGAAATAGATATAAGAAAAATGGATAGGAACACATATAAATAATGTTTTTACACTCGGGATTTGCTTGATTCCGCCCACCCCACCTCTACTGTGTTCGTCCTTTATATGTGTTCCTATCCCTTTTCCTTATATCTATTTCTATGTGAAAGAGTATTTGTTCACCGTTTGGCGGGTTTGCGTGTTTGAATGTGTATTAGGCCAATGCGGCTCGTCTCTTCTTCTCGCTATGCGTGCCACGAAACGCACTGTTCCTATCCTTTATGATGTTGTATGATTCCTTTACTACTATCCTTTCCTCTGTGTGTCTTGTCTATTTCTCCTTTGGTTGGTGAAACAGCTCCCTAACGCCATCTCTTGGCCAAAATATCGGGGCACTTGGTTGCATAAAGCATGGCAGATCTCAGTGTAAATTACGTTTCCTGGATAGCTCATGTGGTTAATAGACTCCGCCGGCAAGTGGAAAGATCCGGAGTTCAAATCCCGGTCTAGGAAATGTTTTTTACACTCGTGACTGGCCTGATTCCGCCTTCCTCACCTCTACTGTGTTCGTCCTGCACATGTGTTCCTATCCCTGTTTCCTCATATCTGTTTCTATATAAATGAGCATTTGTTCGCCGTTTGGCGAGAGATGGCAGGAGTATATAGAAGAACTGTGAACAAAGTTAGACATTGAAAAATAATATGACGCAGAGGAAGATAGCATAGGTTCAGGTGTACTAGACGATGAGATAGAAAGAGCATTCAGGGAGATGAAACTACAGGCCGTAATAAACCTGTAAATAAGGCCGTGGGAGTGGATAAAATTTCGGCGGAACTATTGAAATGTGAAGGGAAAATGTGGGAGGAAGAGGCTATATGGCCTGATTCGCAGTATTTATGAGGAGGGAATCTGGCCGGAAGACTTCATGAGATCAGTTCTAGTTCCTATTCCGAAAAAGGTAAAGGCTACATCATGTGAGGACTACAGGACAATAAGTTTGATATCCCACGTAGCTAAAGTTGTTCTCAGGATCATAAACAAAAGGATAGAGAGTAGGGCAAATGATTTCTTGGGGGGTGATCAGTTTGGGTTTAGGAAGGGGAGAGGTACGCGTGATTCCATTGCAGTAATGAGATTATTAATCGAGAGGAATATAGAATACAACCAGGAGGTATTTGCCTGTTTCGTAGATTTCGAAAAAGCGTTTGTTAGAATGAATTGGGAAAAACCAAGGGTATATTGCAGAAAATAGGAATAGATTGGAGGGAAAGGAGGCTAATCCGCAACCTGTACATACATATCTCAGACTGCACAGGTGCGAGTGGGGAACGGGGAGTCCGGATGGGCAGTGTTAAGAAGGGGTGTAAGGTAGGGTTGCCCATTATCACCGTTGCTGTTCAACCTGTATGCAGAGGAAATGATTAAAGAGGCATGGGAAAAACTTGAGGTAGGAATGAAAGTGAGCGGGGAATTCTTAAAATCAGTTAGGTTTGCTGATGACCAAGCTTTAGTTTATCATTCAGCCAAGGAGTTGACTGGCTGGGAGTCTGTGGTTGAGGCAGGCTTGGGGGTATATTTTATGGAGGAGAGAATCAGGGTATCCTCATTGGAGGAGGGAGTGGTGAAGGTTGTTAAGGTATTTTTTAAGGTATTCGGGATGGTTGCAAATACGGTGACCGCGGATAGAGAGGGAATAAGGGAGGGAGCGCTTGGTATGGGAGGGGTGACAACTGCTGTATTGAAGGTATTGCTGCTTATTAATAGTTTTAGTGTGAACAAAGGTCAGAAATTTGTTGTTGCTACGGGAAATATTGACATCGAGGAAGGTGATAGCATAGATTCCCTCAATTCCTTCATCTCCCAACTCAATGATTCCTCATTTCTATCTTTCACCAAAAATACTCAAACATTACTACACCGACAAGTCTGCCTCAACCACAGACTCCCAGCCTCTCTCAATCTGTACTACCTACTTCCCAGGCATTCAGGCCCTCAAATTCATCCTCAAAGACCTATTCCCCATCCTCAAAAATTAATTACTTCCTCCAACCTTTTTCCCAAATGCCCCTCTGTCACCTTCAAACGTCCTACCAACCTAGCAAATACAGGGTCGCACCCAAAAGTGGTAGGACTAATTTTTTTACAAGAGTTTTATTGACGATATACTTACATCGACTAAATAATCTTCAAAGTATGCTCCTTGAGCTGCTACACACTTAGTATAACGTTGCTCCCATTTCCCGTACGCCCGCTGGAAATTTTCTTTGGGGATGCCGTTGATGACCCTCGTCGAAGCCTCTTGAACGGCCTTGATCGAGTCAAAACGTCGTCCCTTGAGCTGTCTCTTCATCAGGGGGAAGAAGAAGAAGTCCGGTGGTGCCAGATCGGGAGAATAGGGCGGTTGTGGCAACGTGGCAACGCCGTATTTGGCAAGGAGCTGTCTGACGACGAGCGCGCCATGGCACGGCGCGTTGTCATGATGAAGCACCCAGCAGTTTGCGCATGGCCAAATCCTGTGAAATAATGCGTTGGACGTTGTATGCAGACAAACCCAACTGGTCTGCAATTTCTTCACTGGTTAAGCGTCGGTCTGTGTTCATCAGTGTCCTCACTCTGTCCACATTCGTGTCGGTTCTTGCCGTCGACGGCCGTCCGGAGCGATGGTCGTCTTCAACGAGCTCCCTACCCTCTTTAAACAACTTGTGCCACTCAAATACTGTGGAACGGCTTAAGGCAGTGTCCCCATAAGCCTGCTTGATCATATCGAGGGTCTCAGTGGCCGTCTTCCCGAGTTTCGCACAAAACTTCACGGAATAACGTTGCTCTAAATTCAGATTCATTTTGTTTTTCGACGCGGACAAAAAACTTGCTTCACTAAAAAGTGTCCTCACTCAACGACAGGCCGCAGGCGACTGAGGTTGGTGTCGGTCTGTTGCTAAGAGCCCCCTCCACCTTACCCTGCCAGGCAGACCCCCTCCACCGCTCCGTTCGCGCCAGAGAAAATCAGTCCTACCACTTTTGGGTGCGACCCTGTATCCTCAAATCCACCAGGCCGCTCTCGAAATCCCCTCACACCCCCAGAGCCATACCCACTCCATGTCATCGAGGAAGATGTAAAACCTGCCCAATTTTCACCACTTTGTAATTTGAAACCTGGGTATCGGATGTTGCAATAGTTGCGGTGAGCAGATTATTTTCCTTTCCGATTTTGTGTCAATTCCACCTCCTCCCTCTCCCTCCTTCCCTATCTCCACTCCCCTCTAGCCTCTCCTCTCCCTTTCCTCTCCCCAACCATTCCTCTCACCCCTCCTCCGCCTCCCGTTCTCCCCTTCCCCGGGCCCCTTCCCTTTCTCTCGCACCCCTCACCTCTACTATTCCAGCAGTCATTACTTCTCTATCTTCCGATGAAGACGGAGCGGAATTCCGTCGAAATTATCAAGAAATAACGTGGGAGTGACCTTTTTTTGTTTTTATAATGTTTGTTGCTGTCTAATGTACTATTCGGCACTTCCGTTTTACGTCCACGAAATCATATATATATATAGACAATGAGATAGAAAGGGCATTAAGGGAGATGAAACTAAATAAGGCCGTGGGGGTAGATAACATTCCCGTGGAACTTTTAAAATGCTTAGGAAAACATGGGAGGAAGAGGCTCTATGGGCTGATCCGTAGTATTTATGAGGAGGGAATCTGGCCGGAAGACTTTGTGAGATCAGTTTTAGTTCCTATTCCGAAAAAGGTAAAGGCCACGTCATGTGAGGAATATAGGACAATTAGTTTGATATCCCACGCCGCTAAAGTTGTTCTCAGGATCATAAACAAAAGGATAGAGAGTAGGGCAAATGAGTACTTAGGGGATGATCAGTTTGGGTTTAGGAAGGGGAGAGGTACGCGTGATGCCATTGCAGTAATGAGATTATTAATCGAGAGGAATATAGAACACAACCAGGAGGTATTTGCCTGTTTCGTAGATTTCGAAAAAGCGTTTGATAGAGTGAATTGGGAAAAACTAATGAGTATATTGCAGAAAATAGGAATAGATTGGAGGGAAAGGAGGCTAATCCGCAACCTGTACATGTCTCAGACTTCTCAGGTGTGGGTGGGAAACGGGGAGTCCGGTTGGGGAGTGTTAGGAAGGGGTGTAAGGCAGGGTTGCCCATTATCACCGTTGCTGTTCAACCTGTATGCAGAGGAAATGATCAAAGAGGCATGGGAAGAACTCGAGGTAGGAATGAAAGTGGGCGGGGAATTCGAAAAATTAGTTAGGTTTGCTGATGACCAAGCTTTAGTTTGTCAGTCAGCCAAGGGGCTGCAAGCATTGCTGAGTGAATTGGAAATTCAGTGCGACAGGTATGGGATGAGAATCAATATTAATAAAACAAAGGTTATGCGATTTTCTAGAAAGAAAAAGGCCAAGCTTAACATTAAAATAGGAGGGCAAAAACTAGAGCAGGTAGAACAGTTTACGTATCTCGGTAGTGTTTTGGACCAGCACGGTCAAAGCAGTAGGGACGTAAGGAGAAGAATTGCGCTAGGCAAAGAGGCTTTCACAAGGAGGAGGGAGTTGATGACAGGGACGTTGAGTAAGGATGTTAAGAAAAGACTCGTAAAAACTTTGATATGGAGCGTAGCTATGTACGGCGCGGAAACGTGGTCATTGAAGCAGGAGGATAGACGTAGATTGGAGGCTTTTGAAATGTGGGTGTGGAGAAGAATGGAGAAGGTGAAATGGACAGAGAAGAAAACAAATAAGGAAGTACTTGGTATGGTGGGTGAAGAGAGGGGTTTGTTGGGAGCAATCCTATGGAGGCAGGAAAAGTGGATGAAGGGGATGTTGACCGGCAGTGGGATGTTGAAGACTGTGATAGAGGGTAGAATGTTGGGCAAAAGAGGAAAGGGAAGGAACAGGATAGGGATGTTGGACGGGATGAAGGGAGGAAGAAAGTACTCAGAGATGAAGAGGGACCTGATATAGAGTAGGATGATGGATTTTGTGTTTTGTTAGGAGTAATAAAATATTTGTTTGGTAGTTGTGTCCATCCGAAAACCTACCTTAACCGGTAGATTACCTTAAAAAAAATATATATATAAATACATACATATAGTATATATAAATACATACATATATATAAATACATACATATATGTATAAATACATATATATATATATACATATATATATATACGAATACATTATGCATACTTAAATATAATTTAGAAATCAAGCTAATGAAAAGTTAGTTTTTTCAAACGCATTTCTAATATATGCATATTGTTAAATCTATTATTATCTTTCAATGCTAATGATGGATTTAAAACGCTTGCTCAATGTGTTTCATCTAGTTGACAAATTTCATCTAAACAGAAAATCTCAATGAAATAGAAGGTTCAATGTATAAGTGCTCAGTTCTAATAAGCTGGTTGATGGCATCGATTAATCGCATTAGAAAATCATTTTTAATAAGTAATATATGAGTATGAGTAATGCATCCAAAGGAAAGGTTATGAGGTTTTCAAGAAGTGAAACGGTAAATTAAGGTTGAAATATGAGGACAAAACCAGAGCAAGTAGAAGTGTTTACCTATCTTAGAATATTGAAATGAAATCAGTAACTTTGTATTTCCACACACGCACTTTATTTAGAACACGACCCAGGCTTCATTTCATCGACCTCATTTTATTTAACTATGTTTCCGACCTCATTTTATTTCAATATGTCATGTAAATTCCATAAGGTGACGCCGAAGACAACAAATACCTTAGAATAGTTTTGGACCAATATGGTCAGGGGCATTTTATAGGGATTTAAGGACATTAGGAGAATAATTTGCGTTAGGCAAAGATTCTTTTAGTTTAAGGAGGAAGTTAATGACAAGGAATTTGAGTAGGAAAGTTAAGAAGAGACTAATGGAAACTTTGGCATGAAGTGTGGTTTTGTTCGCCGCGAATTACGAGGGTCATCCGGAAAGTAGTACCCGTTCGTGCCGCATGAAGTGCTGACGACGCGAGTAGCCGCTGGACGAGGTCAGATAGCTTCAGTGGCTTGTCTGCCTTCTCTGAGCCAAGTTGCGTGACGCTAGCATTGCCTGTGTTGTTTCTGTGATTGTTTACAATGTTTAAAAAAATTGAGAACGCCGCCAGTTGTGAAGTGAGGGCAGTGATTAAATTCCTCAATGCAAGAAACGTTCGCCCATGTGATATTCATCGCCAATTAAAGGAGGTGTATGGAGACAATGTAATGGACGAGTCGTCTGTTCGGCGGTGGTGTCGCAACTTCAACATGGGGAGGGGGAACACACACGACGATGAGCGTTCGGAGAGACCGTCTGTCATTACAGACCAACTGGTGAGCTCAGTTGACGAATTCGTGAGGAACGATCGGCGCGTCACAATTGATGACATCTGTGAGCATTTTCCCAATGTTTCTCGAACAATTGTTCATGAAATTGTTAAACACCATCTGCATTATGCAAAAATTTGTGCAAGATGGGTCCCTCGCGTATCTCAATGAGCTGGCGGCGAAGGACTATGCAGCAGGAATACAGAAACTTGTCACACGTTATGACAAATGCCTTAATTTGCTTGGAGATTATGTTGAGAAGTAGTTTAAAGTATCCTCTTTCAAATAAAATTTTTTATGTTTGTTAATATTTACTTTTGTGTCTTTATTTCACGAACGGGTACTACTTTCCGGATGACCCTCGTAATTGCCGTTGAAGCAAGATGAATGCTTTTCAGATATGGATGTAAAGAAGAATGGGAATGATAAATTGAACGGATAGTGAGATAAACAACGAAGTACTAGATTTGATTGGCCGGATAGAGCCTTCTTGACGGATATTCGGAGGCGGCAGGAAAGATGGATGCAGAATAGTGAAGACTGTTGAAGAGGAGAGAATGCTAGGCAAGCGAAGAAGGGGAGGGAAATGATGGTTATCCTAGACGGAATGGAAGTAGGTAGAGAGTATGAGAAGAAGAAGACGAATGTGATATCACAGCATTGGAGTCCAGCAGCGCTCTCTTAGGTACTCCTCTAAATGAGAGACTATCAAATAAGAATTATAGTGAATCAATAACAAATGCCAAATAAACCAGAACAAAGAGATTTAGTGAATGGCCGTCATTTAAAACTTTCGATAAGTATTGATAAAAATAAAAACCTATCAGTATTCTTAGCTACCCCGAAATCAGGCATAACAACGTGGGGATAGGTGGCAGAGGCAAAACTGCGACACATATCTCGCCTGTACCGCATCGCTTGAATTTTCAAATAATAGGACTAACGTTCGATGGAGCAACTTTTCATTTTCAGTTAATGAAGACTCCGTCATTAAGAACGGTATCGTGATTAACCCCATCTCGAATCCTAACTTGATGCAATTACGACACGAGCATATGAGTGATGAATTATGTTTGTCAAATAGCTCTATAATGGCCCTCAGTTCATTCGTACATTAACATGGGGTAGATAACCTCATTGACATGAAGGAGACATGAATTATCTCGCCCTTCTTCACATTTCACACAACCAACGTATCGCGGATTTTCATGCCACCAAATCTTTGGCTTTGTACCATGATATTCCATCCTACACTGCGCTAATGTTGAAAATAGCATGATAGATATATAGTGATAACGTGGGATAAAAGATCGTACATTGCAAATCATGTGTCTCAATCAACCTCTAACAAATACATTCCAATACAAGGTCCGTCCCAAAGTTGTGGGACTGAGTTGAAATTTTAAAAAAATGTCTTGCCAGAAATAAGACATTCACTCAATGTCCTCGAAGTCTTCGAAGCAGCACCCTCGTGCGTCCACACCCCGCGGTGCCAGCGGGCCTTTCCTTTCCCGCGCCTCGCACGCCTGCTGGTAGGCGGCGCCCGGGATGCTTCTGCTAAGCTCACTCGTCACTGCTTGCTGTAACGCTTTCACCGAGCCGTAGTGACGTCCTTTCAACACGAATTTAAGGCGGGGGAAGACGGTGGGGCGACATCAGGGCTGTAGGGTGGCTGAGGCATGGTCAAGGGGCTCCTAACCGATCCGTGTATGAATTTCCTCTTGTTCTTTGTCCGAGAGCACTCGCGGCGGCACCAACTTCGCAAACACCTTTCTCATGTTTCCGTTCACAAGTCAATGCACATACCTTTCAAGGATTCCCCGAGTTCATCAGAAACCATGCGAACACTTAATATGCGATCCATGCCCAACAAAGCCTAACAAGGTTTTGGTCCCTTTTTGACATCGAGGAGCGACCGGAACGTTCGGCGTCTTCAACAAATTCTCTAATCCCCGAAACAATTTGTGCCCCTCAAAAACACCCAATCTACCGAAGGAGTTATCAACATTAAAGCTGCCTTGAGCATTTCCTTAGTTTCTTTCCCGGTTTTGCTCAGTTTTACGCAAATTTTGATGGAATAGCGCTGGTCCAATAACCGGTAATAACGGAGCGTAACGAGGTCACGCTGTAAAGATTTCGCAAACGAACCATGTGCGTTGACAAATCTCAACTGTTTTGAACTATTCGCACTCCACAAAGGCGGTGAGCTAAACACTACCGGCCTTTCCTTAGACTAACCTCTCTCGAATCCAGACAGAGAAACCGCTGCTCGCCCCTCCCTCCGTCTATTCAAGGAAAAATGTGTCATACTACTTTTGAAACTGACCTTGTATTCTTTATGAAGCGCTACCTGACTTAAAGTCTGCACACAAAGCTATTCCCCCTTTTCCATACATTATCTGACTTCAGTGAAAAATATAAATTCCATGTAAAAGGCTCTAGTTTGAACTAAATACGATGTTATCATTATAACGATAATGTATTCAATTGATTGCAGTGTTTCTTTTTTTACCAATGAATATCATACATGAGATAAGTGACTAAATAGGTATTACTAGAATCAGGGGCGTGCAAAACATTTAAACCATTGTTTTTTTTTGTAAAGACTTTCACTTTTGGAAGAAAAAGTGCATTTTAACTCAGACCATTAAATCGTACCATTCGTAGAATCGTACGATTTAATGTTCTGAGCGTAAAATCTGTTTTACTGAGATGTAATGGCCATTAACATGTTAACTATGAGTAATATTTATTACCTAAGATTTTTGACAGGAAGTTCTGATGACAGCTAATCCACTAAATTGCCATCTTCTCCGAGAGAAAAAATATAAAATAATCAATTATGTGAAATGTTTTTCTTCCGATCGTGTTCGACGTATTTCTACGCATCATGATTTAAACATGTCATTGCCTGCAATTAAGAGATAATGCAAGTAACTTTACCATTACATTCTAGAATCACAAAGGGTAAGTTTTAAAAAGTAACACTGTTTACAAGTTAGCCTTTTCACAAACGGTCGGTAGTAATAGGGATTTTCGTTGAACTTTGGGAATTCCAGTGCTTTCATAGAGAGGTAACTTTTGGTACAAGAGTTATTTCCTCGACCTCGAGCTATTTTTTCACGAACAATGTGGAATAAAAACTGTTTAAAAAAACATTTTACAGCAAATTCCTGTTTGAAAACCTCGAGGAGTTTCAAGAGAGATAACCATTAGGAGTACATTCCAGAGGGGGCAAACAGACCAAAGGGTTTGTGGTTTTCAAAACCGCGGAGGACATTATGACACGCTGTCCCCAAGTATTAAAATTGCCGAAAAAACTCACTATCGCACCAATGGGCACAATTAGTTATGCATATTTATGAAACGAGCAACTTAAAACATTAATAAAAATTAATTATAACGAATTGAAAGATTGGCATCGGAACGTTGACACATAAAATCGCATTTAATTCTCAAGGAATGAAAGGCTCGATAGTTTTAATAGTAGTTACGACGTAAATGGCGACATTTTCTCGGCCCCTCCTGCCATTTTAAACTCAGTTTTCGGATTTGCGGAAGCCTGCACCTCGTGAAAATAGATTAGGCTTTGGTTTCATAATCATTTCCGAATCTAGGAGAGAGAGCTTCATCGCTTGAATCCGAAATTGCCCCACCACAACTTCCCCTTCCCCACGGCCGTTAAGGGCACAACTAAAGGGTCGTTAAGAAACCGCATCAACTCAGTCAGAAAGAGGTGGTAGCTGGAATCTCATCTCCCCCTAATAACCACTGTTTCTCTCCTCATTTCCATCCCCTCCTCTCTCTCCCTCGCCCCCCTTCCATCTCGGATGCCCCATGACCCACTCTCTCCCCCCCCCTCCCCACCTTACGCTTCCTCTGCTCTTCTCTTTTCATTCCTCGTCGTCTCTTTCGCCTTTGCGTGCATCACGCTGCCTCCACATCCAAATGTTCAGGCAAAAATTGCCTTTTTTATCGTCACACATTTTTACAGGATGCACACTGATCGCTAAGTTAGTTGCAAAATAAAAATAAATATATGGTAATTCATCATTTAAACAATATTCTCGCCTAGAATATTTGGTTATTACTCAGATTGGAATGAAATGATAATTAACAATTATGGTTTCCACTTTATGTAATATTTCAATTCACACGACCCGGGTTTCAACACTTCCTGTCTTCTTTACCTGAAGATCACACGAAGGATTGAAACCCGGGTCGTGTGAATTGAAATAGTACATAAAGTGGAAACCATGGCGTTTCATTATCATTTCCCTCCAATATGGAAGGCCTCCACATAGTTAATCCTAAAACTATATGGTTATTACTCAGATGTTTTTTGTTTTACTAACCTTAGAATAGTTCAGAGTTTCAAGATAACACATAATATAAATACGGTTGTCATACCCAAAAGTAATGAGTATTATGGCATGAGCAGTAATTATAAATGAGTCCTTAATCCGATTCAAAAATTCACCATAGCGCTTTCGAACCTCCATCATTTCCTTCGCGTACTTTTTCTTTTCATCTTGATATATGCATACTCGGTATAATTTAGGTATTGAATGTAGTAAATTTTATGTGAGCATTGACAATTTTATTCCTCTTGCCTCATCTCTCATTTAATTTCTGATAAATTTCCTTGGCCATAATAATTTTTTCTACTTGCATGAAAAAATTCTTAAAGCTTTAAACTGGATTAATAAAAATATTTTTCTATGGCTTGGCACGAAAATTCCCTGATAAAAAAAACCAATTCGAAAAATTAAACTTGTTTAATATTCGCCGCGGAAAAAATTATAAATCTGGTCAAAGTCCTTTGATCCCAAATTAGCACTTGATAATCATTCGACGGCATCGCCAATTAATTCCCTGTTCATTTTCCGGGACCGACAACTAATTAAACCTTTCAGAAACCCCTTCGGGTGAAAATAAAGATTAAAGACAATAAAAAGAGCGAACGGAGAAAGAGACACGAACAATCGGGAATCAAAGGCTGGAGTGAAAGGGATCAGAGGTGGAAGAAATGAAAGCATTACGGAAGAAAAACATTCAGAGGAGGGAAGCAGCAAGAGTGAGGTACGAATAATTAGAAAGAAACTCTTTGGGTGGTATAAAGAGTAGTATCGTAAAAGGCACCAGCATGTATAAAAGGAGATCTAAAGGGTGAAGAGTGATCAAAAGAAAAGTATATTCTGAGACCAAATAGAGATTGGAAGATAAGATGGTTACAGAGGGACGAAAGACGTGGAATAGAATGGGCAGCTCATCTTAAATATCACGAAGAGAAAAGAATTGGAAGGTAAAAAATGAAATCTTCCCTACCTTGTTATAAACAACTACTTCTGAGCATGTCTAAACATTTCCGCTCGCCCACTTCCTTCCTTTTACTGCTTAATCAGGGTTTCAACACTTCTCAAAGTCAATCACCTGATTACACACCTACGGATGAAAGAACACCATTGTTATTTCCTGTATGCCCTCCCCCCCCCTCCCAATTGGCTTTTTAAATCACTATCATTGGATAGAGTGAACGAGACGTTTAGGACTCTGCGATTCATTTCATACTACCTTGATCAAAAAGTTCCCGGAATAACCACCGTGTGGCGCTCCCATCGTTCCGATTTGAGTTCTGTTTTTTTTGTTAAATTGGTACATCTGTTGTTGATATTCCCTTTAAATCTTAGTGTCATAACTTGACATTTGCAAAAGTTACGGTCGGTTTTCGGTATGTCCATCAGTGCTTCCTGCGATTTTTCCATTACTTCCTCTCGGCTGCTAAAACGCGTTCCCCGTAATGGTTTTTTAACTCGATTGAACAGAAAGAAGTCACAGGGAGCCAAATCAGGTGAATTCGGTGGCTGTTGGATGGTATTTGTTGCATTTTTCGTCAAAAAATTACGAATAATGATAGCACTGTGCGACGGTGCGTTATCATGGTGCAAAATCCACGAGTTTTCTGCCCACATTTCTGGTCTCTTTCGGCGAATTGCTTCACGCAAACGTCTCATAACGCCCAAATAATACTCTTTGTTTACTGTCTGGCCTTCTGGCAAAAATTCATGATGCACTTCACCGTTGTTATCCATGAAAACCGTCAGCATTGCCTTCTTTTTTGACTGAAAACGACGTGGTTTTTTTGGTCTCGGCTCATTTGGTGAACGCCATTCACTTGCCTGATGTCTGGATTGCGTGTCGTACTCATAAACCCACGTCTCGTCTCCAGTAATGATCCTTTTGATGAATATGGGATCGGATTCAGCCTCGCAAATCATGTCTTTTGCGACGTCAACACGGTCTCTTTTTTGCATGAAATTGAGGTCTTTTGGCATGCTACACGACGGAAACCCAAATCATTAACCACAATGTCTTGGGCGGATCCATAGGCAATGTTCAAGTCCTCCGCTATTTCTCTGATGGTTAATTTGCGGTTATTGACCAACATTTCTTTTACTTTATCAATTTTTTCACCGACTTTCGATGTCGATGGTCTGCCACTGCGTTCATCATCTTCGATTGACTCACGACCACTTCTGAACCGCTCGTGCCACTGGTAAACGACCGTTTTTTTTAGAGAATCGTTGCCGAAACACTTTTCCAACATTTCCAACGTCCGTGCGCCACTAAATCCGTTTTTTACGCAAAATTTAATACAAGTTCGTTGTTGCAAATTTAAATCCATTTCTGCAATTGTAAAAAATCGCCAACACACACAGAGATAGATGTACTCTTGGCTACGTAACTTTTGCAAATGTCAAGTTATGACACTAAGATTTAAAGGGAATATCAACAACAGATGTACCAATTTAACAAAAAAAACAGAACTCAAATCGGAACGATGGGAGCGCCACACGGTGGTTATTCCGGGAACTTTTTGTTCAAGGTAGTACATGCGTTACATCTTAGAAAATCTATAGGAAGAATATCAAATTCACAGGACGACTTACATTAAAACTGTAGGAAATCAGCAGAAGCGGAATCATTTAAATACATCGGAGTCAGCCTGATTCCGAATGGAAAATCGATGGACAACGGGAAAGAATCGCTCGAGACAAAAATGCGTCCATGTTAATGTGGCAGCTGTTGTGTTTAAAGAATATATTTTTTTACCAACAATATTTCAGTACTTTAACGCGTGAGTTCAAATTTTGGATGTACATTGATGAGAGATATGGACGATTGGAAAAGCGGACCAAAGAATAGAGGGAAGTTTGGTATCCGGATACTGAAACGAACATAATAAGAAGCAAGCTATCAAAGGATTGACAATTAAAACTAAAAAGCAAGCTCAATGCGGAAACGAAACGGATAGGAATGTGTAACCCATCGGGATAGAGCAGCCCACAGGAACGAACGGGATTGAGGGAATGGTCACACGTGCTGACCCAGGCATGGCTCAAATGAAGAGGGATTCGAGCAGAAGGAATTTCAAAGCCAAAAAGAATTAGAGCCAAGGAAGATGGAGGAGCTCGGTCAATCAAGCGTCCGTTCGATGGACTATTGGACGGTTATGACACTTTGATGGTAGCCATTTCTTGTGTCGAGCGATGCGTCCAAAATGCCGTCAAATGTAATCGATTGCATTATCGAGTAGCCCACTCGACCGATATGACGGATGACCTTAATTATAACATGATCAGAAAATTACACAGAAGGATCTCTAATCCGGTGTAGCTATCCTATTACAATACGGTAGGAGAACAAAAGTAACTGCACCTGTTTTGATGACAAATCTGGCTTTTTTCGAGGGGGTTGAAAAGTTCAAAGGAAATAGTTTAATCGATGACACATGATTTACAGCAATTTTGTCAAAGGAAAGAGTGCATGTACATATATGTTTCAACCAGCTTATTCAATTGCCTTAATTTTTTCAAATCCATCAAATGTTCTTTCAGCTGCACCGCGGTGCTGAACATGAAGTGTAGTTTGGCCGGTGCGCTTCGCCTCGTGCTCAGCCCTGCGGAGCGGCGATGGAATTCAAGCGTCAGACTCTTTGTGACGCCGGCGGTTTCACAGACACACCGAGAAAATTACTCAGTTGGTGTATATGTGCGGGCGTGTCAAAAGGTAATGCCTGAATTTATTTGGATTTCAATGCCAGCATAGAGACGGGTTTCCATGGAGTCTACGACTACGCACTACTCTACATTTAAGCCTTAACTAGCATGGAGCTAAATCCTAAGATCATGTTTTATTTTTTACAATAATTCATTCTAAAGCCTGGAATTTTTATTTACCAATGATTTCATCAAAAATAAATGATTCCGCTATTGATAATAATATAAAATTGAGTGGATGAAGTAATTTCCAAATTCCAAGAGCATTTTGGTTAGTGACAAAATACGAGGGTCATCCGGAAAGTAGTACCCGTTCGTGAAATAAAGACACAAAAGTAAATATTAACAAACATAAAAAATTTTATTTGAAAGAGGATACTTTAAACTACTTCTCAACATAATCTCCAAGCAAATTAAGGCATTTGTCATAACGTGTGACAAGTTTCTGTATTCCTGCTGCATAGTCCTTCGCCGCCAGCTCATTGAGATACGCGAGTGACCCATCTTGCACAAATTTTTGCATAATGCAGATGGTGTTTAACAATTTCATGAACAATTGTTCGAGAAACATTGGGAAAATGCTCACAGATGTCATCAATTGTGACGCGCCGATCGTTCCTCACGAATTCGTCAACTGAGCTCACCAGTTGGTCTGTAATGACAGACGGTCTCTCCGAACGCTCATCGTCGTGTGTGTTCCCCCTCCCCATGTTGAAGTTGCGACACCACCGCCGAACAGACGACTCGTCCATTACATTGTCTCCATACACCTCCTTTAATTGGCGATGAATATCACATGGGCGAACGTTTCTTGCATTGAGGAATTTAATCACTGCCCTCACTTCACAACTGGCGGCGTTCTCAATTTTTTTAAACATTGTAAACAATCACAGAAACAACACAGGCAATGCTAGCGTCACGCAACTTGGCTCAGAGAAGGCAGACAAGCCACTGAAGCTATCTGACCTCGTCCAGCGGCTACTCGCGTCGTCAGCACTTCATGCGGCACGAACGGGTACTACTTTCCGGATGACCCTCGTATAAGTTGGCCAGGGGAAAGGAAAAAATAAGTAGATATAAAATAAAGAGCTCTTGCTGCCGTTTGGAGATGGAGTATTCAGTTTTCTATATGCTCCGAATAATTATCTACTCGTGCTATCTTCATTTTATAACATCCTTGGCTTCGCTGAACGGCGATGCAGTGTTGCAAACACGAGCGCGGATTGGCCGGCGAAGGCACGGGGCACACCGAAAACAGCCTCGAAAATGATTCCCTGAAATTCAAAGTGAGTAGAACGTTTCGTTCTGTTTTGAAAGAGAGAGTCGACAAGTACAAGTAGAAATATCACAACGAAACTTGTTTCCACGGCTTGAAGAACAACAAGAAAGACATATGAAACATTGGGAATTAAATACCTTCAAATGAAGCAGTTGTGAATGAGAGACGTACTCGCTTTTTCTCATCGTAATAAATCACAGAAAAGTCTCTCAAAACCTTCGCCTCTCCCTGGTACAAGGGCATGCCAAAATACGCATCGGTTGTTTCTGTTTGGGAACATATTACAGTGGTGGTTGGAATTTTGTGGCATTTAGTAGAGATGAAATATGTGAAACGAGAGATTGACGAGATGCGAATGCAAAGAGAGTGAGGCTGACGACAGCATGTGTGAAAGAGTTTGCCCCAATTCGGACAATGCATCGAGAGGTTGGATCGGGATTTTGACGAAATCTAGATGAAAATTGTGAATAAAGCATTACGACGTTGTCGAATTATTAAATTTATAGGTAAATTGACGCTTTTTTTAACCTTTATTTTATTATTCAGAGCTAAAAAGGGACCTTAAGTGTAAAATCACTAAAAATCTTGACCTGAATTATGCTTATTTCTCATAATCAAATAGATCTCTCTCTTTTTCTTTTGAGATGTGGGCCTAGCAGAGAATGGAAAAAATAACTGGTACAGCGAGCAACACAAACGCCTGGGTTTTGAATAAGATGAGCGAGATGAAAAGTTACAGGAGAAATATTGAAAGGCAAAGAGTGAGGCTTTGTTCAAGGCCATGATAGAAGAGAGGACGTTGGGACGGCGGGATAGGGAAAGTGAGAGTGTGAGATTTATGGAGAGTATTAAAGGACGCAGAAGATGAGAGGAAATGGGGAAAGGAATAGGCAATTGACTCGTCTAAGACCTCCCTTCGAAGGGGGTGGAGCACATCCTGATTGACCAGTTAGAAAATGTGCATACTTCAAATATAAATCCACTCCAGTTGAATAATTTTGAAGAAATCGATTGGACGAGAAGCCGCCGAGAAGAGGCCAGCAGTCCACTCGCGTGAGATAAGGTGCAGGGAGAAAGTGTTCCTGAATGAGATCAACACGTGCAGGAAGATTATTTTAAAGTACAGAAAAATAGCGCACGCCGTGATCGTCAGAGTACCGAAAATAATCCGAGTCATGTTAATTTAGATGAACATAGATTTTGCAAGTAAACGAAGTGTCACAAGAACAGATACCCGTATGAATGCAGTGAGTTACAACTTGGTGATCTTGAAGTGCCGACTTGAGTTCAACTGACTGAACAATGGCGGTTGCATGGCTGACTCAGTGAAATTAATCTCTTAAAGGATAGCAGAAGAAGATGTCGTTTAAAGACAATAAGGATAGAATAACAGAAGACAAACGGCAGTAAATAAAATCCCTAATTTCAGTTATTTAAAAGAAACTGAGAAAAATGAAGCTATTAAGAAGACACCATAATTCTTAGAAACTATCGATCCAAAGGCAGGAAAGGTAGTAACTCAAAAATTAGACTAAGAAAGAAGATCAGTAATTATGGAAATTGATTTGAAACCTAAACAGCTGAAATGCACTGTCATCCGAGAATGAATGGATAAAAAACTTCAATACAAAACAAAAATACAAGAGGGCCGTCTAATGGATAAAAATGACGTAAGAGTAATTAACTCGATAAAAAACACGCGCAAAATTCATTTAAAGAGGAATTCCAGGGATATTATTCTAATAAAAACAAAAATAGTGATGGAAAATGATAAAGCATAGAGGAAGACATTGAGGATGGGAGAATCAAACTTATCAAACCGGACATTCAAAAGGGAATTCCACCTAGTTAAGCCTGAAACTGTTATGTTTATCTAAGACTGGAAAGAGTATAGATCCACTCTCTAACTGATTTTATGTCCTACGGGACGTAAAATCCTTACAACAGGGCTGAATGGAAGTTCTTTTCCAGTTACGGCCAGCGGTTTCCGGAGAAGATCACACTCCAGCAGTGAGGTTGACGGTGTCCAGAGGTATCAGTCACGCTGGAATGACCCCGAACAAAAAACCACCAAATCGCCCAAAGATATAAAAAGGATATTTGCTGCTGCAGCAATGGATTTGATAGGAAAAAGACTGCCCAAAGGGACGGCAGATCACCATAGCTTTGAAAAGATGCTGACAAGGATACAATGCACATATTGTGTCAATCTGAGATTTGAAAAAAATAGATAAATACTTGTGATTATAAAGCTAGGTTTTACTAACCAGATTAATATTCAAATAACCAGACTGTCCTTTGGAAAGTCAGATAAAAAAATTCATAACAATTGTCTTACTGCTCCAGGATCAGATCTTTAAGCGTGAATATTTTATAAAATAATAAAAAGACACGCGTAGGGAAAATTGATTAAGGAAAAAGACCATTTTAAAGCAATGAAAATTGAGAAGACTGTCTGATACTAAGATTTGTCATAGAAAAATATCGGAAAATATATTTAAAACAATTTTACTTAAAAATCTATTTGAAATATAAATATGATGACTCCAGAAGATTTGGGAGTGATTCGACAACGCAGGAACGGAATTGGCAAACTGTAATAAAGACAGTATTCAGTGATCAGATGCGGTCGGCGTTGTATAGAATGAAACCTAAAGAAAGGAAGACAAAATGAGGCACGATTCCTGATTAAAGCGAGATTCTCATGTGGCATTGCACGTCGATTTCCTCCGTCGAGGCTCCCATCTACCTCCCCCTCTTCACCCCCCCCCCCGGGAGAAGAAGGGGAGGTAGACGTCCTCGGCTCATATCTTCCCTCCCGCGTCCATGGGAGGGAGGGCCGGGCGTGAGGCAGGGGCGAAAATAAGTCGGGCGATCCTCAAGAGGATGGGCAGAAGGAACGAAAGTGGCGGGGAGAGAGAGAGAGCGAGAGGGAAGGAGTAGAAGCGAAAAGCATTTCAGACGGATGATGCAATGAAGACAATTGAATGCATCCGGGCGTTCTTAAGTGACTGCGAGACAAGAGCATCGGGAAGAGAATAATTCGAGCAGCTAAGGGGTTGCGGGAGAAGAGGGGGGAGAGGGGGAGGGGAAGTGGTGCGGGGAGGGCAGGGGGAGGGGGAAGTTACTCCTCGGTTGACGCACGAAAACTCCTACTTCCTGGGTGGAAGAGTTGGGAGGGCGAGGGAGAACTGTCACGGAGGAGAAAATGCTGAAAGAAGAGTAAAAATTAAATGGATGCGGGAAAGTTTTGTGAGATTTAAATGAGTTGAGGAGACAGCGACAAGTTTAATCAACACCCCCTGCGCATCTTCGTGAAGAAAAAGGAAGATCTTAAGATCTAGAGAGAAGCTGTGCCGATGTAGCAGCAGTAGAAGAGGAAGAGCTCTTACTGCTTGATTTTGAAATATGACATGGTATATGGTACGCACACATTATCACTCACACAAACAGTATTTTATATATATATATATATATATATATATATATATATATATATATATATATATATATATATATATACACACACACACACACGAGGGTCATCCGGAAAGTAGTACCCGTTCGTGAAATAAAGACACAAAAGTAAATATTAACAAACATAAAAAATTTTATTTGAAAGAGGATACTTTAAACTACTTCTCAACATAATCTCCAAGCAAATTAAGGCATTTGTCATAACATGTGACAAGTTTCTGTATTCCTGCTGCATAGTCCTTCGCCGCCAGCTCATTGAGATACGCGAGGGACCCATCTTGCACAAAGTTTTGCATAATGCAGATGGTGTTTAACAATTTCATGAACAATTGTTCGAGAAACATTGGGAAAATGCTCACAGATGTCATCAATTGTGACGCGCCGATCGTTCCTCACGAATTCGTCAACTGAGCTCACCAGTTGGTCTGTAATGACAGACGGTCTCTCCGAACGCTCATCGTCGTGTGTGTTCCCCCTCCCCATGTTGAAGTTGCGACACCACCGCCGAACAGACGACTCGTCCATTACATTGTCTCCATACACCTCCTTTAATTGGCGATGAATATCACATGGGCGAACGTTTCTTGCATTGAGGAATTTAATCACTGCCCTCACTTCACAACTGGCGGCGTTCTCAATTTTTTTAAACATTGTAAACAATCACAGAAACAACACAGGCAATGCTAGCGTCACGCAACTTGGCTCAGAGAAGGCAGACAAGCCACTGAAGCTATCTGACCTCGTCCAGCGGCTACTCGCGTCGTCAGCACTTCATGCGGCACGAACGGGTACTACTTTCCGGATGACCCTCGTATATACAGGGTTCGTCCGGAAAATAAGTGTACTGATTTTTTCCCGCCGCTCCAGGAGCGCCCAGCACCGCTCTGGCGGGCTGCGATTGGAGGGGGGTATGTTGGCAAGCGACGCTGAAAAAAGCAGTCGGCTCTGAGCTGTGGTGTAGTGAGGAGCGCTGTTAACGCGAACCTCCACGCTCGACCCACGTCACAGAACGCGATGCCGAAGTTTTTGGAGCAGCGTTATTCCATCAAATTTGCGGTAGAGCTTGGGAAATCGTCTACCGAAACTGTCGGTATGATTAACCAGGCTTACGGGGAGTCAGCCATGTCCAGAAACATGATCTTTCGGTGGCACAAGATGTTCGTGGAGGGCAGAGAAGAGGTCGACGACGAACCACGGCCTGGACGCCCATCAACGACACTCACCGACGAAAATGTGCGAAAAGTTCGCGATGTACTGAACTCTGATCGTCGCCTTAGTGTTCGGATGATAGCAGAGCAGTGTAATGTGCCAAAATGTGTCGAAAACGAGTCGCCCGCGTCCGGCCAGCGATCAAAAACATCTGGCGGCTGCATCACGACAATGCGCCGTCTCACACCGCGCTTGTCGTGTCGGACTTCTTTGCCAAGCACGGCGTGGCAACGCTGCCGCTCCCGCCCTACAGCCCGGACTTGGCACCACCGGACTTCTTTCTGTTCCCGAAGATAAAGAGGAGTTTGAAAGGAACGCGATACGGGACTTTGGACGCCGTCAAAGACGCCGTGACGACGTGTCTTCGAGAGGTTCCCGATGATGCCTTCGCAGGAGCGTTCCAGGAATGGGAACGCCGCGATATATATATATATATATATATATATATATATATATATATATATATATAGATGATTTCGTCGACGTAACACGAAAGTGCCGAATAGTACAATACACAGTAACACACAATATAGAAACACAAAAGAAGAAGAACACTCACACGTTATTTCTTGATATTTCGACGGAAACAATCCGTCATCTTAAGATATAGAAGAAGACTTCTATATCTTCAGATGATGACGGATTGTTTCCGTCGAAATATCAAGAAATAACGTGCGAGTGTTCTTCTTTTTTTGTGTTTCTATATTGTGTTATTATATATATATATATATATATATATATATATATATATATATATATATAGATGATATCGTCGACGCAACACGGAAGTGCCGAATAATAAATTGGACAGCAACAAACAGTATAGAAACACAAAAAAAGATCACTCAAACGTTATTTCTTGATCATTTCGACGGAATTCTGTTCCGCCTTCATCGGAAGATAGAAAAGTAATGAATGAAGTAAATGTATATATATATAAATATATACGAGGGTCATCCGGAAAGTAGTACCCGTTCGTGAAATAAAGACACAAAAGTAAATATTAACAAACATAAAAAATTTTATTTGAAAGAGGATACTTTAAACTACTTCTCAACATAATCTCCAAGCAAATTAAGGCATTTGTCATAACGTGTGACAAGTTTCTGTATTCCTGCTGCATAGTCCTTCGCCGCCAGCTCATTGAGATACGCGAGGGACCCATCTTGCACAAAGTTTTGCATAATGCAGATGGTGTTTAACAATTTCATGAACAATTGTTCGAGAAACATTGGGAAAATGCTCACAGATGTCATCAATTGTGACGCGCCGATCGTTCCTCACGAATTCGTCAACTGAGCTCACCAGTTGGTCTGTAATGACAGACGGTCTCTCCGAACGCTCATCGTCGTGTGTGTTCCCCCTCCCCATGTTGAAGTTGCGACACCACCGCCGAACAGACGACTCGTCCATTACATTGTCTCCATACACCTCCTTTAATTGGCGATGAATATCACATGGGCGAACGTTTCTTGCATTGAGGAATTTAATCACTGCCCTCACTTCACAACTGGCGGCGTTCTCAATTTTTTTAAACATTGTAAACAATCACAGAAACAACACAGGCAATGCTAGCGTCACGCAACTTGGCTCAGAGAAGGCAGACAAGCCACTGAAGCTATCTGACCTCGTCCAGCGGCTACTCGCGTCGTCAGCACTTCATGCGGCACGAACGGGTACTACTTTCCGGATGACCCTCTTATATATAAATATATATATATATATATATACATATATATTTATCATATATATGTATATATATGATAAATATATATGTATTTATATATTTATTTATTTACAAATATATGTGTGTATAATATATGTAAAGTGTGTACACAAATTATATAATAAATATGTATTATTTATTAATGAAGCATATATATATTCATGTACACGGTTTGTCCCAAAAGTAAAATGACTTATTGTTTCCCGGAGAGATGGACGGACGGGCGGCGGTTTCTCTGGCTGGGTTCGAGGGAGGGGAGTCTCAAAGAAAGTCTGGAGGTCGGTAGCAGTTAGCTCCCAGCCTCTGCAGAGTGCGGATAGTTCGTTTTCGAAAGCACCGTTGTGAGTTCTCACGCCGCTAGCAGCGGGTTCTCCTCGCCTCGTACGCCTCCTGGAAGGCGGCGCCCTCTATGCTCCCTCGTCACGGCCTGAGGTAACGCTTCCACTGAGTAGTGGTGATGTCCTTTGAGTAGGGATTTGAGGAGAGGAAAGGGGAAGAAGTCTGGCATTGTCTAAACATGTGAATGCTCACTATATTGGTCGAGAATCCCTTGGCAGATCCGCGTGCGAGTTTCCTTTTGTTCGTCCAAAAGCACTCGCGGAACCAAGTTCGCACACACCTTTCTCATGTCGATGTTTTCGGTCTCAAGTGGATGCACATCTCTATTAGGGACGCCATGTTCATCAAAAACCATGCGAACATTTAATTTGTAAACCCTGTCGAACAAAGCCTTCACTCTGACAAGATTTTCGTCGCTTTTTGAGTTCGAAGGGTATCTTGAACGTTCGGTGTCTTCAACCATCTTCTCTACCCTTCCGAAACAACTTGCGCTACTCAAAAGCGCCCGATCCACGCATGGCGTTATCAGAATAAGCTACCTTGAGCTTGTCATGTGTTTCTTTCCCGGTTTCGTACAGTATCATGCAAAATTTGATGGCGTAGCTCTGATCCAATTACCGATTGTTGACGGAGTTGTTACGTCAAAGAGGCTCCAAAAACCTTAATCCGTGAAAAATTAAAGTATTTTACAGAAATAAATGAGGTCAATTCTTTGTGTGCATGAAAACTATGAATATACTTCATAATTGGATTAACAGCTATTCCATGCTTATAATTTGAAATCAAATTTCTTCCCCACCGTCATCGAATTAGAAAGATTTTTTAACATACATATTTACGTAATTTTGCCATTCAGCAGATTTCGCAAGTAAACTTTGCTTATAAATAAGTGAGATTTCCCTGAAAGGCAAATTTTGTCTTCGAAAATAGTCTTTTCCATTCCGGATGGGAAAAACTCAACCTCTGTGATTGAGTTTGAAGTATTGAGTTGTTAGGATGGCAATCGGCTCCCAAAAATCAAAACTGATTCATCTAAAAACTATCTTACTTTATTGAAGGAATAACGGAAACGGGAGGAAACGTTAAGCATGTTTCACGAAAATAACAATCTAATAATTAAGAGAACATCTTGATGGGGGCGGCCACTCCAAATTCAGAGCGAGCATGCAACACATTCGCCCCTTGACGGTATACTTTCATCGAATTCATACATGTTAAAAGGAATTGTATCACACAGGATATTATTAATTACAAAGTGAAATTAGGCCATTATCCTAATTAGTTATTGGTTGGAAAAAAATTGAAAAAATCAATTAAATTTAAGGTTAAAGAAGGTAAAGGAATTAGTTATTCACCCAATGAGACAATTAATGGTACATTCAGCAAATGGTGATGATTTAGGAATCCTCCACTGGAATCACATTAGAGATAAATAATGAGGTCACATTAGAGAATGAATTAGCGAGTTCATTGGCACTGGTTAGTTGACAACCTGGAGCTCAGATTTAGGCTGTATCTCTCAAGAAACCATGTTTCTATGAAATAAAAAGCGCCTTAAATACGGATATTCAGCAATGAAATCCTTCATTGGGGAAAGGTGTTCGCTTGCGAGGACAAGTGCTAAATACGTCCAATTAAGACTCTTTTTGGGACGAAGGAACCCAGTTAAAGCTCTTACCTGAATCGAGCTCAATAATCAATAAAAACAGTATCACATTGCGAATGACCAACATGCACCTTTTTTCTTGCCTTGCCATTAACGATGCGGAAAATGTTGTTTAACGCAATTTCTTTACTCAGAAAATCAGCACCAAGAAACTTTAGTAGTAGGATCTTCATAACTATTGAATGAATGTAAAACTCCAATAGCCGTAAACAGTTTAAAATACGCGTATTTCGGCGAAAAAGTAGCCCTCTTCAGCGTACTGAAGGGTAATCGTCACGCGAATGAAAAATCAATAATATCTTCATAACTACACTGACAGCAAACCTTTTTCTGAGCTGATTAAACCTATATGGAACTCAACGCACGTGCGCATTTATCCCTGGATACGAACTGCGAATGCACTCCCCGAAATCCCCAGTATTCATTCACAAAGAGTATCTGAAAACAATGAAAAAGAAATATCTTTCAGGAAGGACCTTATATCCTTTGCTTCCCGGAATCACAATCAGCAATCACGCCGTTAAATGGTGAATGGTCATCAATCAATCGGCCCGGCGAGTGACAAAAACAGTTGAATTGTGCATTACGATGGCCACTGCACCTCCTTCTTCCACGCGAATGAAAAATCCCACTCTTCACTTATGATGGAGCACCAAACCATTCGTTTCACCTCATTAGTGCGACTAACGACGACCAAGGGAAAAATTCTGGCATTTGCGATGAGTTATGTGGCTCGGATTTCGAATTTCTCATTGTATTTGCGCGCTGTTTACAGAGAAACAATCACCGAGTCATCAGAAACGATTTTGCCTCCATGGATGACGCAACGATTGCCCTTCCCTCTCGTCCCACCGTCACAGGAATGATGTAATGGCGTGGGAACAGAAACGAATGACCGACCATAACGAGGCCCGGAGTGAGAGGTTTTTTTCTAATAGGTAAGCGACGATTTTCACACTATTAACATTATGACTCTGGTTCACGCCATCCATATTATTTTCCCGTAGTGGTTAAAGGGAACAGAATGTACGTATGAGCTGCGATAGACCCACTGAGATGACTGGTGAACTTGAGTTTGAATATCGGAGACCCACGTCGGTTTCTTGAATTGTGTAGCGTCATCTGTTCGTCGAATTAATCGTTAAATGTATTGACATTCATGTTTAGTGGTCATAGACATTCACTATTGATATATTCAACTCTGTTTACGATCTGAAGCACATTCGATGCTTGAAACCATAGTCTCATCTGTAGGTTAGAATGCGTTTTGTTGGAGTTATGCCACTTCCCTCTCTCTGCCGCATTTCGGGATAGTTGTTTCCAATAACGGATTCCGCACACTCGCCAACCTCCCTTATTCCTTTATTCCACAGAAAAAGAAGAAACTCCTCCTTTTTCATTGCCTCAATAAAGAAAAGGGAAGCCTTTCCCCACGCTTTCTCCGTTTAGTTCTTTCTGCCAGTCCCTGCCAATTCCTTTGCTGTTTTTTTAGTTCTACCAGTGTCACGTCTATTTTCGCCAGTCTCCTTCTTCCATTCCTCCCTAATAGTAATGCTCTCATTTTGAGATTGCATTCTTTTTCTTCGCGCCAGTGTACTGAGCACATCCAAACGCGCCTCCAGGTGTGCGAGGCGCTATGATTTATAACCATGTTTTATGGATCCCGGGCTCGGGTTTTACTCCGCTGCTGCCTCAAGGTCTCACGAATATTCTTCCTAAGTAAACAATATTTTTCAAATTACAGGTTTTTCCACTCAAACGGAAATTTTACCAAAGTCCTGGGGAGAAGAATACTAGTACTCTGATCCAGACGCGTGTATGTATAATGTATGATTAGCGCATTTGCCGGGCACTTTTAATGCTTAACTGTATGTAGATCAAAATGTAGCGCTATAATTTAAAAACCTTTCATTAGAATTTTGAAATGACAGACTACCACATGTGAATTGTTAATAAAAATGGCTCTGGCTTGTACTTGGCGTACTCCTGGCATGTGACGGGTTTTTTTGTTGATTCAACAGTGCGGAATTACCTGAGTTCTCGGGGATTTTCAAACGCCCAATTACCACTTTTGAAGAAATTAAACGAAAAGACTTTTCTTATCAATTTAAGAATTGAAATGTAATAAATGAGGAATTCCGTAATCGATGGCGAGAATCAATTAATAGAAAGAGCATCATTATCATCAGATTATTTGCATATATTATTCGTCTTGCCCTTTACAAATAATTTACGAGAAAATTTATAGCATTTGCTATAAAATTATTAACAGATGTAAGCAATATTTGTCTTTGTAACTGTATATTTACTTAAAGAAAATTAAAACATTTCAAATTCCTCGTTTGTCAAGGTCGTTTCGCAACAAGGATATTTTTATGGTTTTAAATAATATGTAATCAGTTTCCGCTTACCGCCAAAATTATAAAACATATAAATTAATACAATTTTCAGTAAAAAATGTCGGATAAAATATATCTTATTCAAAAATATGAGTTAATGTCACATGTTTTTCTCAAATATTTAATTTCGTACTCATGAGATGGCATTATATTTGCAGAGCGAATTTTTTCCCAGGTTTACCCCTACATTATATCGTTATTAATAATGTGTAATATACATTTTTTAAATAATTAATATCCGCTGAAACGGACTTCATTTGAGAAATCAAGGAGAGTATTCTTACACTGCGGCCTTGTCATTGCAAGAAGCTATGGAAAATAATTCACTATTTGCAATGAATAATTATCCTAAAATTTGAAAAACGCCGAAATTTGAAAACAAGAGTATCAAAACATACTAAAATAAGTGAAACAGAATCCTAAATGAATGAGAGAGGTCCATGAAGAGTTAATTAATGTCCATAGAATTAACTTTCGTTTTCGCTCTGCAGTCACACTCAATTAAATAGGGACAGTGAATAGAAGTGCGTCCGCTCCTATAATCCTTTCAGCAAGCCGAACATCTTCCCTGGTCACCACCCGACCATCTGCATCCCAACAATACGTCCGCAGTCGAAACCACACTCACCTGTCAAAGGTTAAGAGGTTAAAGTTTAACCGCTATGATTTGTTTCGCGACGGTGAACGATTACGCTATTCTCCCCGTGAACCCACTCCTCCCGGCTGACCACAACACTTTTTGAAGAAATATTCCCACACAAAAAAGCGAATGAGCGCAAATCCATTTTCGGATGATTCCCGGGGCGCGCGAACCTTTCGCCGCGGCCATAAACCAAAATAAAAAAAAGCGTCAAGAAGTAAATTGTTCCAAACTCTTTATGTGGAGTAGTTTTCGAAAAAATAAAACAGTTAACCCGGCAGTTACGGGATCTCCCTCGCCATTGTTCTCCCTTCAGAAATTCCATTCGATAAATTCTGACCTCGAATCGGAAAGCCATGTATCATTCCAACCTGCCAATGGAGTTAAGCTTTCGGATCCAGCACTTCTTCCATTTTTTTCGGTGGCATTATCTTCCGCTGTATCATTCCCAGTGCAAAGGGCTCGGAATGTGCCTTGCGTAATTCATGAAGGGGGAAGGGGACTCGCCAAGAATCCGGATGCAGGGTTCAAGGTTGGCAAGCGATTCGAGAGACGGGCGTACGTATAAAGAGAGATTGTCTCGATGGCCTGAGAGTTTGGATGAGGGAGGTTGGAGGGGTCAGAGGTTGCAACAGGATGGAATACGCGATGAAGGAATGGAGGTGGAAAAGCGAAAGGGAGAGGCAGAGTACAAATAAGCGGTGTCGAGCACCTGAATTCAGCGAGAAAGGCCCTTCCGACCGATGCGACGTGTTTTGTTACTCCCGTTGCGTGTGGGCAGCCGTCCAGAGCGCAGGGCCTTCAGAAGGATCCCAAGTATACGTACTTGATATTCCTATTTAACATTATTCATTCATTTAAGTTGGCTATTGTATTGCATAATAATCTGATCGAAATCCAATCGATAGGAAAAGAGATCCAGTCGACGTCGTTCGACCCTGTCCCAACCGGAGAATCACCTTGAGCAAATTTTAGCAATACATCCGGGATTTCATAAAAAATTATGGATTAAAATTTTGTAATTTGTTCGATTCAATCTTTAAAGAGGAGATTACTCAGTTATTTTTTCACTTTAATTGACTGTAATTGGCTGATACTGCACAGCCTTGCCACGTAATTAGCTTACATCGGAATATCTGGATACTGAATAATACTATATTATGCATGGAAAGAGACTTTCTTTAATGTCTCATTTTTTTTGCTATAGAACTCAATTGATTTCTTCCTGAGGCCACTATGCATTTCCCTTTTTAAACATATTATAAATGGTGGAATGAGAGCTAAAGTAAATTTTTCATATTTTCTGAGCACGACTTACATCGGAGGAACACTTCTACTTGCTTTCTACGAAGCTTTAGAGGCACGAAATGCCTCTAGTGTTTTAAATATTACCTGTATATTGTTATGTTTATTTTATCAAAATTAGAATCTGTAGCGGATGATAAGATTGAAAACCTTGCGGAGTGTTGAAAAAAACAAAAAGACCTGTAGGCATTCTAGAATTCTCTAGAAAACTATTATTATTAAGGTATTTTTAATATAAATATTGTTAAAACTGTATAAATTTAGCTTATTTCAAAACTAAGTAATTCTATTCATGCCAAAAAAGATAACTATTATCGATGCAGTCATATTACAATCGATAAAAATCTTTAATCATTGCGAATTTTAACATAATTTATAAGTATTCAGCAATTTCGCAAATTTAAAAAATTCAAATTTTGTTTCGGAGAAAAAGCTTCGGCTTATAAAAAACTGAAGATATAAGTTATAAAAATATATCCAATGGAATTCACTCCAAAACAGGTTTCGAATTAGCTAATCTGTTATATGCGTATTATCCCGGCCTCATGCAGAAAAAGCCTTTCTCCTCGATAAAAATGTATCAATTACGAGCTCCATGGGGAAAAATATCCCATCTCTGATTTCTTGTGACACAGCGTTTCTATTTCCCGCTTTGAATCTCTCATTTTGGAAAAGAAAACAAAAAAACCGCGTAGGCAGTTGCGCCGCATGCATAGGAAAACAAAACGCATGCATGATCATTGTTTATGCTTTTATGTTTTAAAAAGCTGAGTAAGCCGGCTTTGGTGCCTCGGCTGTGGATAAAGAGCAAACACCTTTTGCGCTTTGTAAATTGGACTGCCTTTAGAAATGGCTTCCTTTGCCGTTTCGCGAGCCGGTCGCTTCCAATACGCAATTATCTTCTCACCCCGATTCGTTTTTTCGGGTCCATTAGAGGATGACCAACATCCTGCAGCCAATCGCCTCTTTGCGATACGGCAATAAAAACACAATACATGCCTGTATAAGCGAGATAAAGGTTAAAACATTAACTTCGTTACGCCTGTGTCGACTTCGCCATGCAAATGAAGTGAGAAAGACTTCAAATGCAGACTCTGACTTTCCCTTTTTGGTGTCCCTTGCATTAAACTAGAAACCAATGCTCAATCACTCTTCACTAACATATTTATCCTGTATGTCTAATTATAAATAACATGGCACGTCAAAGTTACAAAAAATAGCCATTCCTTTGACTACAACCAAATTGGTCACTGCTCACCATTCACCAAGAACACATTGCTCATGTGATCTAAATACATACTCGAAGCTGTATGTAATCATTTGTTAGAGCTACGGATAACATTTGGAATCAATATTGAAATAATCACTTAACCACCACGATAGGTAAAACAAGCTAATGTTCTAATTCATTTACATATTTTAATACAGAGGCACTAAAAGAGGGTCTCAATCTTACAACAATGAACTTGTTACATGTAATGCCATGTATATATAAACGATTTACATTATAATAAACCTGAAGGTTGGATAGCCTGGTGTTGTCGGGGATCGAGATGGTCCGGGGGCTAACGTACCGGCTTCCCACCCTGAGGGCGGGGGTTCCAATCCCGGCGTTGTTGAATATTTTTCAGAGGTATCTCGATCCCTACTTGAGGTGCTTTATGGAGGGCACATTGAGTGAGTACGTCGTCCGTCGGATAGGACGTTAAGCTGCGGACCCCTTGGCGCCTTTCGTAAAGAGTAGGCTAATGCCGACGCCCGGTTTTTCTCCACCCTTCATCCTTTCCTGTCCATCCCCTATGGCGCAAATGACCTCAGCTGTCGGTCGCCTCCCATAAAAACTACTACTACTACTGCCTGGTGTAGTCAGCTTACCCAGTACTAAACCCCACGGTGTGTGACGTGAAATTCACGCATCAGGGTAGAAGGTCCAGTTCCTGCTCTTAAAACGGGTCAAATATTGTTCGGAAATATCCATTCTGATGCGTTTTCGACCTAGCGTCAAGAGTGGCGGCACCCATCCAGAGGATAATTTTCTCATATCCAACTCCCCCGTTAAAACGTAATATGCCCGTTCAGATTACATCCCCTACAGGCTCAGCTGTTCCTCCCACTCACAGTCGGCGATCCTCCATGGCCTTTTTATGTACTTTTTGAATAATTTCTGGGGTATTGGCACATTTTGGCCGACCACTGCGCGGATCAATATCTAAGCTATCCCGACTAAACTTGTAGTCTTTTGTCCTTTTGGCAACAGTGGAATATGAAGAAGAGGAGTCCCCGAGAGTGTTCTGAAAGTCGCTATGAATTTCCATTGCTTTCATGCCTTTCTGTAACAAGTATTGTAGCACTGCTCGAATGTAAATTTTTTCAATCTTGACAAATCACTACACGGGAACAACAACAGAGAGGCGCCCGCACCACAGATCTCTTCCCAGAATACTGACACGTTACGTATTTACTCATAAAATAATAAATATCTATACAAAAATTTCCTCTTCATCAGCTCAATCCACAACAGAAATACTAGGGGTAATAATAAACTTCTTGTCCCACACCATCGCACGGAAATCTATCACAAATCTTTTCATGTTACAGCATGCCGTCTGTGGAACTCTCTCCCAGATGACATAAAAAACTCTTCATCAACAACAACATTTAGAAGAGCACTTCACAAGTTCATTTTCCTCAGGTACTTAACTTAACCAGTATGACCTCCGTCATTCCACTCAGCTGCTATACAGATCACTGTGTCTACTTTTTTTTACCCTCCTTTTTTGTTTTGTCATCTCAAGCGGTAGGAGTTTGCATCATTATTTTTAGAAATATTCACGCTTCTCATTACTCCGTATGTGTTGTCAATGTATTTAATTTTTCCATTTCAGTTTCAGTAACTTAATAATATGTATACTATGTAAAAATGATTCTTACAATGTCATGTATCATTCCTCTAATTAAAAGGGTTTTCGCAGGTTTTTCACACCCCCCTTCTCTTCGTGGGTGTTTTTCCTGCGTGGGTTTTTACTAGTTGAGCAATGCCACGCTCTCCCTAGCTTTTCCCACAAACCTCATTCTTTGCTTAGACTTTCCTCATTTTATTGTACTCTATCTTCACTGTCATTTAATTTGAGTATATGTAGGTGTATTCTTAATTTACATATGTATATGTATGTATGTATGGGTGTATATGTGCGTACTTATGTTTGTATTTATGTATGTGTATGAATGCATGTATGTATGTTTATGTGTGTATATCTATGTGTGTGTGGATATGTATGTATATGTGTAGGTATGTGTATGAATATAGGTATGTATGTGTGTGTATGTGTGTGTCTATATATATACAGGTATGTATATACTTTTTTCTTTTCGATGTGCAAATATGTGCTAAATGAATTGATGTCTGTCTATATGCATGTATGTGTACATATGAATGTAACTATAAGTTTGATGGCTAATATAATATGTATACGACGATGGGTTAAATAGGAGAAGGGACCATTTGGTCTCAATTTCGCCCAAATAAAGACCACTATCTATCTATCTATCTATCATAAAGGATTACTACTTGGGTGACTCATTGTGCTAGCGCTGACATCTGGTGGCGATTCCGAGAACCTTGCGACTACCCTCGTGTGAACGCGTGTCCATGCATGCTAGTCAGAAGCTGCGGCTTCTATACTTATTCTCAGCTTGCATATGTTATGTATTTTTTAACTTATATATCTTTTCATAAATATTATTTTCATCCTTAATTTTTCTCTGCAATCGTAAAATTTACAATGATACGGCTAGGAGATGTTATATAGTATGCGTTACATATGGTCAAGGATGAAATGTGGCCAGTTCGGCTCGTAAATGAATCGTGAAAACAAAAAAGAAGAACACAAAAATGCTTTAAGACTTAGATCGGAACCAAGATAAATAAATAACTGCTTTCACCGGTAACTTTATGAAAATGAAAGAACGGAGCTAGGTAAAAATTAACAGATATGAGAACTTTTCCGCGTGAAATGTATGACGAAACATATTTAAGGCTTCCTGAATGGATTCTAATGGACAAAAGCATATCAATTGCAAAAAGGTTATTTGAAAAATACATTATTTGTAACCATCCTCGTATTCCAATTCCTAACCACCTTCTCCACTAGCTATCCCATGTCCAGAGCATCTAGATAATCGTCCTCTTCGGCATTATCATCTTTATTCGTTTGATTGCGCACGTTTAATTGATTCCGTAATCCACTTAATGTCTCGAAATTTAATCAAAGAGGCTCCTTATTTCCGAATGAAAGGGACAGAGTTAACGTAGAAAAATATAATCGACCAATTTTTTGTATGCCTGAGTAAAAACCAGAGAAAATATTACTGATAAAGAGGGGAACCCAAATTCCAAAGAAACTGCGGGAGATGCCGCAACAGTAACTTTTAACGGAGTCATCCGCTAATGTGCATTTTAATGCAACAATTTCAGAGCGTAAAAATCATTCGCCTTGACTGGGACTCGAACCCAGATCCCTCAATATCCGGTCGAGTGCTTTAGCCACTTAAGCTACCGAGGCGTCCTCTTAAACTCTGAAATTTTGGGGCTTTTAAAGGAACTAGATGTTATGACGAAATACCGTACATACAATGTCACATGCATTCGTAGTCGTGCGCGAGGCGCCACTGTCCACGAGGTTAAAGCCAACTTTAAACACGCATGGTGTTTTCCCTTTTACAAAGGGGAAAAGGGGAAACAAAGGGGAACAAAGGGGAACCCAAGCTGAAAACTTTATCTCCGTTCATCCAAACTTTAGTTTTTTGAGGAATATAAATATGCCACGATTCTTTTCTCGCTCTGTTTTTCTCTCCACCGTCCATTCTCTCTCTAATTAATGAATAATACCTGACTGAGCATATATTTTCCGGATTCTAATCCCTAAAGTAAACCAAGGCATGAATTATTTATTTATGTCTGTATATCTTGAGAATATTTGTTCGCTTAAGTTACGAGAATACGGATACAAGACGAATAAGATAAAAAATACACGAGGACCTCAACACCAGATTACTCTCTAAATTCTTATCCACGTCTCTTTAAAATCCGTCGGAGAAGTTTCAGCTAAATAACAAAGGGATTAAAGCATGTCATTAAGCAACGCATGGTTTTCTTGACGTGGAATTTCACCCGTTTGCAATCAACTGCGCAGGACAAATTCGCCAATATTCGCACTTCGTTAGGTTTTCCGCAGAACACAAATTTAACCTTCAGTACTCGACGAACTAATGGAAATTTGATCCACAGCCAGACCGTGGTGTCACCAAATCCTTTTTCGAGTACACTGATGTGCAAATAACAACAATTCAAATTCGCTGATGCTGTAATTTTACGCTTCCAAAACGAACATTACCGATCGCATAGGAGACTCACGCTTATATTTATTCGATAGACTCGTTAAACGGAAATACATCATGAGAAATCAGGGCACTAGTCATGGATGGCAGAGTAAAAATCAGCGGCAAATCCAAACTACAGTTGGACCTTGATTTACAAACCGCTCAGCATTAGAACTCTTCGATATACGAATGTTTTCATAATTCTTTTTGTCCCTTACACACAAATTTATTCTCGGGATGCGAACTGTGATGCTTTTCTAAGATGCAGGCCGCATTAATGTCAGCAACGCCAGTAAGTGAAATTTGTACTAAAGGGCGTACTTCCAGCGCTACCGTTGAACATGTTCTACATTTCCCGCAATCCACCAAAGGTATACTCAACAAAAATGGAGGTTTTGATATTGAGCTGGATACGGCAGAAGTCACTTTAACTAGCGCAAATTAAGGAATGTCAAAATGAAAGCGTTACCACACGCTGGTCTGGATTAATGACGTACAGGGTTCGTCCGGAAAATAAGTGTACTGAGCTCAGGAAAAAAAAATTATTACACTTTTACATATCTTAAGCTAATATTCCTCAAAATAGGACCCTTGTGAGTCGATACACTTGTTCCAGCGGCGTTCCCATTCCTGGAACGCTCCCGCGAAGGCATCATCGGGAACCTCTCGAAGACTCGTCGTCGACCTCTTCTCTGCCCTCCACGAACATCTTGTGCCACCGAAAGATCATGTTTCTGGACATGGCTGACTCCCCGTAAGCCTGGTTAATCATACCGACAGTTTCGGTAGACGATTTCCCAAGCTTTACCGCAAATTTGATGGAATAACGCTGCTCCAAAAACTTCGGCTTGACGTGGGTCGAGCGTGGAGGTTCGCGTTAACAGAGCTCCTCACTACACCACAGCTCAGAGCCGACTGCCTTTTTCAGCGTCGCTTGCCAACATACCCCCCTCCAATCGCAGCCCGTCAGAGCGGTGCTGGGCGCGCCTGGAGCGGCGGGAAAAAATCAGTACACTTATTTTCCGGACGAACCAACTGAAACTGTACAACTGAAAAGGGGAGTGCATCGCAAAGCATGGTATTTAAAAGCCCAATCTATTATCTTTAAATACGGAAGATTATCACATGAAGAAACCAATTAGAAGGGAGGAATCAGAAGAATTCATTAATTTAAGCTTTTAATTCTTGATTCACCCTGACAGTGCAATTTCACACTTTAGAAAGTGCTGAGGAAACGACAGACAAGAGTCGTCATTTTTTGGATAGGATTTTTTTAACCTCTCGTACCTAACAGGCAAAAAAAGCGACTGATAAAAAAAATCAATCAAAAACATTTACCTAAAAATCCATCCATAAAAAATTGATTTTTTCATTGAATAGAAAATAATTATTATACTGCATTTACTTTGTTAGTCTAGAATTCAAGGTTGGCTTTGGCTGGACAAAGACTGGACACCGCCTCACTTACAGCCCTGGCCAAACAAGGAGCAACCCCACTCTAAGCACTAAAATCAACCCTTCTTCAATCCCTCCATCCCCTCTGCATCCCTCAATTTCTCCAACACACCAATTCTTTTCTTGCCCCTGCCTCGCCTTCCAAATGCCCTCCTTTTCACAGTGAATTTTATAAAAATGTATCAATTCCACCAAATGCATTTTTTATGTTTCCCAACTTTTTAAATCTGGGAACTGAATAATTGCTTGCCCATAAAAAACATGAACAATTAGTTCAGGAAGTTCTCTCGGGTTTCCCACCGGGTCAACGTGGTGTGCACCGACGTTTCGACGGCTAACTCTGCCATCGTCTTCACCCTGAAGACGATGGCAGAGTTAGCCGTCGAAACGTCGGTGCACACCACGCTGACCCGGTGGGAAACCCGAGAGAACTTCCTGAATACAATACGCCGGGAAAAACTGAGATCCTTCATGAACAATTAGGTTTTCAGGCAAAAACCGGGGACCAGAACGTATTCTGTTCTTCGGGCACAATTTCGTTTCCTCTGGCTGAAAACTGGAGTAGTAGGGCTTTACACATCGGTTTTTAAAGAATTATTTTCAAGTTTTCATCAAGATGGTGGAGTTACTATATTCATTTTAATTTGTCGCAATTTTTAGAATTACTTCAGCAGAGCACGCCATTGGTACTGCTGTAACTAATCAATTGGTTGTAACAAATAAAAGAGAAGGACATTGTGCTGGAGAGAGTTAGGCTGGATTCTCCTGCAAGTAGGAGACATGCCTCGATGGTCGACTTGCTCATGAGTCGGAGCTAATTTTAAAACATCCTGTCTTTGTTAAATTTATTTCTTTTATATTACTTAATCTATGTTCTTGTCTATCTATCTATCAATGTATGTATCAATGCAAGATTGAAATTATTAAATAAATTCAGATCCGTATGTTTTAGCACCGAGGTCTCGCAAATTATTCGTACTCCTACATACATTGGTCGCTTGGATCATGCATATAAAATTCGGGAAATAGATGCCAGAACTAGCCGACTCAAGGACTCCTTCTTCCCACGGACAATACGGGATAGCAACTGCAGGGTTATACATAGCAAAAATTCCACTTGCCACCCTCAGCGTCTAAAAAATAATTAGTTCTATTTAAATGCATGCTCTTCCACTAACCTTATGTGTTTTGTTATAATAACCCATTCTTTCCGAATGACCTCATTCGTGTTCTGTTCATCTGTTTTTAAGTTTCCCTTTCAGTCCCTCGTCCCTCTCCGCGGGGGGAAATCCCTGCTACCTACAACGTTGGGTCGCATTCCCTGCCTTTTACAGACTCTTTGGGGGTAGAGTGTTTCGTGGTGCACTTTCATGTGGTAGTGATGTTTCAATTTCTTGCTTGTTGTGTCCTGGCTTGCGTGTTGTAGGATGGCTTTCGTGCTGCATCATGGGGTGCAGTTTTTTAGTTGTGTTGCGGTATATAGTATGTGTTTGCATGAGTATTGGATGAAGGGATTTTTGCATGAGTGTGTGCGCTGCTGTGGGTGTGATTTTCCGTGTTGTTTTTTTGCATGTGGTATTTTTCCTTTTTACGGTTGGTGACCTAACACCCCCCGCCACACGACCTTGCGGCGGCTTGCGGGGTTTTATGTAGATGTAGATGTATGTTTTAATAGCATCGCTGGACCTAAAAATACAGTAATTAATCACACAGAAGTTTGGTTTGATGCGTGGTAATAATAAGGCCAACACTATCTTAGTCTTGTGAAATGCACACATTAAGTAACAAAGAGACGAAGTCCTTTCGTCATGGTTTTCCAAACAAATTTGATCGCCACACAATTGCTGTATGCGTTGAGTGAAGCTGGTGAAGCCAGAGTTGGAGTTGGACACCTGGACCTGGATTTGAACCCGGGTATTGCCGAGCGTCTGACCATGAGGCTATCACACAAGGATCCACATTTAAGTTAATAGTTAACTGGACCAATTTATACGAGAAATATTCACAATATTCAAACGTAAATGATTAATACGTGTTTTATCTAATGTTCTTCAGATTGGCGTTCCTCTTCACGCAAAATACTCTTCAATTTCCGCAAACAATACCAAAACCATGATTTCCAGAAAGTTGTCACCACAATCGCGGTAACAGTTCTCCTTTCCGCCCGTCTACTTTTCTCCAGCAGGGAACCTTGCGAATAAGAGAAAACGATAAGGGAAGAATACGACAAAAAGTTTCGGTAATGAAAAGCAACGATTGTCGACGTCTTTCACCATATTACGGGGTACGCATGAATTTCAGCAACTAGGAAAAGCAATTTAATCAGACATGTGGTTATTAAATTAGAAAAGGAGCAACGAAATACATCTAGGTGAGTTCAAAGGTAATCAAATTTTATTACTTCATTATTTAGATGCTCGATAATGCAAATTTCACGCATCAAGTTCGGCCAAGTATGACTAGCATGAAAATAGGAGGGAATCGAGATGTTGCGGTGGCTAGGGAACTGGCTTCCCACCCAGAGGGCCCGGGTTCAAATCCCGGCGGTGTTGAATGCTTTTCAGAGGTATCTCGATCCCTACTTGAGGTGCTTTGTGGAGGGCACTTTGAGTGAGTACGCCGTCCGTCGGATTGGACGTTAAGCTGCGGACTCCTTGGCGCCTTTCGTAATGCCGACGCCAGGTTTCTCTCCGCCCTTCATCCTTTCCTGTCCATCCCCTATGGCGCAAATGGCCTCAGCTGTCGGTCGCCTCCCCTCAAAACTACTACTATGAAAATAGGAGGGCAAAGCACCGCAAACCGCCAAGAGAGAGACGAACAACGCTTCTATTGTGACTTCAAACAATGCTCTCCAAATAAACAAATATTCGCTAAATTGCTTTTATGTTATATGTAATCGCCAATATCGAAAGAAAAAAAATCAGAAAAGATACGGCATCCTGTTTATTCCTCGGCGCTTGCGTATTACAACTCCTGCTTTAGCTAGAAACTAGAAAGATTTTCAAAGGTCACCTTCAGCTGGATATGTATCGTCGTGCGAGCAGGAAATGTTTTTCCGAGGGCACATAAAAGATAATGGTTAAGTATTTTATAGACAATATCCCAAGCGTCGAGCTTTACACTGGCTATAGAGCGATCAACTTTTTAATTCCGAGCAAAAACTCGACCACCGGCATGAATTAACGCCAAGGGCCAAAGCAAACTACATTGCTATATGCCTACATAAACGCGGATTCATGTTCATCCCAGGAACCATTCTATTTTCTCTCTTAATTATACTTTCCTTATGAGTATCCAACCTTTATTTACGTTGCGGTTGGGATTTTAAGAGCGTAATCACCGACATATGAACTTCAAGTTAACAATGTGCGCGTTTACGGGGAATTTAGAAAATTTTCTTTGTTTTTGGAGATTTAATTAGTTGGGGAAACTGCTATCCAATTTGTTACCACTTGTTCACTAAATATGTACAAAATCTTAAATCCAGCCTTTTCAGCGATTAATTAAAACGGTTCTTCATCACTTTGATGAAGAATGTGCCCCCCCCCCCAAATACACTACTCACATTTTTGGGTCACGCTCACCCGTGATTCTTGTTTACCTGTACATAAATTAAGTTAGTTTCGTGAAAAAAATAACAAACTTTTTGACAACATCAATATCATATTTTCACTCATTAATTAGAATAAAAATTATGATGCGCTACATCACAATGATATCCAATGACGCATTTTAATATCGTTATGGCGTATAAGTCGTTAGCATATTCAATTAAAAGCACAGAGTAAAAACGGACGAAAATGTAAAAAACGTAATTTTTCTCAATTAATTTTTTCTGGTTGCTATAAGTCCAATCTCCTCTATTTTCATGCTAGTTACTACCACATGGAAATGTATTTCTTTTGATAATATGTAGTATGATATCATAAGGGAGAACTGCAGTGATACGTTTCATGAGTAGTCAGAAGGGATGGAGATAGCTGCGCCATCAACCGATAGTTTTCAAAATGAAACGATGAGAATATAGAGAAAAATAATGAGGTGAAGTTTCACGTATTCTCTCGAACTTTAATCACCCTAAAATAAAAAAAATGAGCAAGAGGTCGAAATATATCATTTGCAGAATAAAAAATTACATCAGTTCATGAAAGCACTCCAAAGCCGTTTTCTTTTGACCATCGAAGATTTGCCAATATGGTCCAAATAATCATAACTTTTCGGCTGCAAAAATATGTATTTTTTCTTAAATCTTATCAAGAATCGAGTTTTATCCAAACACATTAAGTTATTTTTTTCCCAGAATATCAAAGGATATAATAAAAAACATTTGGGCAATGCAAGTGCTGTGAACAATGATAGATCGGTGGAACGGGAAATAAGTGCTAAATACGTCTTTGATTTCTAAATCCTTATATCATATTACATAAACAGCAAATTAATTTAAACGCCTCATAAGTCCTTCCAACCTTTGTATTTCGTGCCTACCTTTTGTATTTCAATAAATAAAACGCACCGATGGCAAAGTTTTGAACGTGACCTGTTCGACCCGACATTATGTGTCTGAAATAATGTTTCCGTAGAAGACCTTGCTTCTGGTCCATTATAAAAATGAGAAAGAAACTTATCTGCCAAAATGGTCGATTAGTTTCGATAAAAATTAATTATACTGAGTAAAGTATTTCATGACTCAAGTTACTATAATATATCATCTCGCACTTACAATGCTCGAAAAGCATCCTTAAGGATACAAGGGCATAAATCGCGCTGTTTACAAATTTCTAACTTTCGTTTCCGATGGAAGGCATTTTCTCTTCCACATTGTCTGATTCAGATACCCCCAATTCTCTCTGACTTATTACTCATCCGATTTTTCTTGGTTTATGATACAGGGTGCAGCAGCTTGAATTCCTTCTTTGAAAGCGTTTTGCATTTGAAAAAAGTAAGTTACGAAGTCGCACCCTGTATTGTCAACTGTTAAATTAAAAAACCACTAAATATTTAAGTTTTAATACTTGTTCTATGCCGCTGTTTTTGATGTGTAGTTTACAATTGATTGAGCCTTTCCAGAATACATTTTTTTTTGTTCTTCCTGATAATCTTTCCGCATAGAATGCATTACATTTCTTGAATAGTCGTCAGATGAAAATTAAATGATTCCGGCAGTTGTCGAGAACAGTAGTGGTGGTAATGTCTTCCCGCAGTTCTCCACAGGAGAGAGGGATTATGAAACGTGAGCAGGGTGGGTGAGAGAGAGAGGAGAGCTGTCGACGTTGAGGGACGGAGTAGCACACGACACGCGACTCATTCGCCCGCCGGCTGAGGCCCGGGGAACGACGAGCCGCCGGCGATGGGCAGCGCGGCGGGCGGGAAAGGGGAGAAGGTTGGAGCCGAGGGAGAGAGAGCGTTGAAGTGGCCCCGTGAGAAATGAATGGCAAAGAAACGAATGCCCGCCGCGTCACGAGTGAGCAAAAGAGCCCACCGATGGAAAGGTCGCCAATTGAAAAGAAATCACGGAAGCGAGGCAAGAGTGGTGAATTGAGAGTGGCGTGGGATCAAATGTTTGTGTGGGGTTTGGATCATGAATTACGACCAAGAAATAACGGAGTGTATATCGTTTAATTTGCTTGCGCGTTCAACGTGGATGTCATCAGCAGCGTCATTAGTTTACGGCAGCGTTCAATATGTTTTTATCAGCACACATCCATACTTCTAATCGGAGACGTGAGGTAAGAAATACCTTTTGGGATGCGATATTTTCCTCTGCATGGCATAAGGAGAGCATATAGTATTTATAAGCCCGCACATGTTGCAAACGGAAAGTGAAGATCGGAATGCGAAGCAAGAGCCGAATGAAACAGGAGGACAGGGAACGAGGAGAGAGAGAAAACAAAAACTCACGAGGGAACATTTTAGTGACGAATTACAGAAAAACAAAGAGAGGCGGTGATTGGATTAAAGGTAATGAGAGACCGACCAAATGAACTAAGTGCACTCGAAATGAAATTGAAATATAAGAAAGAAGAGAACACAAGGGAAGAGAAGTGAGGGAAGGAGTGGAGGGGATTTCAGGAAAATGTGTGATCATGTCGTCCCTCTATTCACGAAGAATAAGAAAATATGGAAAATGGAGCTGCGATAAATTGAGACCTCCATTACGTTTTCGAATTGCAAATAGGAATGTTTCATAAATTATGCGTACTTCACACAAAAAAATACATTCAGAGAAAACCCTTCTCATTATATTTTGGGTAATAAAAAAGTATGATAAATCACACGCTGCAAAAAAACCGGGATTACGGGTATCATTGTAGATCATAGCTAACGAAAACCTCAATTTGAAAAAGACCGGAGTCTTCCATTGAACGCGGATGCAACGGGACCGCAAAAGCTCCTCGCGTATCAACAGAATATTGGATCACCTCATGGGAAACAACTCCGGTGTCCTACATGTACTTAATGAATTGTATTAATGTCAAAATCAGCCCTCATAATATATTGAATATATTCAATACCAGCTTGGTTTTATAATTACAATTTTCACTTGAAAAGGGACACGTCACATCGGATGAAAAATCCATTTCGTGATACATATTTCATACGAAAATAGAATTGAATGATAAGAGCTTTACAACTGCGAAAGAAGAGGCGGTGGGTGGGGGGGAGTGACAAACTAGATTGCGGGGAGAAGTGATACGGAAGAGGAAAAATCTGCGCAGCGGGACCCAAAGAGCAGAGAGCGGGGGGGCGGGGGGGAATAAAAAAGAAAGGCAGGGCCGGGACTACTTCGGTCCCTCATTCCTAATGGTAATAAAACGAGGGGAGCTGCGGGGAGAATGTTCATTTTTGCCCGTTCCCAAGGACGAGGGGTCTCCGAGCGTGTGTGTGTGTGGGGGGGTGGGGGGTGGGGGGAAGGGACGGGGGGGGGCTCCCGTCGCCCTTCGTTTTGTTAACCACTCGAGTGCAATGTATCCCTTAGCCCAGCATCCCCTTCGCGAAACAACCCTCTCGTTTCCCGTCCCACTCCCCTCCCCTCCCCCCCGCGCCTCTTTCCACGCTTATCCAGTGCCCATTACGCGTCCTCCAATGCCTCGGCACACACACACACACACTGCCCCTCCCCCAACCCTCTCGTTTCCCGTCCAATAACACAGCCGGTCAGCCGGTGGACGAGCGTGTGCGTGCGTGGAGGGGTTGGGGGAAGTGGGGGGGTGGAAGTGGGGGGAGGGGGAAAGGGGTGGAGCGCCTGTGTTTCCTCTTTGGGAAGTGTGCTAGCACCCTCACCCCACCGCCAGGGAGAGAGAGAGAGGAGTGAGAGTAATACAACCTAAAAAATATAAAGGACGGGAGGGAGGGGAATGTGAGCGGAGGATGGGAAAAAATTGAAGAGGGAGAAAAAAGTTATTTTTTTCCAAATCCCGTTTGAATGAAATTTGCGACGAAAATTTTGTTGGACTCATTTTATGCTTTCTCCTTTTCATTCACTCCTCCTCCTCCTCTGTTTCTTCCGCACCTTCATTCTTTTTCCATTCCCTTCCTCAACACCGAATTCGTGTTCGTCCAGCAGTCGAGGTGACAATATTCCTCCAATTTTTTCTCTCCTTCCGTTTGATTGGTTTTTCTCCTCGGCATAGATTACGGCCGTCGGATTCCCATGCCGGTCCTCATGTGCGACGTCACCGTCAAACGGCGACTCGTTTCGTGGAAACGCGCCAAAAATTGATGTTTTTCAACCGCACGTCGTATTACCTGAAGCCATTCATGCGGCAAAGGGACCCTCAAAGGCTGCTTTGCCAAGCAACGAAAAGAATATCCGGGCCCGCGATAGTTTTATTGCAAAGCATGTTGAAATCATTTGGCTTCCACTAATTTGACTCGCATCACAGCGATGCTTCTGAAAATATTTATGAAGATTTTTTCGTATCCACGATTCCTTTAATACAAGCTAATTCATTATGACCAAATGTGAAATGCAATCCAATCATAGGTGAATTAAAAATCAAAAGCTCAATTCATTCCAAACTTTGGTCAATGTGAAATTAACTGATTTGATGAAGGTTAAATTCGTTTTCGGTCAATCATTTTTGATTCTTCAAAGATAATTAAATTGAAATAAATCAATTACACTTGCACGATTTTTGAAACTGCTATCGATTTTCCGTTTCGTCGGTAGTTAGTCAATATATATTATTATTTTCATTAACATATAACTCGAAAAGGATTCAAGATAAACTATCATGAGGCACTGGGTGTTAAAACGTTCGAGCGTAGGAGCTGAACATCGGCGTCGACCTCCGTACATTTTGGGTGAATTGTTTCTGCTATGCTCTGAAAATGTCATCAAGCAGAACAAATAATGGCACGAATAAATGCAACACAAAAACTAGTTTTGTTTAATTACATCGAATCGAATTAGAGTTGAGTCTGCGAAGAATTAATCGGGAAAAACAATGAATCCCATACAAAATTTAACGAACATGGGATAATGATTTTTATTGCACAACTTAGCCATTAGTGTAATGTATAAATGCGGTAGCATTGGGGCAGAAGTACTGAGGTAGTATTGCACGTTATATCTTAAAATCACAAGATGAAAAGGAAGCTCTTGTTAATTACGGTACAATTGAATAATGGCTTTCACGGCGTATTTTGGTAGTCAATGTTGGTTTTTGATCATTCTTCACTTTTAGGGGAAAGATACAATCAAGACCAAATTACCTTACAAATTTCATTAACATTGCTCATTATAAAAAGTAAAATACTTCCGCAAAGAGTCTACTTAATACCCCGCAAGCCGCCGAAAGGGCGTGTGGCGGGGGGTGTTATGACACCACCTGTAATTGAGAAAGAAAAAATACCGCAAACAAAAGCCACAATTTTATACAGTCCACAAACAAAACATGGTATATAGTATATTCATGCAAGAACACTTACACCTCATACACTTGCAAACATACAAACTACCAACTAACATACACATGCACCTAACAAAGACAGCTGATATATTTGCAATGTTTAATTTTGTTCCGACTTGTAAATTAAATGTTTTCAATATTTCTGAAGTTACTTCGGTTTTTTACTATTGTGATTCCTAATTGTTCGGGGAAAGAATGAGTATTTGCATCTATCTGTACCGGAATCTATCTCCCTTATTTTATCTGTGTGGTCTGATCTGCCTGCGTAGTTTGTAATGCTGTGTCGAAAATACTGTGAAAAAATCGTTCGTTTTTTTCCGAGTATTTTGAAGCAGTTTGATTTTGCCGTCAATAGTTTTAGAAATTTAATTTTAATTTAGAATCAAAAACGCAGAAATCATGCATTTGATGAGGTGATGCGACGTCCATAAGTTGGACACACTGCATACCTTGAAGTTAATGGGCTTTAATGGCGCAGTGAAGTGCGATGAAGTGTCGATTCGGGTGAATCAACCCCTCTTAGAGTCAGTCCTAAATCAGACAAAGCACACGTTTCCAACCAATGCCAGAGCGAACACCAAGAAATCAGCGAGCGGCAGTTATCAAAATTATTTCCATTTAAATGTCAATCCATTAACAAGGAAAGCAAAGAATTTTACCACAAAGTTAAATGAAAATAAAATCACATTAACAAAGACATGTTTACATGGATCGTTAAAACCCAAATTCCACCTGGTAAACATTTTGGCAGAGCGGCGTAGAAATAGCAAAAGTATGACAGAAGAAATACCTATTTGAACTAAAGCTTTGGCATACCACTCGTGCAATATGGCCTACACCAATGGCCCATCAACACGTCGCTCATAGAACGCTGCATTTCCTAATTGTCATCGCGTTGTTAATAAAACGTGGCAAGCATGAAAATGTTTAGTATGTAACCGGACGCTGCTGCCATCTTCCCACTAGCATCAAAAAAGATTTGTTTATGAATTAACGCCATCGACAGGCCATTAGAATACGGCAGTATTTCTAACTAAAGAACTTAAATCAAATGGTCAATGAAAGTGAAGAGCGCATAATATTAATTCGCAACTAATTTTTTTAACGTACTCCCAGAATCATTGATTCTAACAACTTCTATTGACTATTAATTATTTCTGTTTATTTTTTACCAACAAGGTACTCGCTGTAGATTTATCATTAACAGAAATCGACTTAAATTTGCTACCAGAATATTATAACACATTAATTATGGTAAAGGTACATCTGCTGCGTTATTTAAACCACATAAGATATTATTAGTCTAATATTCAGGGACGTCACTTTACGACGAACCTCCTGGCATTGTAATCAACTGCGCTTTCATAAGACTACCAACCTCCACGTTCCATTTTCCTAGTCCCGCTGAAAATTTCACTAAGCGTTTGAGCGTTCTACAAAGCCGAAACAACCAACTTTTCAAAGAAATATTCTTCGTATTCCCTCATTGATCCCGACAAATAAGGTGACGAAATATTGCCGTCGGCGCGGACATATTTGACGACTCGAACGCAGGTTGATTTGAAATGCAACTGTGCACGAAGGACAACCAAACTGCATGGCAGTCTTCCAGCGTCAAAATCAATCATTGTTTTCAAGAATATTTGTCCATTGCTGGTGTAAGTCAGACTCAGAATTCTAATCGCTTTTTTCATTGTTTCAACTTCTTAAGTGTTTGTTCATTTTTAAAGTCAACTTTAAGAGGGCTTAATTCGTTGAATTCTTTGAATTAGACTAAATATAACGCTCAACATTTTAATTATTTCATTGTTTCTGTCGCTACCACTTTGGCTAATATTAATTAGAGCTAAACAGCACCCGGAAATGAAGAGGCGCGGAGGTAAAGAATTCTTGGGAAGTGGAATTAGGAAGAGAATCACTCTCTAAGGATGTGAGGGAAACTGAGGCAGAGACCGCGCAGTTGTTACCTGCCGATAGGATTATGCTTGTAAGATATTATTTGTTCCTAAAAAAGAGGTACTTCGATTCGTGGTGACTAACACCTTCATGGCAAGAGCCATAAACGACAACTTGCCTCATTTCAATCATTGAAATTAGAAAGCATTATCACCCGGCCTTCTTTCGCTTAACTTTGTACGACTCGCACTTTCGTTAACGCTTTGGCCTTTCTACGTAATTCGGATTCTTAACCCAAGAATGAACATCAATTCAGCCTTGTGCGACTCAAAGTCTGAGACGCATTCAGCTGCTTTTATTGACTTCACCAAAGTTAATCCAAACCGAACTCTTATCAACTACATCCTTTCCAGGACAAAGGATGAACGTGTAAACGCCCCTCGATTTGACAAAGGCATCCAATCACAACTAGGGCTTTCGTCCAATGTATAAGTATAACATGCGAAAATACATCCCTACCTTTGAAAAACCGATTGCTTTCGAACTTTTCCAAGAAACATTAAATCCGTGTGTTGTTTTAGAGGCATGCAACCGGAAACTCTCCATGTCTTTTAGTTATTAATTCACCCCCTACCTAGTCTGCATGATCACGAAAACCCAATTCAATCATGTCATGATCCGCTGCATGCAGGAAATAGCCCTCGAATGCTAAAAATATCCGATTCAACAGCACATTTTGCATTTTAAAATTCATGAAAAAATGATTGAAAAAGTTGTCAACAGAAGGCGGAGGCATGCAAAATCCCTCTGCAATGCAAATGGTTTGGTTGACTGGGTACCTTTTCAAAAACACAAAAGGCAAACTTTAAAAGCAAACAGTTCCTTTGAACCGAAAGCGTAGCAAACATAGCTACATTTAGCTTGATTTGCGATTCTCATTCATTCTCTCACGCCTTGTAGAGTCGTTTAAAACGATAAATTTCGGTTAAAAAATCAATAGCAACCCGTTAAAGCCAGAAATCGTCTCATTCAATTACATGCATGCACGCATGCATTTTTCGGTACGAAGTAAATTATAACACACTTCTCTTATGCAATGCTGTCACTCAGGTGTACCACTTAAAATATTAGTTTTTCATCGTTTTTCTTAACAGCGCTACCTGGGACATATATAATTTCTTTGCATATTTAAACAGCTTACCTTATTATTTCTACCACAGTACACTGAATTTGCGAATTACAATAGTCCGCGCAGCAGGGATTAGTTCGGCGTTTTTGCTACAAAAAATGCATCACCATGCAATAATTTTCCATTATATAGCATAAACTAATCTTTCACTTTGGTCTTTAACTTGATGATCTCTTGTTCCATTAGAGGAGACTAGATTTGAGAGAAACCCGAATTAAAAAGTTTTTGATGACGCGGATGAATAAGAAGAGATTTGTTGGTGTGAATATAGGCTCGCAGATGAACTGATCTGTTCGAGGATGTGGTACAGCGGTCTCTAAAATAAGCGAGAGGAGGACAGAACAAACAGATGCTTAGTTCACACCTCAGGAGTCGAGAAACCTCAAGCACCAGAGATAATATATAGAGGGAAGTGAAAAGGTCTCAGGGCTTCCAGTTCAACTCAATTTTTGAACGAAAAAAACATTTTAGTGTCAATGAAGAGACGAGAAGGCTAAACGTTAAAAATAGAAGTACAACTACGCAATATAATAGCGCAAAAATCGGTTCATGTATCACGTAAGAAAGTAATGATCTGCAAAATTACGCCGTGGTGGGAAGGTGAGGTTAAAGCGCGAATCGCTTCATACAGCAATGTCCCAGTTTTGCACTATACACACGGAAGATAACGATAAAATTTTTATGATAAAGTAAAATCTCACTCATAAGCTGTGTGAAAAAGATAGGCAGTACTGAACAGACGGAAACGCTGATTCTAAGGCACTCGGTTATAAAACCTCAGGAAAAAAATCATGGGGTTAATGGCCAGGGTTAAGCGCAATATAGTATATTGGTCGACGAGGCGGTAATTTTCTGACGTGGGAATAGGGGGGAATTAGATAAAATAACAAGAAACATGCAAAAAAAATGAATGAACGTATTAAACGTAAAATAAAATCAAACGTAAAAATACGCAAAATGGATGTAAAAATTAAGCCCTTGGATAATAGGTAAACGATCGGGAGGGGGGGTTTTCATTAAAGGAAGGCCTTCTTCGAGCGGGCGTGAATGGAACGTCAGTGCACTTGTTCTCGGGCCGCCACCCTGTTCCTCCGGAGTGTGGCTGTAATCGCTGTTTGCACTGGGATGGAAACCGACCATAAAGTAAGGGCTCTCTGGGATAGGTTTGCATGTTCGACGAGAGAGGGCGAGACCGGGTGTGCGGGGGTGGGGGGAAGGGGGTTGGGGGGGGAGGGAGTTGTTCCGGAGGCATGGTTGGAGGGGCAAGCAACCCTCCTTCCCTCTAGGAGAAGAGTGCCCCGGGGAACCGACTTGAGAAGACGGGAGGGAGAATCCGTTGGGCGGGGATCGAGAAGATGGGAAAAGTGAGATTCCGGGAGTGCGGGGAGAGACGCGGGCGTCGAAGGAGGAGGGACACGGGGTGACATTCGCATAGAAGAGGGAGCGGTCGGGATTCGGGGGGGGGGGGGGCAGTGAGGTAATGGAAACGGGAGGACCAAACGGCAATTGCGGTCGCAGTGGATGTGGACCATGCATACATTGTGGTCGTTGCAATGAGTGACCATCTGCGCCCCGCCCCCCGAAAAACCCCTTCTTAATCGCGGCGGGGCCAATCACATCGCATGCGCATCAAAACCTTTCGGGCGACCTAATTCCCCCCCTCCTCTACCTCACTCCCCCACCCCACCCCCCACTTCCTCCCCTTTCCCCCCCCCCCCAATACCTCGCAAATATCACCTCGTGCCTCCCAAGATTAAAAAAACACGCCACGACAAAGTTTCCAAATATTAATTACCATCAACCGGACTTCAAATCCTCTTCCCCCCCCCCCTTTCCCCATTCGGCCCATCCTCTCGAAGCCACTATTTTTGTGTCCATCTACTCGTATGCTATTTGTTCGAAGGGCCCTAACCCGCTCACTCACTGGCCCAGAGAAAATTGATATTACTTCATTTGAATTAGGACGAGTGTCACCATCAAATTTGTCAACTTTCCGAACGGCTGGTAAATAAATTGGTTTTATCAGGTGCCCGGAGTGAATTCAATTTGATTCAAATTATAGTGTCATTATTATTAAGTACACCGCCAACGAAAACTAATAATTGGGCGTGGCAAACTATCAGCCCAAAACTATTCGGCGATTGGCCCATCGGAATAAATATGTTGGTGAAGTGTCTCAGAATAATGCAAAAATGATAAAAAATACGTCACAAAAGAAATTTTAATCCCTACTAACACTTTCACAGGATTCATTGCTGCGATTCGCCCGCATGGCATTGATTACGACGCACCACTCTTTCACGCGCCGATTTTCCAGCTTGATACACAGAAAAATGCGGAAAGCGTGGAAGGATGTCCACAATTAATTTCAATTAGCATTTCATGCTCAAAGTTACACTAATTTTTTTTAAAAAAGGGTAAAAAGTGTCGAGGGACCCCCCCCCCCCGGTACGTCTCCTTTAACACCCTGGAATTAAAATCAAAGATAGGCCAAAATAATCTATTGTTGTCATAAGAGAATCGCATCATATCGAATGTGAAACATGATGCCGTATTTAGCCTTAGTGGATTATGATGATTTTTTATTCGCCCACAAATGAGTCCCCTCTTTCGAGATCATTATTTAATAATATTTAATATTCCATTCTTTGGAATACTGCCTTGCTGAGGTTTACGGAAAGAACCTTTTTATCTAAACTTAATGGAAATTCTAACGGCTTTTTAAAGCCGACATTCCACTTAAGCGACTCGGATGATGATGGCACAAATGATCAGCGCAAAATATATTCACATATATTTCGCCACCCTGGGCATTAAGCCTGCAATGCATTACGAAATGTATATATTTTTAGCGACACATTCCACTATATGATCCCAATTAAAATATTTTAATGAAAATAAACATGTGGTATTATATTTCCTTCTGCGCCGCATCTTTTAAATGTTTTAATTTATTTTTTGCTGCAACCTTTCTTTTACGATAAAATTTACTCGTCGAGATAATTTTGTAAAACTCTAATACTGCTTCACACTGGATAACTACTATTCTAAAATGGTGGAACTATGAACTATCACATGGAAGGCATTTATTCCAATTATCCGTGGATATCATTTATTCTGGTCGAATACTTTGATTACTGCCTGATTCTCTGTATGTTTATCCATAAAATTTCGCTTTACACCATTGATTTAATGACCTCAACGTAATTCAGGTCACGCAGATAATGAAACTTAACGACTTCAATGTGCCATTTAAGCTGGAAAACACCAGTATCAACTTATTCAGCGGGGAGATAGTGGCGCTAGTTGCTACAGGGAAAATTGCACCTGTATTCTTCTCAGCAATAATTCAATTGAGTTGCATTGCACTAATGTATAATACTAAGGAATTATTTCGGAAAGCTATTGGCAAAGTATCATAGACGCCTACGTCTCCTGTTCATTTTTATACAGGGACATTATATTTTTGTTCTCGGCAGATTATTTTCCCTGCCTAGTAGTATACATTTACTAATTAAAAATGTTTTGAAAGCATCATGTAAATTCAATGTTGAATGGCAGCACCGAAGTTTATGTATATATATATATATATATATATATATATATATATATATATATATATATATATATATATATATTTTTTTTTTAAGTAATCTACCGGTTAAGGTAGGTTTTTGGACTGACACAACTACCAAACAAATATTTTATTACTCCTAACAAAACACAAAATCAATCATCCTACTCTATATCAGGTCCCTCTTCATCTCTGAGTACTTCCTTCCTCCCTTCATCCCGTCCAACAACCCTATCCTGTTCCTTCCCTTTCCTCTTTTGCCCAACATTCTACCCTCTATCACAGACTTCAACATCCCACTGCCGGTCAACACCCCCTTCATCCACTTTTCCTGCCTCCATAGGATTGCTCCCAACAAACCCCTCTCTTCGCCCACCATACCAAGTACTTCCTCATTTGTTTTCTTCTCTGTCCATTTCACCTTCTCCATTCTTCTCCACACCCACATTTCAAAAGCCTCCAATCTACGTCTATCCTCCTGCTTCAATGACCACGTTTCCGCACCGTACATAGCTACGCTCCATATCAAAGTTTTTACGAGTCTTTTCTTAACATCCTTACTCAAAGTCCCTGTCATCAACTCCCTCCTCCTTGTGAAAGCCTCTTTGCCTAGCGCAATTCTTCTCCTTACGTCCCTACTACTTTGACCGTGTTGGTCAAAAACACTACCGAGATACGTAAACTGTTCTACCTGCTCTAGCTTTTGCCCTCCTATTTTAATGTTAAGCTTGGCCTTTTTCTTTCTAGAAAATCGCATAACCTTTGTTTTATTAATATTGATTCTCATCCCATACCTGTCGCACTGAATTTCCAATTCACTAAGCAATGCTTGCAGCCCCTTGGCTGACTGACAAACTAAAGCTTGGTCATCAGCAAACCTAACTGATTTTACGACTTCCCCGCCCACTTTCATTCCTACCTCGAGTTCTTCCCATGCCTCTTTGATCATTTCTTCTGCGTACAGGTTGAATATATATATATATATATATATATATATATATATATATATATATATATATATATATATATGTATATATATATGTATATATATATATAACCTCTAATTATAAACTAATATATATATAAATATATATATATATAACCCGGTTTTCAACATACAAGACATATTTACCTATTTATAAAATTTCAAAATTGACAAATTTTAAATTTGACGGGCTAGTCTTGGGCAACACATTTGGTCCAGAAACGATTTCAGCCTCAGATTCCCGATCTAGCAACAGTTATGCTGCATTGAGTTACATTTACACCGCCTGGTTTGCCACAAACAGCTTCCGAAAGGCACGTAATTAGAAGCATTATCTCACCTCACTGCCCTATCGGCCCCTTTAGCGCAAGGCTTTCTGTCTTAACATCGCCAAATCCATACCCTTCATAGCAGACGCATGTAAGGCCCATCTATTACGACTCCTCTATTTACATCAGGGGCATTCCGCCCCGCCCGTTGCCCTCATTGGTATCCGAACTGCGATCGTCGATGCGTCCAAGTACCAGCCAAATTAATCTCCAAAAAGGTCCGCTGAGCATCCATTTACACACGATCGTTATCTCACATCCTATTTGAATCAGCCAATTATATAATAGCGCACGAAGCACGGCTGCTGACGTCCCCTTTCCTCCCCTCCCCCTCCTCTCGCACGCATTAAAACGTACGTGTAATGCCGAAATCCGGTCTGTTTGCGAATTCCCAGAATTCCGATTGCAGATGAATGCAGGGGTGCACCGATATCGTATTCAACGCCTTCCAACGCCACCTCGCTGAAATCGGACCAGGAATTACAGAAAACGAACTCGACGTACATTTGATGAGGAAATTATTCTCAGTTTAGCAGGAGATAACACGGGCGAGGGAGCGAGAAGTGTTTGACTGTGTTTCCACAGACATCAAAAGGGCAAAGTTAAATGTTATTTGTCGGGTGGGCATGTATCTCCATCCCGATCTCCACAGCCGAGAACAAACGGCCCAAGCCACCCACACATGCTGATAGAGAGTCCCCCGCCATGATCCGGTTCATAAAACAGGAAGGGACTGAATAGCTCTAGATATAGATAGCGGGGTCTTTTTCTCGCGGCATATTAAGTATTCATTGTGCACCGAATGGGGATAACATTAAGCATTTGAGAAATAATAGACTCCTATGTAATACATTTTCAACAGAGATAAACACGATCAGGATATTAATTACACTCTCAGGGAGATAGATAGTCACTGCCCATGTACAATCAATCTTACTTTGTCCCTTGCATGAGGAAAAGTTATAACGATTTAATATATGGTGCTTTGTCCTAACAGAATAAGTATTTTTCGAAAACATAGTTCCCCCTCATTATGCGCCGATGAAAAATACCCAATGCATTTGGTGAGAACGCATATCGAATTTAGTGCGAACAAATAGAATTTGTCTTCGAGAGCACATATGCAATACTTGACCGAATACGATGGCCCGAATAAGATAACAACTTCCACACCAGCATTCCAGCGAGCGTCCGCAGGTCGAAGGTCATCCGAAGGAAAATCATGCGAGCCAAAACAGCTCAATAATAGAACATATATGGCTATACAATTATTGAATGATCTGAGGTGGGACCATCTGAAAACACGAAGATTAAACGCTATTTTGAGGTGAAATGTAAAGGCATCCTTTGTTGGACGTTACTGTTGGCATTCATGCCCATCACTACGCCTTGAGATGGATAATACACGTAGCAACGGAAATTAAAAACATCAAATGCCGAAAGGGCAACTACAACGAGACATTTTTAAACGAGCGAAACACAGCATAAGGAAACACTGTTATGTTAAAAGACACCACTTTATTCGTGATTGATCCCTTGAAACACCTTTTGAGGGTGCTTAGGGAGTATTAGGGCCAAGAAAAAGGAAATAATTCAATATGGAATCATAGGTACGCCACGTCACACTGATGTAACAAATAAAATGTACGGCGCAAATAATATAAACATCAGAGGGAATTGAATGGCGTAGCAGTGTGTCTACTGTAGACATTAAGTAGACGGGTATTTCCACTCCCTCATTTATCCTGTCAGTCAAAATCCCACTCTACGCGGAATGCGTATTCACGAGGAAGCTGCGGGAAAACATTTTTGCTGAAAACCGGATCTTAGCTGACCAATGGACAGACTTGAAGTTAAATAACTTTTACGGCAAAAGTGGCGCCGGCAAAATAATTTCTAAAACTCGTATGTGCCTCACAGGAAACCCAGTAAATAAGTGGGGGCATTCTCTCAGCGTATTTTCTCGCTCTTTGTTTTATTCCTACAGGGGTCTCCTCCGTGTACGAGTGTAATCCTCTTATTGGCGATCCCATGGCCATAAAATTCTACTCTTTCAATCAGCGATAGATTAAAGATCATCTCGAGCCAACTCTGAAGTAATACGTCGACATTATGCCACTCATGCAAGGGCGACAAACGATTATTGTTCATCATCATTGGGAAACAGCCATTACCATTCCGTTTAATGAGTTCTTCCCTTCGGCATATTCTAGCTCCCATAAGGTACAAATGTGTCTTATGCCATTAAATTGCGTGCATTTGCCATGCACAAAAATAATGAAACGAAATACACAAAGTAATGCGTCTTACAGAAGGCAAATTGATGTCGAGCCCAACGGGATAAAAGTAACTTACTTAGGCCAATGAATTCTACTCTCGGGATGACCTCAAATTACGCTATTACTTATTGCTCCGCTCTTCCATATTTTCATAGCTGGCATCACTAGTGGTGGTGTCTGTAATTCTTTTCGATTCCCAACGATGCCACAGTTCTTTCTACCGATTGCTTGTGGTCAGATGTATTCCTATTTCCTTCAACAACCTGTATTATTTAATTATGTAATTCTTGCGGAAAGCTCGATTTCGTACTTACTACTGCTGTCCGGTAGCACAGGGCGAGGCTTGCAGTTGACTGGAGGAAAACATAAGAAGTTTGGCTGGTCACATTGACGCTCACAGAATAAATTTGGTTAACCATCAACTAGATGGAAGCGCTCAAATTATGTTTCCAAATCTTATTGAATTTTGCAAAACAAATATCGAGTCATGCAAGTTCGCATTCATAATGTAAACACAAGTACAATATGGAGGAGGCAATAGGCAGCCAGCCATGTGATTGACGATAAGTAGAAAAGCAAAACGCCATTGAAAAGGAATGAGCAATTCATACCAAATCTGAAGTCCATTCAAGATGGTTTTCTACCACCGATGAGATTCCCCAATCTAATTGGCGAGTGAGGACACGTATGAAGGGGTTAGCGTCCTAGGACGAAGGACGCGAAGGGCTTCTGCGATTTCTCCAAGCTTTTCGGCAAGCACACAATGGGCCAACGCCCTCGGTATGAAGCAACTTTACAAAGGGTCAACTGAGAAATATTTTTTCAATCATAACTAAATAGTTAAATTAAATAGTTCCAAAGGAAAATTGCCCTAATTATGAATAAAAAAGAAAATCCAAAAATCATTGATGCCGCGTGGCACAGAGAAGAGAAGATGAGAATGAAAAATCAACTAAACAGCCACCCAAACAGTATCAACGGGTTATTTACAATACACATACTTATAATTTTAACCTACCGTATACAAATCCCGGGATTTTATTTTTAAAATTCAGAGAGTTAACGACAGCACACAATCCTATAGGATTTCCAATGAAATTATGCTACCTCAAAATAGAGGTGATCAAAGTTGCTGAGAGGATATAGGTATCCGAGGACTCGACGGGGCCCCCACTGATTGCCAAGAAGCAAGCTACCCAAATTCTACGGGGACCCTCGGCCCCTTTCCCGGCAGTTTCGAGTATTCTCCAACTCTCGGTCCGCCAGCTTTATCTCGAAGCGACGAATCAAGGAACGTTGACTGATATTTATAGCATCGTTCACATGACTCTCGTGTCGGTCCAGAGCAACGTTTATCGGTGGTAAAAAATATTCCCAGAGGGTCGAGAAGATGTGAACGACGAAGAGCGTGCCGGACGCCCGAGCACGTCAACGGCAGACGAAAACATTAATGAAGTGAAGAAAATAGTACTGGCCAATCGTCGATCCACCGTTAGAGAAGTTGCTGAGAGCCCATATCATACCAAAAATGGCTCATTCCATTCGATTTTTACCAATGACTTGGGCATGACAAGGGTCGCCGCGAAACTGGTAGCAAAATCGCTAAATTTCGACAAAAACAGCAACGCATTAACATTGAGGTGAAGGCTCTGTCCGCGACAACCCAAATTTGCTCCAGAGGGTCATAACTGGTGAAAAATCATGGGTTTATGATTATGACTTGGAAACTAAAGCTCAATCACCAATGGAAGCTGCAGCACGAGCCAAGATCGAAAAATCAAGCGCGCAAAGTTATGTCGAATATGAAAGTTTTGCTTACAGTTTCCTTCGATTGCAGGGGCGTGGTGCATCATGAGTTCCTCCCACATGATAGAGCGGTAAATAAGGAAAATTACCATCAAGTTATGCGCAATTTGCCGGAAGCAAACCACCACAACGCCCGGATTTGTGGAAGAACAAAAGTTGGCTTTTGTACCATGACAACGCACCTGCTCACGCATCGTTACTTGTGCGCGAATTTTTGGCCAAAAACAACACACTAATGATGCCGCAGGCACCGTATTTCCCAGATCTGGCCCCCAGTGACTTTTTCTTGTTCCGGAAACTGAAGAGGCCCATGAAAGGACGACGCTATGCTACGACTGACGAGATAAATATTGCATCGAAGGAGGAGCTGAACAAGATGACAAAAAATGATTTTTTGAAGTGCTTCGAGGATTGGAAATAACGTTTACACAAGTGTACAATATGTAATGGGATTACTCTCAACGGGAAAAGTAGATATTTTATGAATAAATAAATAATTTTGAAAAAAACACAACAGTCGCAATACTTTTTGAAAAGACCTCGTATTATATTAAATTCAACAAATCTCATGCAACATATTAACATGGTATGCATGCCTATTAATTCGTGCAATAACTTCCATAAAATGACAGCCGATCATATTTAAGTATGTTGCGCTGAAGTAGGGAATTCCACATAAAAATTGGCTAACTGAAATAAATGGCTCGATACGGATAATTTGGCGCGGGGAGCAGGCAATGCAGCCACCGCATCAATCAAGAGCGGGGCACCAGGAGACGCGATGGAGGAGGGGATTTGAACGCGCGCAGCAGGCGGGCAGTGGGGACGAGACTAGGAGGAGGACGAGGACCCACGACGTGAGGGGCGATCGACGTGCCTGGTGACGGCATTGTGTGAGGCCTTGCCACCGCACTTGGCAGGGAAAACCAGACGGTCGGCTGGTCACGTCTTGACCCCAGGATTTCACCCCCGTGAGGGAGAGAGGGGGCTTCCTCGGTGGCAGAGACTAAAAGGACAAACTGAAGTGCTTCGAAAAGCAAGGTCAAAGGCACCAGGAAATGAAAAATGGAGACCCGGGGTGAATGAACAAACCTTGAACACAACAAATAAAATATTCATAATGGATTGGAAAAAGGTGGCCTGGAGATTAATTCCGTCATTACACGTAATTTCCATTATTCGAGATATTCTCATTTTTCCTTAAAACAGAGACATTATTTTGATCATTTAAAATTAACCCGAAAAATGTTACATGGGTTCTTACAAGAGTCCCATTGAAAGACGTAATTTGGTCGCGTATCTTTGCGACCCATTTTCCACTTCTTGACCTACAAAACTACTCAGGTTCTTTCGTATAAAATACATTTTTATTCGTATTCATTATAAATAAGATATACATGTGTGTACATATACATATATATATATATATTATTATTATTAGGTAATCTACCGGTTAAGGTAGGTTTTTGGATGGATACCACTAACAATAAAATATTTTGTAATTCCTAACAAAGCGCAAAGTATAGCATCCTACTCTACATCAGGTCCCTCTCCATCCCTGGGTAATTCCTTCCTCCCTTCATCGCGTCCAACATCCCTATCATATTCCTTCACTTTCGTCATTTGCCTATCAATCTCCCCTCTATTACCGTCTTCAGCATCTCCACTCCAAATTTTATCCACCCCCACGGCCTTATTTAGTTTCATCTCCCTTAATGACCTTTCTATCTCATCGTCGAGTATACCTGGACCTAAGCTATCTTCCTCTACGTCATGTTCCTTTTCCATGTCTAACTTTGTTGGTCTAAGTTCTCTACTATACAGTTCTTCTATATATTCCTTCCATCCCTCTTATATGCCTTCCATCTCTCTTGGATCCTTCCTGTGTCAACTATTATCTTACTCGCCTTATCTCTAACTGCTAGCATAGATCTCCCTTTCTTACTTCTCGATAAAAATTTAACTTTGCGGTACAGCGCCACAATTTCACCCTTCCTCTGTAGACTTTCCATATCCTCGCACTGCGTCTTCCACCATGCTTCCTTTGCTTTATTTGTTGCCCGCCTCAATTTATTGTTTAACTCTTTGTACTTCCTTCTGCCTAACTCTATGTTTACATCCTTCTATTACCTTCTCTAATCTATCTTCCTAAACATCTCATCCATGATCCATGGTTTCCTTGTGCTTTCCCCATTAATATTTCTCATATTTTCTTTTGCGGCTTTCGATATCTCTTTTTTGATATATTTTTAGTTTTGTCGATAGTACTCAGCTCCTTTTCCTCAATGATGATTTTCTGTATAGCCTGCTAATACTCATTCTTTGTCATTTCTACATTTCATTTCCTAACCCTCAACCCACACCCTATCTTTTTGAATTGGACAGTAAATTTCATGACTACTAAATACCAGTAATGATTAGAGTTGATCACGCTGTACCTAAATCCGTGTCAAAGCATAATATAATCTCAATGATACCTTTCCGATTCATCTGACATTTCCTATTTCTTATTTCTTACTCGCCACCCCTGCCTTATTTTTTTGAAACGGACGCTACATTTCATATCAACTAAATTGTGGTCTGAGTCCGCATCCGCTCCCGGGAAGCGGTGCGAATTTATCACACTGTTCCTAAACCTGTGTCTAACAAGGATATAACCTAGCTGTTACCTTTCTGAGTCACCTGGCATTTTCCATGTATACCTGCGTCTTTTGTGGTGTCTAAACCAGATGTTGGTGATGACTAACCCCTGTCTCCTGCAGAACTCAATCGCTTTCTCCCCACGGTCATTCCTCGTACCTAAACCGTAGTCCCCCACCTCATCACCATCTATTCCTTCGCCTACCGTCGCATTCCAATCCCCCATCACTATTAAAAGTTTCCCTGCAGGAACACACGCGATTATGTCCTCTAATTGATCGTACATCCTATCGACTTCTTCCTCCGTATAGTTGCTCGGTTGCATGTATAACTGAACAATGACTAAGTTCGTCGGTTCTGCTTTTATCTCTTGCAGTAATATTCTATCCGTTGCATGTTCTATGTTGACTACGCTTCTTCCAACCTTGTCATTCAATAACATGACAACCGGTATTATATGCATGGTACATTATGAAAGTAATACTCATGATTTAGTTGTGACGAAACTATCCATGGCAGCGCGGTCCAACCGGTCGAGAAATGTGGTGGAGGGCCTGTCCTTCCAGCGCGGCAGGTCGCCAATTTGCACCTAGCAGTGTGGGCCGCTATTAGATTAGATTGTTCTGATGGATTCTTGCAGGCTCTCGACAGAAATGTATGTACTAAAGTGAAACTAAAACTAACAACGACTTATATTCAATGTGTAAAGGACAAGCGAAGGGAGTCATTGCAAGTTCTATAAAGATCAGAGCGAACATTTCCCTTGAAATGTATTTGCAAGTATGCTCTTCATGTGGAAAGTAAAGTATTAGCAATTCCATTGCGCACTGTGGGAGCGTAAATCACGTCAACACTATTCCAAAGATAATCCGCATTTAGGCTAATTACCATACGACGCCCATCGAGGAGAACGTCTGAATAGTTGAAAGATTATTCCAAAAGAAATTTTTTTATGGAGAGAAATAACTCAGAACCCCCGATAATGAGTGAAACGTAATCCAAGAGGAACGAATCAGCAGTTTGAGACGAGGAAAAGGAACAGTTCTACGATAGAAGAGTGCTCTCTGGGGCGCCTTAGCAATGGAGCGAATAATCCAATGGATCAGAGCGAGCTGATGAGTTTTGGAGAGGGAAGGGCGGGAGGGAGGGGTTGGAGGGAAGGTGCGAGGGAAAAGATTGAGAGGGGGGGACGATGGAGAGGGGGAGTTTGAAAGGAGGAGGAATTGAAGCGCGTGGATCCGAAGGCACGCCGTTAAGAAAATGTGAAACTTGAAGCACAAAAGATCATTTTTAATATTTCTGTCTTTTGCGATTAACCAAAGCAATGAGCAGCACAGTAGGAGGAATTTGTAACTGGAAAAAGGTCATGTGATAGATGAATAAAGTGATAGAAATGGGGTTGAAGAGAGAGATAGATGGAGGTCTCTATTTGGGGAAAATTGAGACCAAATGGTCCCTTCTTCCATTCAACCCATCTTCGTGTACACATTGTATTAGCCATAAAATGTATAATTGCATGCACACATATAAATACACATAGACAGAAAGACATACATTATGCACAGATTTGCGCATCGAAAAAAATATATGCATCCATACATACATATATAAATTAAGTATACACCTTCGCAACATACACATACTCAAGGTAAAAGACAGTGACGAGAGAGATCAATGAAATAGGGAAAGTCTAAGCAAAGAATGAGGTTTTTGGGAAAAGATAGGGAGAGCGTGGCATTGCTCACCTAGTGAAAACCCACGCAGGAAAACACCCACGAAGTGTGAGGGGGTGTGAAAATCCTGCGAAAACCCTATTAATTAGAGGAAAGACATTGTAACAATTATTTTTCACATATTAAACATATAATTATGTTAATGATAAATATAATTTAAATATAAATTAAGAAATTCATTACTTTTACAAAACATGAAGAGTAATGAGAAACATAACATTGACTAAAAATAATGATACAAAATTCAATTGAAAGATGACAAAAGAAAGAGTAAAAGCGGCGATATGTACAGCAGCTGAGTAAAACGAGAGAGGGTGTACTGGTTAAGTTTTATGCCTGAGGAAAATGAATTTTTGAAGTGTTCCATTAAATATTGTTGTGGATTGAGAGTTTTTTATTTAATCTGGGAGAGAGTTCCACAGATGGCATGCTGTAACATGAAAACATTTGTTATAGATTTCCGTGCGATGGTGTGGGACAAGAAGTTTATTGCTATGAGGTATGAGGATGATTAATTATAGTCTAAGAGGATTACAAAAAGGCTAGAATGTGTGGATTGAATTATTCTTCGTGTGTACGCATATCGTTTTCCCGAACTAAAAAAACGCTACAACCAACTATTGCTTCCTGAATTCATCGAGATTTCTTCCGGGAGATACATGGCCAACGACTCATGTTGATTGCTTTCAACGGACAAATTTAAACAGCAACTTTTTTGGTATCTTTGTAGCATGTTTTAGTAATAAGGCACCACAGCACAGCATAAATGTTCTACTGGCGCCTTGGTGTTAAACGAAGCGATGCTATCATGAAGTAACGCGATTAATGAAGTGAGCGAGCAATAAGCGAAGGAAAGATGCGCCGGAGGTGAAGGTCATAAGGTGAGGGAGAGGAGGAGGAAGGAAGAAGGAATCGGAGGTTTGGGTGGGAGGAGATTAAGCAGAGGGAGGAAGTTTAGGTGAAGGAAGGCGAAGGGAGACTCAGGGAGGTAATCGGGTCAAAAGCACTCAAAGAAGGCGGGCAATGGGGGAGTAAGTTCGCAGTTGCATCACGGGAGGCGAGCAAGTTTGGAGTATAGGGAAGCGTGCGAACGCGTGACCTGTTAGCACTTTGCACTGAGTGAACAACTGACCACCTCAAACATGGCGAAGAGTCCAGTTTGTGACCTTTGATATGCATATATATGTGTATAACATCAGCAAAAAAGTATAAATGATTTTTCTCTTTTTGAAAAGTTATCTTGCTCACGTCCACATGGCGTAGAAGTGAATTTCGATGACTGTCCATGATTATCGTAAAACATCCTACTTAGCTGTCATTTGATATGCCCATATTAAGCGTTTGCTGGTAGATATTGATTTTTATATGTTCGTAATAAATCAATTTAAAATAAATATATATATATATATATATATATATATATATATATATATATATATATATATATTGTTCCCATACCTTGTAAAGAAATACAAAAAACTGAAATTGTGGAATATTTGGAATTTTATGACAAATGCGGTGTCACTATTCCGATATCAAATTATTCGCCTAACACGAACATGGGGTCAATTTCATATTTTTTGTAGATGAGATTGCCAAAATAATTGTTTCGACAATAATTTAGAAATTTGTTACATGTAAAGAGCATGCTTACCTAAACTGTTTTTTTATAGAAATAAAATGGAATGAAGTCGAATAGTAATTAAAAGAAATTACAGTTCGTGAAATGGAAAATGTGTAAAAATGCCACGGCGACGAGAAACAAAAGCCGTGAGTGCATCAGTAGCTGCCATTTTTCACAAATGGAAGTTTTTATGTTTAACATTTCAAGCATTTAAATAAACGACTCAAAAGTTTTAAAATGAGCTAAAAATTCCATTGAGAAACTCACAGGGCTGTTACGAATGAACATGAACAAATTAATATAATGATATTTCAATGAAAGGATATTTTAATGAAATGATATTTTATTAAATATTAATATTCGACAAATGAAATAATGGCAATAACTGCAGTTAACATGAATGACAATCAAGACAACGCTGGTTTAAACACGAAAAAAATTATCACAGTAAATTCTTTGAAATGAATGCTATTAGTTATGTCATTGAGTTTTTGAAACCGACGATAATCTTTGAATCGAAATTAAATATTCTAGAGTAAGCACTTAACTATGAGGATAGAACAAGAATAATTCTCTCCATTTCCTGGATGACACACGCACGCACGCGTATTTTCCAAATATTATTATATTGTAATTATATAATGTTACCTCTGACGTTTCATTAACCTTTACGAGGAATTTATACCCACCAACAGCACAAATGATTAAAAATGCCTCATTTAGACAAAATTGAATTTTATTCCTTGACCACGCGCTCTTTTTTCCGCTTCATAAAATCAAGCAGAAACACGCACAAACTCACTCACGCATGAAAATGCGCTCGCCCGTGCCCGCTCGACTTTCACCCTGCCCTGACAGAGTGCTCACCCTCGTACAGCGATTTGCTCCAGGTTCATGAGTAACGGAGTGCTTATACAATAGAGATTGCCCGAATTAATAAATTATGTTACGCATTAGAATAATGTCAAGTTTCAAACATACAGCTGGTTTATATTAAACATATATTTGCATGCGCTCATGCCCGAAAGTGTTTATCCAGCATACAAAAGATTTGAGGAGTTGAAATTTGGTGTGGAGAGACTGAATTGAGTGCGGAATTCCGAAACCGCAGATGGGTAGCAGTAGTATTTAGGGGATGAGGTCATTTGCGCCATTAGGGATGGACAGGAAAGGATGAAGGGTGGGGAGAAACCCGGCATTAGCCTTCTCTTTACGAAAGGCACCGAGGGGTCCGCAGCTTTACGTCCCATCCGACGGACGGCGTACTCACTCAAAGTGCCCTCCATAAAACACCTCAACTAGAGACCGAGATACCACTGTAAAATATCTGTCGTCCCCTGGTTTCGAACCCGAGCCCTATGGGTGGGAAACCACTACTTTAGCAACCGCACCATCTAGATCCCCGTTGTAAATATCTACTGAGAAAAGTCATCCCTTATACCATTAAATATATATAAATGTATTACTATATTTCTTGTGGGCTGCGGTAGTCCATGGGGTAGAGCGTTGGACTACTGACCCCGGGCAAGTTGCTGGGATTCCCGGGCAAGTTTCTGGGAAAATTATGGGCACCTGCAGTTCCACGCAAGCTATGTTATTTTTCGGGTACCAGGTCTTCCTGGGAAACCATAACCGGCACAGGGAAATGAACTGGCCCCCCTGCCCTGATTTGTGAATTTCACACGTCGTCGGGCTTAGTACTGGGTGAACTCTACCATCATATACCAAACCGTCTTTCGGGTTGATTACTATGTTATATTATTTCTATGTGTCAAATATTTTTTTTCAAATGGGACAATTTCAAATTTTTAATGGCAGAACTACCAAATGTACTCATCTAAAGATAAGTCCCGTGTTGAACGTAAGGGAAAATTATCTTAGGAGACGCCATTAGTAATGTATTACTAAATAAAAGCGGCTCTTATAATGAAGTAGGTAGCGGGCGAATCAGCTTAATAAAATTGTAGTTCGGTGAAAAATAAAACGTTTCATAATATTGCACCCTTCCAAGTAATACATTGACAGGCTTCAACGTAGAAATCAACTTGACAATTTTCGCCTCTCGCAGGTAAGTTTTTTATGCTTATTCACTCCCATTGAAATAGATAGGGAAATAGAAGCTGAAAATAGAAAAGGGATAGGGACACATATGAAGGACGAACACAGGAGAGGTGGGGAAGGTGGAATCTAGCAGACCACAAGTGAAAAATTATCTTCTTGAGCGGAACTTTCACCTCGCTGGCCCGATGCTCTAATCACCTGAGTTATAACAAAAATTATTTTTATTCGGTTCAGAATTTACAGAGTTTCTTTGCATCACGCAAAATGTTAGTTCACAGACTGTGTTCATCATGTTTTTACTTCTTTACATAAGTATATATATACATATGCACATACGTATACGGGGCCATTTATACTGGGGAAATATAGAGAGGAAGGCAAGGTCGACAGATAACAGGAGAGAGATGTTACTTAGCATTACCATTGAAAAATATAGCATTTGCTCAGCAAAAACCATAAACACAGTAACGAACCTGAAGGTCGGTTTGTTTGGTTAGTATAGAGTAGCCCAGCAAGCCCAACGGCGAGTGAAATGCACACCTCAGCTGGGTAGGGGGACTAGTTCCTTTCCCTGAGCCGGTTATGGTTTCCCAGGGAGATCTGGTACCCAAAAAATCACGTAGCTTGAGTGGAACTGAAGGTGCCCAGATAGGCTTGCCCGGGAATCGAACCGGGTGTGTGTGTGTGTGTGTGTTTTCCGAAGAGTTGGAGAATGCTTTACGCACCATCGCAAGTCATCGGGACTTACGGCGTGTGGGACTCTCCTAGGGTGGGCACTGCTGCCACCGGTGTCCATCCCTTGGCCTACCCACTAAACTCCCAACTCTTTAGTACCTGCCCCCCGGAAACCGCCGCTAGGCATTACTTCGGCGGGGCAGTCATGCCCTTTAGGCCACTCCCGATGCTATTTCAAGCTCCAGTTGGCTCCGCTTTCATCCTCCTTTCTGCCTGTCGCCTTAGGCGACTCAGCTCCTCCACAATTTTTTATGCGAACGCGACCCCAGCATTCCAATCCGACTCGGACCTAAGTAGACAGGACCCTAGCCCTTCTGGTGTCATAGGGCCCTGCCAAGTGCCACAAAATAAGCCTCGTGCCTCGACGAATCTTGGGCACCGAAACAGAACGTGTTCTACACTCTCGTCCTCACCTGGGCAAGCCGGGCACTCCGCACTTCCATACACCCCAATGCGGTGCAAATAACTGCGAAAGTTGCCGTGGCCGGTAAGTACCTGGGTGAGTTGGAATGTCAGATGGCCATGTCTTCTGTTGATCCATGCTAAGACGTCTGGGACAATCCTATGAGTCCAACGGCCCTCCATAGCTTCATCCCACCTTAGCTGCCACTCTTCCATCAGTGCCGAAGACCATTGATGTCGGCTGTTTGACCGGGCTTGGTCTGGTCCTGTATTCCGCCTTGATCCGTGGTAATTCCTGGAGCGTTCTTGTGCCAGGAGATCTAAGGGAGGAAGTCCTCCTATCACAGATAGAGCAATGCAGGATACTGAACGATAGGCTCGTGTAACCCTGAGGGTCGCAGTTCTGTAAGCTCGTCTACAGCTTGCCCCATAACTTCTGTTTTTGCTCATTGCCTCGTACCATATTGGTGCGCCATACATGATAATGAGATAGCCACCGAAGCGAGTAGTCGCCGCCTAGGTTCTTTCGGTCCTCCAGTATTCGGCATGATGCCTGCAAGTGCTCCTGCCGCCTTCGATGCCTTGGTTCCTACCTTCTGGAGGTGCTCCTTGAATCGGAGCTTTCCATCAAGGGTCACTCCGAGATACCGCATCGCATCCGCCGTTTGTATTGCATTTCCTTCTACGAGGAAGGTGGCACTACTCCTGGCCTTGGTGCATGCTATTAGTATCGCTTCTGTCTTTTCCGCAGCGAGGCTCAAACCATGACTCTTAAGCCAGTCGGTGGCCTGCTCAATGGAAGAATCCGCCAGATATTCAATTTCCTCCACGCTGTTGGCAGTAACGACCAGTGCGGCATCATCAGCAAAGGCCACGATCGATACTCCCTTTCGAAGATGAAGCCTGAGTAAGCCATCATATATGATGTTCCAGAGCAGCGGTCCTAGGACTGAACCCTGTGGCACTCCTCCCGTGATGTTGTACGAGTGTGCTCCGTCGTCGGTGTCGTAGACTAGAGTACGGTCACTAAGATAGCTCGAAATGGTCTTACGCAAGTAGAGCGGAACCTCCAGGCACTAATGCCTCCATTACATCCTCCCATCATGCCGTGTTAAAGGCATTCCGGATGTCCAGTGCGATAATAGCACACATTTCCCTTGTGCCTCGACTACCCTCAATAGCATCCGTTGCTAAATTCATTACGGGGCCTATGGCATCAATGGTCGATCGACCTCTTCTGAATCCAAACTGGTTATCAGAGAAGCCCCCAGCCTGTTCCACAGCCGCCTCAAGCCTATTATAGATTATTTGCTCGAATAGTTTTCCTACTATATCGAGCATGCAGAGCGGTCGATAAGAGGATGGCTCTCCGAGGGGTTTGTCCTGCTTCGGAAGCAGTACCAGCCTCTGCCTTTTCCACGCTTCCGGGAAGTTTCCTTCTCCTAGGCACTCATTGAGTGTCTCTTTAAGTAAGCCTGGGTCTTGCAGAGCAGCTACCTTTATGGCCAGCCCCGGGACTCCATCTAGGCCTGGAGACTTGCCTACTGCTATCCTAGAAGCCGCCGCTCTAAGTTCGGCTTCGCTTACCTCAGGTACTTCTTCTGTGTGTTGAAAATTTCTTAAGCCTGTCTCAGTGGCCCTTTGCTGCTGCTCCGGAAATAAATGTCTAACGACCAGGTTCAGAAAGTCTGGACAAGATGGAATTGTTCCACTTCTGGGCTTGATCTTATTAATGACCATTTTGTATGGTCTGCCCCACGGGTCGCGGTCGACTTCCTCACAGAGCTCGTGCCAACACTTTTTCTTTGCATCCTTGATAGCTCTCTTCAGTTTTCTGCAGTTTTCTTTGTATTTCGCGTGATACTGCTGAAATCACGTTCTATCTTTCGCTCGCTGCTGTAGCCTTCTGGACTGCAGACATTGTCGTCGTATTCTAGCAACGTCGTCGTTCCACCAGTGCACCGGAGGATGGCTGCATCCATCAGCTTTTATGACCATTGAAGCATCACAAGCCAGCGTAAGTACTTGTGTGTGTGTGTGTGTGTGTGCGTGCGTGTGTGTGTTTTTTTAAGTTCAGGGGAAATGCTTTATGCACTGATAGACAAGAAACCCTCAGGTTTCCTGTCCCTTGTGTCGGTCTCCCACCGACTAAAACCCCTCGTCTGTTCCTCTGCGGTCTTTATTTTCACCCGCGGTACTGCTGGTGGCTTATTACTCCGCAGGAGAGACCGTTAGCCGTAGCTTTTCCTCTATAACTATACTTCCGCTTCCATTGTTGCGCTCCTGGCGCGCTCTGCTTGGCGTAGCTCCTTCATGGTGGCGGTGATGTAGTCGCAAATCACGCTCCAGGTTGCTTCCGACGATATCATATATTCTTCCAAGGTCTCTTGCGTCAGTTGAGTGTTTTGTACCTTAATACAAGGGCGTCGCGCGATGCACTTAACCGTGGGCACTCAAAAATCACGTGTTCAGCTTTCTCCTCGACTCCTGGGCACGTTGGGCAGTACGGTGAATCCTCATGCTTGTATTTATGCAGATACGCTCGATAACACCCATGACCCGATAGCACCTGCGTGAGGTAGTAGTTGAGCTCCCCGTGGGACCGGTTTACCCATTTCGCCACGTTAGGGATAAGCCGGTGTGTCCATCCTCCCTTCGTTGATGTGTCCCACAATCTCTGCCATTCATTAACACTCTCTCCTCTTATTTCTTTTCTAATCTCACCCGGATTTTCCCGCCGATACCAGTTCTTCCTTTCCTTTGCCAGGAGCTCCACTGGTACCATACTAGAAATCACGTTTATGGAGTCCTCGGAAACTGTCCAAAAAGCGCTTGCCACCCGCAAAGCACTAATCCGGTAGGGCGCTGCTACCTTCCTGCGATACCCCTTCCTCAGCAGTGCATCAGCCCATATGGGTATGCTATAGGTGAGCACTGAGGTTATAACTGATGCCAGCAGTTGTCTTTTTTTTCTGTTTGGGGCGACCAACATTGGGCATAAGGCGTTGCAGTGTGGAAGCCACTAGAGAAGCTTTGCCGCTGACTTGCCCCGCCTGCTCCTTGAAATT